>NW_005363836.1:5221631-5233749 GCF_000412655.1 Myotis brandtii | reverse complement strand
GGTCCCAGGTTCGATTCCGGTCAAGGGCATGTACCTTGGTTGCGGGCACATCCCCAGTAGGGGGTGTGCAGGAGGCAGCTGATCGATGTTTCTCTCTCATCGATGTTTCTAACTCTCTATCCCTTCCTCTCTGTAAAAAATCAATAAAATATATTTTTTTTAAAAAAAAAAGGGTCACGGCATTAGGAAGGTTGAGAACCACTGCTTTAGAATTTTAAAAAATTGCTCTAAGTGAAACATGTATTTCAAGTTAATACTAGAAAAATTATAAATACTTGCATAGCACTGCTCAAATTCAAAGTAAAAAAAAGTACACTAAGTGTTCTTGATTTTTTTTAAAAACAATGTAAATTACCTCTAAAACATAAACCATGATAAAAATGAACAATTTTCTGAAGTCTGACACTCAGGGGATATTAAATGCCAATAAATCACATTAGAAGTCAACATTCAATGATAATTTGTGTCAATTTTTTTATGTGCCATTATAAGTATTCAAATAATATTGAAAGAGTCTGAGCTTTGAAGGTAAAGTCAAGAGGTCCCAACATATAGGAAAGTACATTATGATCTCAGTGAGAGTAGTCATTGTGATTAACTGAGTAAACAAGTGGTCACAGTATCTATTTAGCATGCTCTAAAAAATATCCTTTCCAAAAATATCATTCCCTGTCTCATGCTGAATCTTTTAGGAGTAAAGTTATGAAGTAACAGGAACACAGCTTTAATCACATTTCTAGTTTAGTAAATAGCTATTGAGCTTTTCACTCCAAAATAAAGTAAGCAGCAACCATTAGGGCAATAGATTATGACTAATTTGGAGAAATAATATATAAATTAAGTTAGCAAGATATGCCTTGTGTATAAATTTTAGTTAACTATTTTACTATTTTAATAACTACTCAGTTGTATTATAAGCCAGGCACTTTTTGCCCTGGCCAGTGTGGTTAAGTTGGTGCATGCACTGTCCCATGCACCAAAAAGTTGCCAGTTCAATTCCTGGTCAGGGCACATGCCTAGGTTACAGGCTCAATCGCTGGTAGGGGGCATGCAGGAGGCAACCAATAGGTGTTGCACTCCCATATTGATGTGTTTTTCTCTCTCCCCCTCTCCCTTCCTCTCTCTCTAAAAATCAATCAATCAATCAATAATTTTTTAAAATATTTAAAAAAATAAGCCAGGTACTTTTCCAGGTAATAGGAATATAGCAGAGAACAAAACAGACAAAAGACCTTGTCCTTGTGGAACTTACATTAAACTTTTATGACTGTCCTTAAGTCATAACTTACTTGGACTGAACCTCCATCAGGACAGTGCTGAATTCTGCGATGCATAACTGTTCAATGTACTCTAATCCTTTTGTTTCATTGAAGTATTTCCTTTGGACTGTAGTGAAATTTACATTCTAAAAATAAATTTTAATTTCAAAATAAAGTTTAAGTTTCATGCACTTACCCAAAACTGGTTTCTTAAACACATGTGTGTATATAGCTTAAATATTATATAAAGTTTACTTTTATGTTTTCTAGAATTAAAGTTTTCTTATTTATAAAAAAAAGAATGATTATTTGTCTTAAGTGAATTATAATATAGCCTGTAGTTCTTATTAGAGCATGCTCACATGAAATTTAACTGAATATGTTAGGAAACATAATAAAAAATAAACATAAGAGTATCCTCCTTCTAGTAATTTTATTCTACAGCAACATCATCACACCGGCCTGGCATACTCCATCATAATTAAGAGAAGATCTTTATAATGTGCTACTTGAGGAAAAATGAAAACATCTATTGCATCTATCAAATCTATGAAGTGATATCCTTATAAGGTGAATTTAATTTATTTAAAATAAATAAAAGTTAATAATGGAATTTTTAAAAAGAGAAAAACAGCAGGAAGTTATGGAGCAAAAGGTATATACTACTTTGAATAAAAATAGGTAAGAAAGGTAATTTAACACTGGATTGTTTAAAAGCTGTAAAACTGAAAAAAGTCATAAACAGATAATTTGTTATTTGCCAAGAATGTTTCAACAGTTGTCATTTAATCTGCACAATAACCCTATGACATAAGTCTTATTAACTACAATTTCCATGTAAGTAAAATTCTGAAAAGTCAAGTCACTTTTCTCATATCATACAGTTGATATGTGCCAGAGCTAAAACTTGAATTTAGAATCTTTAACTTACAAAGTCTATGTTCCTTCCACTTCATATTACTTCTGATTTAATGAAGGTCTTTTTATAGTAAGTGTGGTAATAATGATAATACTGATTTTTCCCTCTACTTGTAATACTTCTAGGCCAAATACTTCCATGGCTTGCTACCTCACTCCATTCAGGACCAAATGTAACCATCTTGCTAAAGTCATTTATGATTGCCCTACATAAAAATCAGTTCTCTAAGGAGATAGAAATTGTTATTGTCCCTATTTCACTGACTAAAAAAATCAAAGAGTTTAAGTAAGTTAACTTGCATAGTCACTTAAAATCAGCATCTACAGCCAAAACAGTCCAACTCCTCTATGCTTAAGCACTATGTTATACTGCCGTACACCTCAAGTGTAGTGAATATATGTTGTTTTTGCCTTTGTGGTCTGACTGTCAATTACAGTACTCTGCCTCACAGCAATTATAGTACTCAGTG
Organism: Myotis brandtii; assembly: GCF_000412655.1. Lineage (NCBI taxonomy): Eukaryota > Metazoa > Chordata > Mammalia > Chiroptera > Vespertilionidae > Myotis > Myotis brandtii. The sequence continues at coordinate 5,231,102 of NW_005363836.1, read as the reverse complement.
CCCCACAGCATAAACAAAGCACATGACCGTAAGTTAATCAATTAATAGTGTCTCCATCCCCAGAAATAGTGATTAGCCTAACGTGTGAGAATGTAAACAAAGCAGAACCAGTCAGGGCCCTTCCCTGGAATTCCTATATGGACACTAGAAGAAAGAAGTTCTTTTTTTTTTTTTATCAGAGTTGGGTTGAGATGAATTAGCCATCAGCAACCTTCCTCTTAAACCTCATAGAGGTTACCTATCAGCAGTTTAAAAAAAAAAAAAAAGCGTGGTGAGGACAGCATCTATCCAACTAGTTGGCTTCCCATTTCCATAAGTCAATAAATTTCTTTTTCACTCAAGCTAGTTTAAGTTGAATTTCTGTTATTTATAACCAAAAACAGAATACTTAATCAAAACAAAGTAATGGAAGTTGGAGAGGTTTACTTTAATAAGAGTGATGGAAAGAAGTAATGAATGAATGAAAGAAGCAACAGATAAAGAGACTTGTCTAATAGAGACAATAGATTTACAAGAGGGAGCATTTCTGGCAGAGAATCAAAGACAGCTGAGCTACATAGGATCTAGAAAAATCTTTTATGACTACAGATTCTGTATATTAAGAACAATACAGATTCTGTATAGTAAGAAAAATAAAGAACTCATTGGACCCTAAATCTCAGCTTTGGTTCCCAAAGTGTCAAAAATAAGTCTGCAAACATAACAAAATACAGTGTATTGTGAAAATACTTTGCACTCATCAGGAATTATTCCAACTGCAATGCTGCCTACTTGGTTCAGAGCAACAGCCCCCCTTCCACAAAAAAAGGAAGATTTTCCAGAGGGATGAGATAAATTACATGGTGGAAAGGGCCTTACTGAGGGGAAGTGCACTGGTTGGTTCCAGAGCACTTACCTGTCATAGTCCCACAGGTGGAGGTTAAAGTAGGAGGCTAATTGTAAGGCAATACATACTATCAAAGCAAGCTGAAACAATTCTGTAATATAGATCAAATTCTCTAAAGGAAAGTACTTGTTGATAGCTGCTACTCCCTAAAGAACAAGAACTTCAATTTCAACTAATCTGCAAGCATAATAACTAGTTTCTAGGAAGCTAGACCTAAGGAAATCCATGCTTTCTCTATGGGTTTGCCTCTGTATACTCTGAAGAAACCTCCTTATTACCTAAAATATTTTCCCTTTTATTTAAAATAGATCAAGGCTCATTTTTATTATATGTATTAACAGTTCATTAGATTAGAACTTGTATTTAGTACATTCTTCAGGGAACTAAATACAGGGTGGGACAAAAGTTGGTTTACAGTAGTTGATACGGAAAATAATACAATAATACAAGAATAAACTCTGTTAAACCTACTTTTGGTCCCGCATATAAAGTCACTCAAAGTATTGTTCTTTAGAATAATATTACAAAATGGATTTTAAATAAAGTAAGATCTCCAATGTTACCATTGAGAATAAAATCACATACCTTGAAATTTTCTGTGATCAGAGTAAACAACTTAGTTGAATTCCCCACAACACAAGCAGTATTTGACATTATTATTTCCAAAGGTGATAAAATTTTGAGTTTAGTGATCACCTAAAATCATTTGAAAAATCAATTTCTTAAATGTAAGCTTAGAATTCCCTTAAACAAAAATTTGTCATATTGTTTTAGAGAGAAGTATTTAAAATCATTTCATAGAGATATAAAATTACAACTTTCCAAATTATATATTCAATTAAAATGTATTTCTAATGATTATGTATTATCATATATCCTATATAATTACAAATATAAAATATTTACATAAACATAGGGTATTTATTCATAACAGTTTGTAACAATTCAAAGCCCAAAAATTAACTTGAATTTATCCAATACATATTCTTAAAATAAGGTTTTTTAAAATAAATTCTTCCAATCAGCATTTTATCCATCTCAATGAAAAACATTCAAAAGTGTAACTATGGTGATACAATCAATATGACCTCACCAGTACATCTGAAAAGTTGAAAAGTAAAAAAATCGAAGATGACAACATCTGCTTCATGACTTACGCTTTTCCCAATATACTAGTAAAGGGCATTTTTTAGAAATACTTTAGACATACCAAGTCTTTTGTCAGTTTAACATTCCTATTTTATAAAAAATTATTTCCTATTCTTTTTAAATTGCATAAAAATGTGAAATACCACCCTAGCCAGGTTGGCTCTGTGGATAGAGCATCAGCCTGGGGACTGAAGGGTCCCAGGTTCAATTCCAGTCAAGGGTATGTACCTCGATTGCAGGCTCCTCCCCGCTCAGGAGGCAACCAATCAATGTATTTCTCACACATCAGTATTTCTCTCTGTCTCTGTCTCTCTCTCCCACTCTCCCTAAAAATCAATGGAAAAATATCCTAGGGTGAGGATTAAAAAAAAAAAAGTGAAATACCCAGAGATGAAGGTAGTAGGCAGTACTAATATCAGTTAAGTTGTTAGATATATTTAAAAATTTATTATTAGGTAAGAAAAGAAAGCCTATATCCTGGGGCATCATAAAGGACTTAGAGTAGGAATAGACTACCTCTACCTGTTAAGTCACACAAATTCCCATAATAGGCCACTGGCCCAAATTAATGAGTAATAGGAAGTAAAGGCAAGAAGACATATTAAATTATGATTGATCAAAGAGACCAATTTCCCTTAACACTCAAAAATAAAATTCAAATACAGTTCAGTGGAAATAACACTTTGGAGATAGCATTATTATAGACTAGAGTCCTAGGGCACGAAATTCGTGCATGGGTAGAGTCCCTAGGTCTGGCCAGTGATCAGTGCCGATCGGGGCCTTCCGGCTGCTGGCTGGGGCCTTCCTTCCCCAGCTGCCAGCCGGGGCCTTCCTTCGTTCCACGCCACTCCCTGGTGGTCAGCCCACATCATAGCGAGTCGCCGAACTCCCGGTTGAACTCCAGAAAGGACAATTTGCATATTAGCCTTTTATGATATAGGACTAGAGGCCAGGTGCACAAATTTGTGCACAGGTGGGGTCCCTTGGCCTGGCCAGCGATCAGGGCCCAACAGGGCCATCTCACCCAGTCTCGATCGGGGCCGGCCAACCGGAGGGAGGGACCACAGGAGGTTGGCCAATGGCAGGAGGTTGGCTGTGGGAGCGCACTGACCACCAGGAGGCAGCTCCTGCATTGAGCGTCTGCCCCCTGGTGGTCAGTGTGTGTCATAGTGACCAGTCATTCCCAGTTGTACTGCTGTTAGGGTCAATTTGCACATTACCCTTTTATTATATAGGAGATAGATAGATAGATAGATAGATAGATAGATAGATAGATAGATAGATATTACCTTTGGAACAAATCCAGGAATTATTAAAGGTATAATTTTAGAAACTAGTATTAATAATTTGAAATGTTTAAGTAACAGCAAAACATTATTTTTAGAACTATCCTATATAATAAAAGCCTAATATGCTAAGTGTCCGGTCATCCATTCAACCAATCAAAGCGTAATATGCTAATGATATGCCAAGGTCGCTTAACCGCTCACTATGACATGCTATGACGTGCACTGACCACCAGGGGGCAGATGCTCCAACCAGTAGGTTAGCTTGTTTCTGGGCTCCCGCCGATAGGGACTGAGCGAGACAGGCCGGACATGCCCTGGAGCCCTCCTGTGGTCCCTCCCCAGCTGGCCTACCTTCCGCGTCCCTCCCTGGCCCAGATCATGCACCAGTGGGGTCCCTCGGCCTGGCCTGCCCCCTCTCGCAATCCAGGCTGAGGGACCCCACCCCTGAGTGCACAAATTTCATGCACCAGGCCTCTAGTATATACTAAAAATATATCAGATGAAAAGCAATTTTATTTTAATTCAGACTACCAAACCTGTATGCTACCAAAAAGTAAACTAATTAGGAAAGTAATGACTTGAAAATCAGGCTAGTGCCCAATAGATCAATCATTTTCTAGGATTATAAATACTTACCTTTGCATATGTTGTGTTGTCTGCAAACTGAGATAATATAATTTGTGGGCTTTTTAAATCAATACTTGCCATTCCTATTTCTCCTCTGGCAAGTCCTCTCCCTTCTACAACAGCTACAATAACTGATGGGGAGTGTACAGAAACTGCAGATGAAGATGTAGCTGCTAAAAAGAATTTTTTAAATGTATAAACATTAATAAAAAAAATTTCCAGTTTTTTCTCATACGATGTCAAGACATCAAATCTAGGACATAGCTATTAATATCCCAAGAAATAATCTTTTTTTACTCATCAAAAAATAACTTTCATATTCACACCAAATTAAAATGTTAATTCTCAAAGTATTTTGCCAAAACTTAACTTCATTAACATTTAGAAATAATTTATATAGTCTTAGTTTTCATTTCATTGAAATGCAGTCACAAAAGAAACACTAAATTTGGGATTGAAAAAAAAAACACCCAGATTTTTTTTTATTTTACACTGTCATTTAAAAGCTATATAAATGTGAGCAAATTATTTTATCTATAATAATAAAAGCGTAATATGCTAATTAGACCAAATGTCCTGCAGCAGGGGACTAGGCAGAGGCAACCACTGCCGCGGCAGGAGCCAAGCCACTTGCACGAATTTCGTGCATTGGGCCTCTAGTAATAAATAATCATCAATCACAAAATATAATGAAATAACTCTCTGCCTACCTTGAGCTGACTGAAACAATCAAATAGGATTATATATATTATCCTATAATAGAAGCCCAGTGCACAAAAATCATGCACTGGAGCGGGGTAGTGAGGGTCCTCAGCCTGGCCTGTGCCCTCTCACAGTCTGGGAGCCCTCAGGGAGTGGGTCTAAGCCATCAGTCGGACAATATTTTTCTTTATAATTTCTTCCATTGCTTTTCTGCTAAGAAATTCCTCCTTCATTAAGATATTTGATATGCATTACTATTTTCTCTAACTTTTTTGAGTTGTTTTATTCATTTTGATCTTTCATCTCGGCAGAACTTTGAGCAGTAAATTTGTCCACGTTTGGAATAAGAGATGATAGGAAGTACAGATTTAGACTCATTCATAAGCAGTTTTTAATGTCTAGCTGGATGGTCAGGGACTTGGAAGGAACAGGATTGGAAGATGGTGACAAGGGAAGCTGGAAAAGACATATGTGGATGGATCTCTTAGAAAGGAGATTTGGCTCAATGGATAGAATGTCAGCCTGTAGACTGGAGGGTCCCGGGTTCGATTCTGGTCAAGGGCACATGCCCAGGTTACGGGCTCAATTCCCAGTAGGGGCTGCAGGAGGCAGCCAATCAATGATTCTCTCTCATCATTGACGTTTCTATCTCTCCCTCGCCCTTCCTCTCTGAAATCAATAAAAACGTATTTTTTAATATATTTTATTGATTTTTTTACAGAGAGGAAGGGAGAGGGATAGAGAGTTAGAAACATCAATCAGCTGCCTCCTGCACACTCCCTACTGGGGATATGCCCGCAACCAAGGTACATGCCCTTGACCGGAATCGAACCTGGGACCCTTCAGTCCGCAGGCCGACGCTCTATCCACTGAGCCAAACCAGTTAGGGCTAAAAACATATTTTTTTAAAAAGAAAGTATGAAAGGGCATTCACTCTAGAGGAGACTCTTAATAATCAGGTGAACAAAATGATAGCTTTGTGGATGTCAAGTAGCCTCTTTCCCAGCCACTCCAGTACTTCCTCAATAGACCCATTAACAAAGTGGCCACGGTGGCAGGATCATGCCTATGCATGGGCTCAATAACAGGAACTTCCTCTTATCAAAGTTGACCTGGTTACTCACACTGCTGAGTGCCTAACCTACCAAAAGCAGAGATCAACATTAAATGTCCCAAAAAACACCACTCCTCAAGGAGACAGCCTGAGATTCATTACATCATGGAGAGGGAAGATATCTGTCTTCACTGGAACAAACACATATTCTGAATACAGATTTGCCTTCTTTGCACACAGTGCTTCCACCAGCATCACCATCTATGAATTCACAGAATGATTTATCCACCATTGTGGCATTCAGCACAGTAATGCATCTGATCAAAATGGTCAGTGGAGGATAAGGGTAGAAGGGTTTCCCTTATAGATCAAGATGTAATATAAAACTAAAGACAGTGTGATATTGGCAGAGATTGGAAAATAAGAGAGGTAGAAACAGAACCATGTGGGTCTATAATATATGACAAAGGTGGAGGAAGGATATTCAAGAAATAGGAATTATCTCTGTGGGAAAATTAAATTGACTTCTTACCTCATATTATAAACAAAAATCAATTCTAGGTATATTAAACACTTAAATGTAAAATGCAAAGCTTCAGAACACTTAGAAGAAAATATAGGAGAATATTTTTCTGACCTGGGACAGGGATAAAGTTTCTAATCAAATATACACAATGCAGCAATCATAAAAGAAAATATTGATAAATTTGACCCTACTAAAATGAAGAATTCTGATTTCTGCTTCTGGTAATGGTTGGCAAAGTTATTTTAAATCAATTATCTTGGTGAAAGCAACAAAGTCCTACACAAAATATAAATATACAAATATATATGCAAAAATCATACAAAACACAAACATAACCAAAATACATACAAATATACAAAAAAACTTAAAAGTATTAAAGAGCTTCAGGAATACCTGTGTTTGTGTGTCAAGACATATTGAATTACACACTTTAAATGTGCAGTTTATTGTATGCTAATTATATCTTACTAAAGCTGTTTAAAAATACACATGAGGTCATACTGATACTTTCAATTTACCTTAAAAAAAAAGAAGTATTAAAGAGCAGAAAGATACTGAGGACTTTTGGGGTCTAGATCCAAAAAATATAACAATCCAGAGAGGAAAGCCCAGCAAAAGTAGACAATTTTTCTTTGAGGCCAGAGTGGTTAAAATAATGTAGACCTGCATTAATTAATGAACTATCAGAAACTAACCTCATCTCAAATTATGGATATGGATAAATTGGTACATTTATCTTTCAATCAGTCATATCAGGTACAAAACACTTCAAATGAACATAACCACCCTAATTTATAATTTAAAAAACTTTAAAGTTTCAAAAAGTCATCTAGCTCAATATTCCACTCACTTTACCTGAATATCCCATTTGCGGTGTCCAACTTTTATATCCTGATCTCTGTGGATTTCCAGCAGACAATGGAGTCTTTAGTGTTTGAGGATAAATATTGTCTCGTGCAGAAGATGAGCTTGTTCCAAAATTAAAATTTGATGCAAATGTATTTTCTGCATAGGACCTTTTGTTTTCAAAGTATGAACCTAAATTCAAAAAATTAAATATCAGTTTTTAAAGATTCAGAATTATGCAATGATGCCTACAATCCTTACAATTTTACCATGTTTACCTTCTATAAAATTTCATGTTAATGATTTTTTAAAATATAATGAATTATGACAAACGACATTACTGATAAATAATCTTATACTAAAACATAAGGAAAAGTGCTTACTAATAAGGCTTTTGCTTCTACAAGTTCACTAAGATTACTCTTGCTGAAATTTTAAGTTACCTCCTAATTTTCAAATACACCAGATATATTTACTTTGTAATTATGAGACGACTTTTCCTCTGTGGACTTGAAATTCTCTCCTCCCATGTAAATGTATAAAGAAAGCTCTGTATTCACTTAAATTCAGTTCCTTATTTATGTACTTAACCTGGTATATTACCTATTTCGCAGAACTGTCATAAAACTTAAAAGAATGTACACAAACAGCCTAGCATAGTGTTTTTTAAAAAAATAATAATAATAATAATGGGGCTTGGCTCTGGCCGGTGTTGTAAGTTGGTTGGAGCATGGGGTTCGATTCCAGGTCAGGGCACATACCTAGATTGTGGCTATATCATGCAAGGAAGGCAACCAATTAATGTTCTCTGTCACATGGATCTTTCTCTTTCTCTCTCCTTCTCCTCTCTCTAAAATCAATGAGCATATTCTTGAGTGAGGAATATATATTTATATATATATTTCCCTTGATTTCCATGACAACTATCTTGATTCTCAAGCCACTTGCTTTTAGTTTCCTTTGACAGATCCTTATTTTTCTGCCTGCTTCTTAACTGTTGGCTTCTAAGGATTCCATACATTTTCACCACTTCTCACAATTAACATTATACATTTTCTCTGGGCCTCTCATCTATTCTCTTAGTTTCTATTAATATCTATTTCCTGACAAGTCTCAAGTCTTCATATACAGCCCTAATTCTTCTCTTACACTGTAAACCACAGGTTGTCAAACTTTTTGATAAAGGATCAGATGGTATAGGCTTTGTGGGCCATAGGATCTGTCACAATTACTCAACTCTGACATTATAGCAGGAGAGTAGCCATTGACAATATGGAATTGAATGAGCATGGCTGTATTTCAATAAAATTGTATTTGTGAATAGTGAAATCTGAATTTCATGTAATTTTCACATGTCACAAAGTATTATTTTTACCTTTTCAGCCCTTTAAAAATGCAAAAAAAATATTCTTAGGTCTATAGCTGCATTATTCAATATAGTAGCCATTTACCACATGTGGCTATTTAATTAAATCAGAAATAAATAAAAGTAAAAATTCAATTCCTTAGCCACATTTCAAATGATCTCAAGCCATATTTGACTAGTACAGATATGGAATAGTTCCATCATCACAGAAATTTCTATCAGCTAGTGTGGCTCTAGGTTCCTTTGTCTAACTACCTCTTGAATGTATTTAGATATCTTCCTCAAAATTTTAAATGTCCGTAAGTTAATTCAGTATCTTTCCCTCAAAATTTATTCTTTATAACCAGTTGTGGTCAATTGTACCACCTTGTACTCTGTCACCCAAATCATAAACTTAGGAGTCATTCTTTGAGAGAGAGAGAGAGAGAGACAGGCTGGGAAAGACAGAAACAGAGAAACATTGATGAGATCCACTGGTTGCCTCCCGCATGTGCCCTGACTAGGACCTGTGATTGAGCCCATAACCCAGGTATGTGCCCCTGATAGGAATCAAACCTGGGACCCCAGTCCGCGGGCCGATGCTCCATCCACTAAGCCAAACTGGCTAGGACAGAAGTCATTCTTAATTCTTCTTTCATCAATCCTAAAAACCAATCCATGAGCAAGCCTTGTAATTTTTTCTTTTAAATGTCACTAAAATTTCTCTCTATCTCAACTCCTACTGGCCCACTTTAAGCCCATATCTTCTTCAGGATTTTTTAAAAAGTCTCCTAATTGTCTCCCTGCCTCTGGTATAATGCCTTTCTAATAGTCTTCATATCTCTGAAGAAAAAAAAAAATCCACCATGTCTCCCTTTCTTACAATTCCTCAGTGTCTCCCATTACTCACCAAATGATCCTATATAATAAAAGGGTAATATGCAAATTGACCCTAACAGCAGAATGACTGGGAATGACTGGTCACTATGACACACACTGACCACCAGGGGGCAGACGCTCAATGCAGGAGCTGCCCCGTGGTCAGTG
>NW_005363836.1:5219361-5221453 GCF_000412655.1 Myotis brandtii | reverse complement strand
GACTGCCAGCTTAGGCCCAATCCCCCAGGGAGCGGGCCTAAGCCAGCAGGTGGACATCCCCCGAGGGGTCCCAGACTGCGAGAGGGCACAGTCCAGGCTGAGAGACCTCCTCCCCCCCAAGTGCACAAATTTTTGTGCACCGGGCCTCTAGTAAAATATAATTCCTTTGTGTGGGTCCCAGCAAGAATTGGATGACATATTCAAACTACAATTATTTTAGGAGAATTTGAAAAAGGGAATTATTTACAAAGGTATGGAAAGGATGTAAGGATATCATCATAAAGAAGTGTGTAGATCCAGAACAAAGTCTGCTCCATTACCATCTATAGGCTTAAAGGAGCTAAGGAAGGGAGAGGTTACCAGAATCTGGAGACAGAGAGGAGTATGTCTTGTTCTCAGGTTACTTTTAGACCCTAAGTTCATTCCACCAATTTCCTTGACCTCTCTTTTGCTGCACCTTATCTTCTCCCCTCTGGCCTCAAATACAGTGGTAATTTACAAATCTGTATCTCTCCCATTTCTCTTCTTAGTCCTAGATCCATATATTCAATTGCCTTAATATGAATATACACATATATCCCAGAGATTCTTCACACTCAACATGTCCATACAGAATTATCATTTTCCCTCTAAAAGTTGGTTCTCCAACAAAATTCTTATTTTTTTTTTTTTCAGGAAACAATACTACTGTTTATCCAGTCACCAAAGCCTGTTGCTGGCATGGCAGACAAAACCTATTTCTTTCCCAGGCCAAACTGCTACAAGTACTCCAGGTTTATATCAGATCACCCTTCTGCTCTAGTCAAAATTAGGTGCAGTCCTATAAGCATGATATCCTATATCAGACTTCTGTGCCTTTGCACAAGGTTTTCTCTTAAGACTATTCAGTTTCTCTTCTCTTTAGCTGACGTTCTTTGTCCTAGTAATGCTTCAATACCAGTTCAAGTTGCACGTCCTCTATAAAATTTTTTTGTTCCCTACCTTTCTTATAAAGACCTAAAAAAATCCATGAATAGCTAGTTATTTTAGAAATTTATTTATTGATATTCAAGTCTGTCTTCCCTACTGAACTATAAGTTCCTAGGGGACACAGAATATTATTATGCTCAGATCCTAACATAACTCTTTGTGAGGATCAAAAATACCACATGCCTAATAAGGAGCTAGAACACAGTAGGTGCTCATTAATTAGTGACTGTTATTACTGTTGAAAATAAGTGTGTGAAAAGCAATTCATGAAGAGGGGAATTATACTGACTATGTGAACATGCATGCTGCTTTGGACAAACTTCATGTAGCCCAGTTAGGTTAGAAAATAGGGTCAATATAAAGAAATGATCTGCGATAGGCTGTAAAGACTGGAAAACAGACCCCAAAGGGCCTTGGTTGTCCTGTTAGAGTTTGATCTCATACCTGCAAATACAGAACCACTAATTTAAGTGGCAAGGAATATAAGATTTTCATTTCCCCTGACTCTGGTGACACTAAGCTTGGAAAAAGGAATGCTTAGGAGTTTGATGCAATAATTCAGATGTAAAATAATGCGGTTCTGTAATGGCACAGAAACAGAAAGGGACAGACTTATTTGGAAGATAAACAGGACTATATTTGGATGTTGTGAGGGAATACTTGAATTGTTGAAGTCTTCTAAGTTTAAAAGATTTAGACAACCCAATGATTGAGATAAGGAGATGAATTCATTTATTCATATAGTGAGTCTGAGGTGTCCACTGGTCCCTCACTAGAAACTCCTCCAGAGGACAGTCTGAAAGGAATTTGGAACATAGATGAAATCAGAGTTGTGGTAATCACATCCAAGTTGAAGTGGTCTAGGAAGAACTAAGGACAAACCAACAATTAGAAAACTCACAAAGGTGAGCACAGTTCGCTGGAAGACAAGGGAAAACTGGGAGTAGAGCCAAGAAAGTCAAATTAAGAGAATTCATGAAACACCAGTCAGAAAGGATATATGCACCCCTATGTTCATAGCAGCACAATTTACAATAGCTAAGATTTGGAAACAGCCTAAGTGCCCATCAGCAGATGAGTGGATTAGAAAACTGTGGTACATCTACACAATGGAATACTACAC
>NW_005363836.1:5217297-5219044 GCF_000412655.1 Myotis brandtii | reverse complement strand
GACACATATGTAATACCTTAATCAATAAAGAAATTACAGATTGAAGAAAAAAAGAGAATTCATGAAGACTCATGAAAATCTAAATATATAAAAGCCTAATATGCAAAGTGTCCCCTCAGGAGTTCGACCTACCAGGAGTTCGATCGCTCGCTATGACATGCACTGACCACCAGGGGGTGGCGTGGAATGAAGGAAGGCCCCGGCTGGTGGCCAGAAGCCTCTAGGGACCCTACCTGTGCACGAATTTCTGGAACTGGGCCTCTAGTATTAAATACAGTGGAAAGGTCACAGGAGATGAAACTGAAAAGTGACCATTGGATTTGACATTTGTGAACTTACCATTAAGTTGCAATAGCATGTGAAAAAAAGTGATGGTTTTGCCATGGAGTGACCAAATATAAAACAAATGAGTTGAACTCACCTTGAAGGACATACATTTTGTAATATTAAACATACCATTAACCTGAATTAGATAAAATGTTAAGTTTAATATATTTTCATCACATCCTAGAAGGCTTGGAGACTTAAGTTCAGGAGCCAAGATGCTCACCATTCCTATCACCAAACTACATAAATTCCGTCATTTTGTCATACATAGCTGACCCTTGAACAAGGGTTTGAACTATGCAGGTCCTCCTTAAATGTGGTTTGTGTTGGGTGTTTTTAAATAAATACTAGCAATGTATTTTCTCTTCCTTATGATTGTTTTTAATCCTCCCCGAGGATATTTTTCCATCGATTTTTTAAGTGTGGAAGAGAAAGGGAAAGGCAGAGAGAAATATCGATGTGAGAGAAACACATCCATTGGTTGCCTCCTGCAGGCTCCCTATGACCAGGGTCCCAGCGGGAAGGAGCCTGCAACTGAGGTGCACGTTCTTGACAGGAATCGAACCCAGGACCCTTCAGTCCACAGGCCGGTGCTCTACCCACTGAGCCAAACTGGCTAGGGCTTATTTTCTTTTTCTTTTTTTAAAAATATATTTTATTGATTTACAGAGAAGAGGAAGGGAGAGGGATAGTGTGTTAGAAACATCGATGAGAGAGAAACATCGATCAGCTGCCTCCCACTGGGGATGTGCCCGCAACCAAGGTACATGCCCTTGATGGGAATCGAACCTGGGACCCCTCAGTCCGCAGGCCAACGCTCTATCCGCTGAGCCAAACCGGTTAGGGCTGATGTTCTTAATAACATTTTTTTCCTCTAGCTTACTTTATTGTAAGAATACAGTATTAATACATATAAACATACAAAATACACATTAATTTATTGTTTGTATTATTGGTGGTAAGGCTTTCCGGTCAACAGAAGGTTATTAGTATAAGTTTTGGGGGAGCCAGAAGTTACACGGGATTTTCGATTGGGTGGGGCCGGTGGCCCTAACACCCCACACACTTACACTGTTCCTTCAATGGCCAACTGGACTTTGGTGGGGGGAGGGGGGCGGTCGCGGGATGGAGGGTCATTATACCGGACAGTTCAGACTTCCTCGGGACTTAGCCATCCACCATCACAGCCTTGTAATAAAACCAGTTTGGACTGTCAGCCTGTTAATCACTCTGACCATCACATTTCCAGGGCACCCGGTTCTCCTCCTCCAACCAAACCACTACTGAGATTTCTGCGCTAACTAACCACCAACCACCTCCCGGAACCTCCGGGGGATGCGGGCCGCCACCCACGGCAATTCCCCCCACCTCTCCTTGCCTGGAGCGCGGGGAGCCGGCAGGGCGCTGGGGACAGGCCCCG
>NW_005363836.1:5206242-5217282 GCF_000412655.1 Myotis brandtii | reverse complement strand
CGCGGCCCCGGACGTGCCCCAGGGGGTGTAGGCAGAGGCCTTGGCTGAAGGGAGGCTCTGAGGGGTCTCCTGGAGTCCGAAATTGTAGCGGGGCCCTTGTGACCAAGGCTCCGCGGACGACTGGGAAGCCGCGGGGACCGAAGGCGAGGTGGATGAGATCTCCGGCCTCAGCATCCTCACACTCGTAGGCACCGGGAGATTTCGGAACGGCCGGTCGCCCACGGACAGAGCAACGTGGCCCAGGGACAGAAGCGACGCAGGAAAAGGCGGGAGGGCAGCGCGCAGGCGCAGAGCGGCAGGGCGCAGGCGTAGAGCAGGGCGCAGGCGCAGAGAAGCAGGGCGCCCAGGACTGCAGCTTTCCACACCCGCATGTCTTTCCCCCATCCGCTCCTAAGTACTCCCAGTGGTTTCCAATCCCATCACCTCCCACAGGATTTGGTTATGAGCTTTAATCTGAAGTACAGCCCTCCTCAACCTGCAGGTTACCACTTGAACGGAATTTATGGCTCACCAATGACCATTTTTGCCTCATTCTTCACTTCCCACCCCATTTCCCTCATCCCAAGGCCTAATTTAATATTTCCCACATACTCCCAAACACACTCGCTTCTTAGAAATATGATTTTATTGATTTTAGAGAGGAAGGTAAGGGAAAGGGAAACATTGATGAGAGAACAATCAATTGGCTGACTCCTGCACGCCCCCTACTGGGCATGGAGCCCCAAACCCAGGCATGTGTCCTGACCAGGAATCAAACCTGTGACCTGTTGGTGCATGGGTCAGTGCCCAACTGAGCCACACCAGCCAGGGCCACACTAGCTTCCTTTTAATGCTCGCGTTTGATAGTACAACACATCTAACATTGGTCTTGTGGCTAATACAGGAAAGAGCCATTAACCTTACTGCATAAGCATCCACAAGACTGTTATCCTTCAACCATTAAGAAATAGGAACCAGGCAAACAATGGATCTCTCTTGGGAGAGATTTAACAACAGCTCCCAATCTCAATTTCTACTACTGTGCTTTCACACAGGTAATTTAGTGAGGAGCAAATTACAAAATTTCAAACTATAGCTTCTCAACAAATAACCTTTGGGAAATTAAGTTCTGTATCTGTTCAGTTTTCATGAATATGGAAATAGTACCATAGTTTCATAGAAATTATAGGATTGAAAAAAAGAAGTAAAATACTCTGGATACCATTAGATATTCCTTTAAAACATTATTAAATTCATTCAATTAACTATAATAAATCATATATTCACAGAATAGTCCACCCATATGCAGTAGCCATAGACATCGATTCTTCAAAAATACCATTTAAATAAGCTGTTCCATCCAATGACCTCCAAGCTTTCAGAAAGACTAGTGAATTATCAAATGCTATTGGACACTCAAAAAAATCTAATGTAAGCACCTATATGCAAGATGTTAAAATTGACACTGATCAATGTGTTAAGTGAACCATTACTTGTGCCAAGCCAGCTCAGCCAAGGGTTCAAAAGGCTGAGTGAGGGCAGTGAAGGATGAAGAAATGACAGAGAAAAAGCTGAGTCTAGGACAGGGGTGGGCAAACTTTTTGACTAGAGGGCCACAATGGGTTCTTAAACTGGACTGGAGGGCCGGAACAAAAGCATGGATGGAGTGTTTGTGTGAACTAATATAAATTCAAAGTAAACTAGCAACGAAAATAATTTTATGGTTGGGTCACAACATGAGGAACTGTATTTAAAGGGCCAGAAGGTTGAGAACCACTGGTCTAGGTGGATCTTCCTGTGCCTGGCTGAGGCCACAGAGAGAGATCCAGAGGCAAGCTGAGCCTTTATTTTATAGCCAGAGGTAAACAAGGTAGTGGTCACCATAGTTACAATGTTCTTGTTTCACTTGTTTTGGCAGCACTTGCTACATCTCCCTCAGCCCATTAACTTCCCAGATAAGATCTAGGGAGCTTCATAAGGTCAAGCCTAATTATGCTGAGGACTGTACCCTCTAAGCTGGGACTTGTTTGTGGCTTTGCCAACAGGTCAGTCGAGGCTTAACCCTATAGCTGCGCCCTACAATTACTCATGTGGAAAACTACTCCTAAAATGACTAGTACACAAGATATTGCAACATGTTTAAAACAGATTTCAACTTCCAAGAAAAATGTTCATAGTATGCTCTCCCTCCTGGGAGCAGGCCTGCCTTTCACCTCCCATCCCTGGCACATCACTTTGACCTTCCTCACTTCTAAGCTCCAGGGACCCTTCCTTTGCATCTATAACTTGTTTCCAAAGTCCTCTTCCATAAATTACTTCTACTTCTGTGATCTTACAAATGTTCTTAAAAATACCTTATTTTCACCAAGAATGCAAGACAGGAAATATAGTCTATCTGAAAACACATATACAAAAATATTGTAGTAACTTTTGCATTCAGTAGCTGGCATTCTGACATAAAATGTTAAAAATCAGCATAAAGTCTAGCCCAGATATCAATCATATTCTAAGATGGTGAACTGTCATTTACCAAAATTACTGTGACCAACTCAGAATAACCATAAGCCTATGAAATAACTCCCAAATTTCAAGTTTATTTCACTTTGTGCATCTTTTAATTCATGTGGGGCATATCAATATTTAATCAGTTAACAATTTCATTGACATAGACCAATTTACATGAACTATCATTACATAACATGGAGGGAGCACATGGGAAAATCAAGTCAAATACAAGACTTCATTAACTAGAGTTCTTATTCTTAGGGAAATTTAAATACATTGAAGTATAAACAAAATATTGTATTTAGAATGACAGCATTCTGTAAGAAAATCAAAAGCTGAAGATAGACCTTGATTTTACTATATGTATACTTATATAATTTATTAAAATTATCACAATCACAACTCATATACAAAATATTAACAGTCATTTTTAAGTATGACAAACACTTCAAATACAGAAATTTTAGGATGACAAAATTATACTAAGCAACTTTGCATCAATGAATCTAGCTCACTAGTTCAGGCTGAATATTCATTCTCCTAAGTACTTCTTCAGGCATGCAAAAAACAGGATTAACAGGTTTAATTTGTTCTTCTCCCAAAAGTGACAATCCAGCAATTCCAAATAAAGTATGAAAAGGATCTACCTATAAAAAAATGAGAATTCAGATTATTAGAAAACAAAAACTTCTAAAACCCTGCTTCTGAACGATGGCTATATTGGAGCCCACTGTATTTTCTCTACTTGAATATATGCTTCAAGTTCTCGTAATAAAAATGGCTTCAAATTGTGATGTTAACCATGCACTATTTTGGAAATGTCATGAGAAATTTCTGCAAACTTGTTTTACTATTCTTTGCAGTCTCAAAAATTACAAAAAAAAAAAAAAGCATACTGCTTTCAAAGCAACACTAGGAAATACCATCTATTTCTAAGTCTGGAATAGCTTAGAACCACAAAAGTAATGGAAAACACTGAAATGTAATTGTTACATGAATATGTCAGAAATGTACTTGCCATATCTCCTGGTCTGTCTGCAAATCCTCCAGTTTCTTCATCTTGACACGCTAAGATGAAACTGCGCAGTTTCTCTCGATCAATCCAATGAAGCCTTCCTATTATCTTTAGGGAAGCCAACACCCACCATGAATAGCATACATCTGGTAACTAGGAGAGAAAAAAGCCACAAAGTTACCACAATTTTTATTCTCTAGTCCACTTGGGTTGGGATGGGGAGGAATCAAGGACTATACTGACATGCAGTATTTGAAATGCTGAAATTCATTAACATAACTGCTTAGAATTAAAGATAATCACTGGAAAAGACCAAATACTCCAATTCATAGAAAGGCATGCTATGTTTCAGTACTTTGTGGGGAAAAAAAGAGAAAAAAAACCATTTACTTTTATTTCTTCTGCAATGAATGCCTAACTCAGTCCCTTACTCAAATAGCTGGTAGTAAGATGAAATCTATGATGATGGATATTGCATATCCCCAAGAAGAGCATTTTCAACAAGTACTCCCCAGGTAGTAGATAGATCTGCTTAAAAATCACCTGAAGCCTGGCCCCTCAAAATACAATTTAAGAAATTCAAGAGCCCAGCTGGCGTGGTTCAGTGGTTGAGCCTATGAACCAGGAGGTCATGGTTTGATTCCAGGTCAGGGCACATGCCCGGGCTATGGGCTCGATACCCAATGGGTCACGTGCAGGATATGGCCAGTCAATGATTCTCTCTCATCATTGACGTTTCTATCTCTATTTTCCTTCCTCTCTGAAATCAATAAAAATATATATATTTTTTTTAAAAAGGCACAGAAGACACCACCTGAGGCTGAATACAATCTTCAATAAGATCCTTGGGTAAATCATTCACATGATGGCCAGAGGAGAAGGGAGGCAAAAGGAGAAAAAAATGGGGGCACCTATAATAGCCAACAATAAAGAAAAACATTGTCCTACATTGTTAAAATGCTGGTTCCTGTTAACTGCCACTCCGAATTGTTTAAAGTTGCCCAGGTTTTCCATAGGAACTTAACTAGAAACCACCTGTGGTTATTTCCCTACCCCACTCACCCCCAACTCATTAGAAATATCAAGCAAACAAAAGTGATAAAAGAAGCACTATGCACCTATAATATATTTTTAGGGTTAGGACCCAGCAAACTATAGCTTAAGTCAAATCTAGACTACCACCAAAGAATAGTTTACATGTGTAGTTTTAAAAATGTTTGACAGAAAAATCATATGAAGCACAAAATGTACCCATAATTTTATTGCAACAGAGCCATGTCCATAATCTTACTGTCTATGGAAGCATTTCCTCTTCGGGCAGCAACAAGACCATAAACTACAAAGCTGAAAATATTTACTATCTGGCCCTTAAAGACCCAATTTAGAGCTTAAGTGTGTGGCCTAAACAAAACTGAACTTAAGAAAAATTAATTCCCTTCTTCCAAATCCAAGTGTCAAAAATTAAAGGTTTTTCTTTTTTGGGGGGGTGAGGTGGGGGGAGAGATAATAAAAATATTGAATAAAAATTTTAGCAATTAAAAAAATATCTCTTTGGCTTGGCAAATCCATTGTCCCTTCACACCCATAAATCAACGTAGAAGTTTCTACACTAGATGAATGTGTTCACTTAACAGTAGTCTGGCTCCCAGACATACACCATTTAATGCATGAATTATTCCCTGGTATATACTCAGAAATTAAAAGGTTTGAAGAATTAGCTTCATTTCAATGCCTGAGAAATGCAAGGCCTTGAGAAGGATGAGGGAGGAAAGATCCACTCAGAATTCAGATTATGTGTGAACATAAACATATTTTAAAGCTAAGAATATTTGCCATTTTTGTATTCTCCTTTAGATAATTCAAGAATTTACTTCAGGATAGGGAAAACCAAAAGACATAAACTTATAAAGCAAGCATCAGAAGGCACCATGCACATCTTTTCTTCAAAAGTGTATTTTAGATACAGAGGAACTTAGGCATATTACTAAGTGAAAGAAGCAGTTCTGAAAATGCTACATCTATATAATGCCAACTATATGCATTCTGGAAAAAGCAAAACTAAAGTTAGTAAAAAGATCAGTGTTTCCCAGGGATTTGGGGGAGGACAGAGGGGTGAATAGGCAAAGTACAGGGCCTTTTTTTTTTTTTCATGGTACAACAGAAAAATTATAATGAAAGGAAGATAAAAAGCTAACTGTCAATTTACAAGAGCAATATTGAAAAAGTTAAAATAAAACAGCACTCACTAAAGTTATAAAGCTGTTAGAACACAATGTATCTTCTGAAACAATACCTTCTCTGGCCTTCCATTCAGTCCACCTGAAGGTAACTGCCGTTCACAAAGCCACCACCCAAGTAAATCAGAGTTTACTTGGTGCAACTGATTAGTAATAGCCAGGAATCCTGTGCAACAATAGATCTAAAATTACAGACATAAAGTACAGGTGTATAATAATCTGCAATAAGTGATAAAAACTACTCAATTAAAACTCCATTTTATGTCTAAAAATTTCCTGACAATTGAACATGGAAATATCACATAATTATTTGAAAAAAAAACAAAACAGAAAAAAAAAAACACCTAAGCATACTATTACTAGGATCAAATTTTGCAAAGAAATACTATTGTCAAAAGTTCTCTATGACTAAAATACTATTTTATTTCACAACTATTTATATGTATACAATGTTCTCTGGCATAGCAAATATAGGAACAAGCTACTTTCAGTTATTTAGTTAAAAACTAATGGAGCCCAGGCCAGGTAGCTCAGTTGGTTAGAGCACTGTAATCTGGATACACCCAAGTTTGAGGTTCAATCCCTGGACAGAGCACATAGAAGAATCAACCAATGAATGCAAATCGGTTTCTCTCTCTCCCTTCCTCATATATATATATATATATATATATATATATATACACAAAAAAAAAAAAAATATCACTAATGGAAAATCAAAATGTATTTTTGGTGATTACAAACCTACTTATGTTTGACTGGGTCGGAGTGTTTCACCAGCAGGTGAATGTACATAAAGCAAACTATTGTAAAAAAAAATAAAAAGGCCTTCCTTAATCAGCAATTAATCAACTATAATGTAACATCCCACATTATATTTATTACCTTTGGTCAAATTAACTTCACTCATATTTAACAAACACTAAAATTGCTATTAACATATTTTAATCTGCATTAGTGAATTACCTGCCCAGCATGGGACTCAGAACCTGGCCTACAACCAAATCCACCATCAAAGTTCATACACGATAAAACAAATTCAATTGCCTTTTCCACATTAATAGCATCCAGCTTCCCCTATAAACAAACAAAAAACAATGCCTATAAATTCCAGAGTAACCATGGGCACTAATTAATTCCAATACAATAGTCATAACTTACCAATAGAGCCAAAGTTGCCACAGCACAAAAAGAGAATCTTGTATCAATTTCTCCTAAAAATAAAAGGAATCAAACCAAAACTTAAGTGTTACTAAACGCTTCAGATCATAACATACACAAGTTATTCTGTACAATTACTATGGTTAAAACTTAAAATTTACTTGTAGGTCTCCAGAAGGAAAGCTAAATCTAAAGTGAAATCATTTTACTTCTAAGAAAACTAAGATCTAGAACAGGGGTGGGCAAACTTTTTGACTCGAGGGCCACAATGGGTTCTTAAACTGGACCGGAGGGCCGGAACAAAAGTATGGATGGAGTGTTTGTGTGAACTAATATAAATTCAAAGTAAACATCATTACATAAAAGGGTATGGTCTTTTTTTTTTTTTTTTAGTTTTATTCATTTCAAACGGGCCGGATCCGGCCCACGGGCTGTAGTTTGCCCATGGCTGATCTAGAAAAATGCTTTGACAAAATACAGCAAATTATCTAAAGTTGTTTACACAGTACCCAGAGAGGGAAGGTAATAATTAACAGAGCCAAAAGGACTAGTTAGTTTCTAATAATAATGAACTTACCCTATTACATATAAGTAGATTTTCACATCCCATGAAGCAGCTGGTCTCTCCGGCCTGCACTGAATTCAGCCCTGAAGTAGAGATTATCTAATTTATCAAGTAAAATACTATTCCCTCCCTCCACTCAAATACTCAGTAAGTTTGTAAAGTTTTTATCATCTTTCCCTTGCCAGTAAGCAGTTTAAGAACTTTACAAACCCACCAAATATTGGGGGGACAAAATTTCACCTACCTTATCTTTTAGACTGACCCCCTCTGTTCCAGTGCTCCTGTAGGCTGACATAACTAGCTCAGTGCATGCTGGAACTTCCAGCAGACTATTAACTCCAGTTAGACCAGCTGCTTAGTGGGACCTGAAAAGATGAAAAACTTTTTAAAAAACTTCTTATAAATTAGCAAAGTCTCCAATTAACTGTACTTAAAAATATGCAGCAAAGCTTATTACAATAAACACCATAACATTTTAAGATTGGTATATTTGGTAGAATGAATTAAAATGACATTACCCCAAATATCTCCAGCAAAAGAACCATCTTCTTTCTGTAGACTCTGAACATATTCCACAACTTTATTTACGTCAATAACATTAATACTATCATACAGAGTAAGAATCTGTAACAAAAAAAAGTTAAATAAATACATCTTCAACCCTAATTGATTCTAATGTTCTTCTTCAACTGTCTTTTAAGTCAAGCAAGCATGTCCTTTTGTCTAGGAATATTATAAACTTTTCTCAAACATGCAAAGTATCTTCTATGCAATAAAATTATAGGTATTAAAATCGAAACTTCTAAAAGCATTTTTCTACATATAAATTGTAACTTAAAATTTTAACTCTTAAATAGTCTAACTTATGTAGACTTTAAACCCTTATTTGTGGGATCTTCAATATCAAAATTAAAACATTTAACACCACCTTGTGATTTCCAAATATTTACATAACTAAACCTTTTACCATCCAAGGTCTCAGTGTAATTTTAGAATTTGCATCAACTTTGAATTCAGCTAATACATGCCATCACATCATTGACCTTGTTAAATAGACTTCATTTGCAAAACTTAGGGTAACTTTTTGACATACTCATTTTATTACTTTCCTGGTTTCAAATTTCCACTCAGGTTAAGAGCATACACTACCAAGATTGCCAAATTTTAATCAGTATTTACCTGGACAGCACTCAGAGTGTACAAAAGATGAGGATCATGTCCGATACTAGCACTTATTCCACCACACTCGTGTTGACATGACTTAATAAATGCCAGAATTTCTTCTTTATTCATGCGATTTAGTTGTCCCATGAGATCCATTACAGTCAGACCCCAATAGACGCCACTCATTCTCAAGTACTCAGACATACAGTACTCCTAAAATACACAATTACTTTAATGTGTCAGTTTGAATTCATGCTGGGTCAGAAACCAAACATATAAACATTTAATCCTATCAATGATAAGTTTAAATTTGTGGCTCTCAAATTCGGGGGACAGAAGTTCCACTATCTGAGAAGTGTATGATAAACTCACTTGTGACTGACTAAACAGGGCTTTAACTCTTCCAGGAGCCAACCAGAAGAGTAAATGAGAAGACCTACTTTTTTTTAAGTTCGGGGAGAACATTTCTTTCAGAGTACCTACATCGTATTTAATGACTCCATAATGACATGGTTATGGGAACATATTACTTAAGTCAAGAATTTATCAATACTAGGTATTTTCCATGGTAATCCAGCTATTGAGACACTAAAGGGAAAAATATTTACTTTCAGGTGAGCTGCTCACTACTTTATTCAAAGATCGTCCCAGAGAAAAATTATTCTATGTTTAAAACTCAAGGTAAAAGTTTTTCAAGGTCTCAGAGTAATTCTAGAGCTAGTGTTATTACACATCAGCTGTAAATTCAGATAATACATGCCAACACATCATTGACCTTGAAAGTATTGCCTCAACTACAAAAGTAGAAATTTATTCTGTACTTCAAACCTCTTAGAATGGGCCATAAATACTGACCCACTGACTGCTTATGGAGAATAGTCTTCTTTGAAACTTTCAACATAAAACCATACATACATAATCATCTTTCTTTGAGCCATAGGATGCAATATAATCTGCATGCTTCTCCAGTAAGAGGGTGTCAGGCGCATCTGACTTGATGGTAACATCCTTCTGTGGTGTGCCCTTTCAAAATAAAAGTAGTGATTTCATAAACGTTTACCTTTCAATGACCCCAGGGCACATTCAATTCACCTCGGAACTTAAAGCCCTTGTAATGATTCAGGTTATTTTTCAGGTCTCAGAGTAATTCTAGAGCTAAAGTAGTCGTAATCAACTTTAGATTCAGAATACATGCCGGCTCATCATAGACCCAAAAAATTACCTTTATCAATTGCTTATCTTTCCCTTAAAGAATAAAGTAAACACCACGGAGTATCAACGCTCACAAATTCAGGACAAGTTATGGTTTACATGTGGCAATAAGCAAGCAGACGCATTAACACACCTAACTAGACAATAACTTGCAATTGTTATTTAATGCAATTTTATTAATCTAGAAACTCGGTTTCAAAGCACTTTCTACGAACCCAAGTTATTCCATTGCTTAAGCAGTCCCTTTAGCCCCATGCTCTCCAGCTTTCGTCAGTTTCTGAATTTCTAACAAGCCCCCAGGTGATGAGAATGCTGGTCTAATTCTCCCCATTATCTAGAACTTCGTGACTGACACTGAATTGTATTCATTTTTAAGTAGGTCATGACGATTACTAAAAAGAAGTTAGTGCCCTGACCGGTTTGGCTCCGTGGATAGAGCGTCGGCCTGCGGACTCAAGGGTCCCAGGTTCGATTCCGGTCAAGGGTATGTACCTTGGTTGCGGGCACATCCCCAGTGGGGGGTGTGCAGGAGGCAGCTGATCGATGTTTCTCTCTCATCGATGTTTCTAACTCGCTATCCCTCTCTGCAAAAAATCAATGATATATTTTTAAAAAGTTAGTAAATTTCTTCCAAATTCCATTTAAAATTTACCACCTTACCAGTCACGATTCTGAAGATTGAGCCACTAAATACATATGTATAGAGAAGGAAAAAAGCAGCGCCTACGTGGTCTGGTTTTGTGGGATTAAAAAATCGGGCCTTTGAATCTCGAGGCCCGCCCGACAGGAGGAAGCCTGCAGAAAATGACAGGCGGCACCGCGCCCGCGAGGTCTGCAGGAAACGCTGAGGAATATTTCAGCCTTTCTGAGCTCTCAAGAAACCTCCCAAGGCCCGTGGCTTAACCTAACCATCCTCCAACACCTGCTAAGCCACACTACAATCACTGAGCGGCTAAATACTACGCTGTGCGGCCTCCTCCCCGACCCAGCTGGACTGCAGCGAAAAGCGCAGCCACACTCACCATGTCTGAGAGCGAAAAGAGAACTGAGCCCGTTGGAGGGTGTAGTTAGTAGGGTCGCGCATGCGCAGAAGCACCCCTCAGGTCCCCTCCGCCGCCCGACATAGTTGACTAAGCTCCCGCCTGTCCCATTGGCTACACTAGGACCCCACCGACTGCTTATAGCTGTCTTTGCTGCCTGTGCTC
>NW_005363836.1:5190122-5205931 GCF_000412655.1 Myotis brandtii | reverse complement strand
TCCTGCTTTAAGAAATCATTTGCTCCTAAGGCTCTTTGAACTCTGAAGATCTGAAATGGCTAGTGCTTAGTAGAGTTCTTGCATGCAGTAAGTGTTCATTGTTTGCGGTGACTATTAATGAAATGTTCCTGTCCCCCTCCAATTTGCCTTGTCCATTCAGGGTCCAGCTCCTCACTTCTTCAGGAAGTGCTAATAGCAGAAGTATTTGTAAATTACTTTAGAAAAAGGAAACATCCCTGCGCCTTTTAAGAACTTTCCACAGAATTCATATTTGTTGTGCTTTCTTAGGTCTACTACTTAAGCATTTTTGAGCACTCATTCAAAAAAATTGGCACGCCCTCCCATGAAAATGCATTGCATTTGTTAGGGGCAGAAATATAATATTGGGGACTAGCTATTAGTTATAAGAAATAAAATGAGAACTATTAATCATGCTCTGTTAACCATGATGGTTTTGTTCTGATTAAAGAAAGCACATTCCAACCTGACTGGGAATTGTATGCCCTGGGACATGGGAGCTAACATTGGCATGCAGTCCATCCTCCTGTCTTGAGAACTGCCTGTCATGGAAAGATTTACAACCTCCTGGCTGAAACAATCTAGTCCTGGAGGCACCTGTTCTTTGCAAACCCCAGCCCCTATTACCTGTAATCTAGTCCGACGGCATCCAGAGGTACCTGCCTTCTATGACGACCTACCACCCACCACCCCAGTCCACATGACTTGTAACCTGTAATGATCATCCTGTGCCTACTTTCCCATACCTGTAATTCCCACTTTCCCACATAATCTTTGTCCTTCTACTCAATATAAGCAGCTGGCTTATAGTGGGGTGCAGAGCATATTTTTGTGGATGACCTGCAGCTCTCCCATACTGCTGGCATTATTGGAATAAACGCTCATATATGATTCAACCATGTCTCTGCTTAGTCGGCTCAAGTAGTGACAGGCAGCCTGGAGCCCTTGGTTGTCAGTTTGCACATTCAGTAGCAATTTGGAGAAGGGTTCTGCACAGTGACATCCATAACTGAGAATGTTGAATCAACAATGATAGCTTTCATTGTTCCTCCCTTTAATTTTGTTGATATTTCCATTTATAGTTTGAGGCTCCATTATTAAATGCATACAAGTTTATAGCTCTCTATTTCTGGTGATTTCAGCCTTTTGTCATTAAATCAGATGTGGGAGGAGTGACCAAGGGAGAGGGGGCAGTGTTCAGATCTCCTTGGTAAAGCAATGTTTAAAATAAGAATAATACAAGCATCAGATCCAAAGAGTAAGATTAAGATCGAGTCAATAATTGCTGAAGGAATGAAAAATAAGCCTCAATTCCTATTTTATAAATTTATTCAAAAATATGTATTGGATGCCAAATATTAATCTAGGTTCTGGGAAACAATGGTGAACAAAATGGAAATATTTTTAGGTGTGGGTGACCAGACTGAAGGGGGCCGTTTGCCTGTGCTCCTCAAAGCCCAATAAGATATGAACAAGAGTTTGCAGCCAAGAAAGTAAAGATTGATTCAGGTGCCATACCTGAAGTCCCAGGTAGCTCA
The DNA here is from genome assembly GCF_000412655.1 of Myotis brandtii. Classification (NCBI taxonomy): domain Eukaryota; kingdom Metazoa; phylum Chordata; class Mammalia; order Chiroptera; family Vespertilionidae; genus Myotis; species Myotis brandtii. The sequence goes on along the minus strand of NW_005363836.1, from coordinate 5,204,375 downwards.
TACTCAAATACCTGGCTTTCTGATGGCTTCTAGAGGATAGGTTATAAAGGGAAACAATCATTAATCATGGTGACTCAGGGAGTTAGGGTCATGGTCAGGGTCCTGGCCTCTACTGATTGGTCAGCCCTAGGGTGGTGGGGGGGCAGAGGGGGGGTATTTGATCACTACATCGGGTCCTGATGTCAACCATGGCATTACTGAGTCTGGTTTCACAAGCATGTGGTCAGTCAGTGGGGTTGTTCTGGAGCTGAAACTCAACTGAGGCCTAGATGTTTTCTCTAGTTTGGCCAGTTTCTCTGTGGTCAACAAACCTGAGGCTTTGTTCCTAAAACTACTGGATGCTGACCAGAACCTCTTTGGCTTAATGATTAAGCAAGGGAAAGGGAGGGAGGTGAGTTAGGGTTTTAGGTGAGGCCAGTTCAAGTCAAAGGAAAAAAAGGGGGGAGGCAGATTAAAGAAAACAAGGTTTCTGTGTGTGATTACATAGAGAGCATCTGTTCTAGCAATTCTTGTAATAAATTCAACAATTCTATTTCTAAGTATTTCTCCTACAAATATACTCGCCTGGGTATGAACTTGTGGCAGAATAGTAAGAACCTAGGGAAATTCCTGGGCAAGTGGAATAGAGAAACAGACAAGAAAATTAAACAAAGCCAAATAGTTTGGGCAGCTTGCAGCCAACTTGTGAATTGAAAGACCTTATCTTCTCCTACCAAGAACACTTGAGAGGCAGTGGTTAATATCTCTCCTCCTTAACTGAAAAATACATAGCTTAAATCACCCTGGAACTGCTAAGGCAGGAGGAGAAAAGGGGGAAGGAAAAAAAAGGAAATTTATCTCACACACTAAATAGAGAAGTTAGCTGCCTTAGGATTTGCCATACAAGACATCTGGTGTTTGTACAAGCATCCTAAAATAAGACACAACAATGTAGCCCAGGACTTTGAAACCTAATCTGCTACCCAAGATATCTGGCAGAGGACCCTTGAAACCTATAGGGAGAAAGGGAATAAAACCCCTTGAACCCCCACTGGGCATGTGCTCAGATTAGCTGGGTGGTCCACTTTTGCTATATGCTAAATATCCTATCTAATAAAGAGGTAATATGCAAATTGACCATCACTCCAACACATAAGATGGCCGCCCCCATGTGGACACAAGATGGCCAGCAGGGGAGGGCAATTAGGGGTGACCAGGCCAACAGGGGAGGGCATTTGGGGGCGCCCAGGCCAGCAGGGGAGGGCAATTAGGGGTGACCAGGCCAACAGGGGAGGGCATTTGGGGGCGCCCAGGCCAGCAGGGGAGGGCAATTAGGGGTGACCAGGCCAACAGGGGAGGGCATTTGGGGGCGCCCAGGCCAGCAGGGGAGGGCAATTAGGGGTGACCAGGCCAACAGGGGAGGGCATTTGGGGGCGCCCAGGCCAGCAGGGGAGGGCAATTAGGGGTGACCAGGCCAACAGGGGAGGGCATTTGGGGGCGCCCAGGCCAGCAGGGGAGGGCAATTAGGGGTGACCAGGCCAACAGGGGAGGGCATTTGGGGGCGCCCAGGCCAGCAGGGGAGGACAGTTGGGGGTGACCAGGCCGACAGGGGAGGACAGTTGGGGGTGACCAGGCTTGCAGAGGAGGGCAGTTGGGGGTGAACAGGTCTGCAGGGGCGGGCAGTTAGGGGCAACCAGGCTGTCAAGGGAGGGAAGTTAGGGGTGACAGGGCCAGCAGGGTAGGGCAGTTGGGGGCAACCAGGCCGGCAGGGGAGGACAGTTGGGGGTGACCAGGCCGGGAGGGGAGGACAGTTGGGGGTGGCCAGGCTTGCAGAGGAGGGCAGTTGGGGGTGAACAGGTCTGCAGGGGCGGGCAGTTAGGGGCAATTGGGCTGGCAGGGGAGCAGTTAGGCATTGATCAGGCTGGCAGAGGGATGGGTAGGGGGGGTCAGGCTGGCAGGCGGAAGCAGTTAGGGGCAATTGGGCTGGCAGGGGAGCAGTTAGGCATTGATCAGGCTGGCAGAGGGATGGGTAGGGGGGGTCAGGCTGGCAGGCGGAAGCAGTTAGGGGCAATCAGACAGGCAGGCAGGCGAGTGGTTGGGAGCCAGCAGTCCCGGATTGTGAGAGGGATGTCCAACTGCCCATTTAGGCCTGATCCCACTGGGATTGGGCTTAAACCGGCAGTTGGATATCCCTCAAGGGGTCCCAGATTGGAGAGGGTGCAGGCTGGGCTGAGGGACACACCCCCCATGCGTGAATTTCGTGCACCAGGCCTCTATTATTTTTAATAAATTTGCTTGCTTTGCTTCAACACTGCTGTCACTTGTCTGAAAACTTTCTTAGGAGACTGACAAGAACTGAGGAGGGGACAGCTCTCCCTCTCCAACTAAGGGAGCTGTACTATAACAAAGTAACTTATGTGCAAGAATATTAAGCTGCAGTTTTTGCTATAGCAAAAGATTACAAATATTTTAATTAATCATCAAGGGTTATATAAACTATGGTATATTCATTATGCAGCCATTAAAAAGAATGAGGAAGCTCTGCATACATTGCTTTGGGAATATCTCCAAAATAAATTAATTGAAAACAAAACCAGAAAGTGCTAAACTACATATAGTTTGCTACTATTTGTGTGGGAAACAAAGGAAAATTTATATGGATATACTTGCACATGCACAGAATTACTAAAAGTAGTTGCCTACAGAAGGAGAAATGGCTGACTGGGAACAGGATTTAAGGAAGGCTGACCTTTCACTAAATATTCTGGTACTTTTGAAATTTGGTACGTTTTTGCCCCTTCAAAAAGTAAAAATGTACCCCCTGCCAAAGAAAGGTAACTACAAAAAACACACACAATATTGATTAAAAATAAATTCATCTCCACCTTAAGACCTACATTGACCAATATAACCACATGGGGCTCTTGAAATGTGGCCAATCTGAATTGAGATATGTTTTAAGCATAAAATACACACCCCTATTTCAAAGACTTAGTAGTAAAAGTAGTACAAAATATCTCATTAACAATTTAAAAGTATTGATTGTTTAAATGATATTTTGGATATATTAGGATAAATAAAATATATTCTTAAAATTAACTTCACCCTTTGTTATTTACTTTTTTAATATGTCTGTATGTGAAGAGCTCTAATCAGTTAAGAATTTAATGCCCACTGAGAAGGAGAACAGTTCTTTGAGTTCTGGACCCATAAGTTTACTTTTGGCCAGTGGATGAAGTTGTAGAAATGATAAGTCCTCAATGTGTCTGTATAGCTATTTGTGAGAGGAAGGATATCCCTCAAGGGGTCCCAGATTGGAGCGGCTATGCCCACCAGCCAATCAGAGCGACTATGCAAATTAACCCAACAAAGATGGCAATTAATTTGCATACACAGGCATGGAGTGAAGACTAAAGACGGAAGACTGAAGAGGCTTGGCTTCCCCGCTGCAGCCACAGTGGAGAAGCCAAGCCTTGCTGTGGCCACAGTGGAGAAGCCTAGCCTCAAGGCTTGGCTTCTCTGCTGTGGCCGGACCAAAGGCCTGGATTCCGGATGCCAGAGGGAAACTGGAGCCGGCAGCCAGGGGAAGGAAGGCCTATTGCGCGAATCTTCGTGCAACGGGCTTCTAGTATGTCTATAATTACACATGTATAATTACACATCTACTTCTGAACAGTATAAATTAATAAATTTAAGTTTATATACATTGCTTCTTATTTTTATATGCTACTAGAGCCTGGTACACAAAATTCATGTACTCGGGTTGCAGCAGGGTGGGGGGGCAGAGTCCCTCAGCCTGGCCTGCACCCTCTTGCAGTCCGGAGCCCTCAGGGGATGTCCGACTGACGGCTTAGGCCCACTCCACACAGGGAATGGGCCTAAGCGTGCAGTCAGACATCCTTAGTGCTGCGGCGGAGGCAGGAGAGGCTCCCACCACCACCCCTGCACTTGCCAGCCGTGAGCCCGGCTTCTGGTTGAGCAGTGCTCCTCCTGTGGGAGTGTATTGACCACCAGCGGGCAGCTCCTGCATTGAGCAAGATCAGGCCAAAACTGGCTCTCTGACATCCCCTGAGGGGTCCTGGATTGCGAGAGGCACAGGCCCGGTTGATGGACCCCACCGGTGCACGATTGGGGTCAGGGAGGGATGCAGGAGGTTGGCCAGCTAGGGAGGGTTTCAGGGTGTGTCTGACCTGTCTTACTCATTTTATTATTTGACAAACTAAGGAAAAGAATTCAGTGCCCCTGACTAAATAGTCAGGTATTGCACTTTTAAAAAATTCTTGAGGTGCACCACTGTACTATGGCACACCAGTTGAAAATTGTTGATTTACTGATTAACCCCTTCACCAACAATGTAAAAAGTTAATTTTTACCTTTGACTAGATAGCAGAAATTTTGTCTTACCAGAATAATTTTTCTGAGCTCTCAACATTGACTTTTTCATATCCTTAATTATTTTTTAAAAGGAACAAAGTTTCCTCATTTGCTAAATATCTAAAGTCCCTTATAATCATATTACATTCTTCTGTGTTTATTTATTGTCCATTTCATTAAATAGGTAACCAAGTGCTCTTTCTCAGGCACCTTTAATCCTATCTTACTCAAGATATCAGATCATCTTTGCCATCTCTTTGATTTTTCTTTCCCATGGTCAAATTTTGAATTTAGACAAATTAAATTTCAGAATATATTTTACACCTAAATATATCCTTGAAATCTTTTGTGGTCCCCTGTAAAATCACAAAAACTATTCTTTCACTTTATTTTTTTAAAAAAAGATAATAAAAACAATTACATGTTTCCCATCTTGGAGATTTGTCAATATCCTATTTCCCTCAGGGTAAATAATGCTTTAAATTCTTATGAGATAGTTATACACTATGCTGCAACAGATATTTTAATTCACTTCCATTCTGACATTATTGGGTATAGTAATTAACTACAACATTCAGTCTTGATCATTGCAATGAACTGAATGTTTGTGTTCCCCCCAAATTTGTATGTTGAAATCCTAATCCGCAATATGATATTAGGAAGAGGGGCCTTTGAGATGTAATTAACACATGAGGGTGAAGTCCTTATGAATGGGAGTAGTGCCCTTATAACAGGGATCCCAGTGAGCTCACTCACCTTATTTCTGCAATGTGAGGATACAAGAAGTTAGCAGTATGCAATGCCAGAGAGGGCCGGCACCTTCATCTTGCACTTCCTAGTCTCTAAAACTGTGAGAAATAAATGTTTGTTGTTTGAGCCACTTGGTCTGTGGTATGGTTACAGCAGCCTGAACTAGGGCAATCATCTACAGATAGTCTCTGTTTTACGCTGATGCTAGCTAGAAGGCTAGAAGGCTATGCTGTAAGCTACAGCCCAAAGTTTATGCATTCAGGGCCAGTCTCAGAGACACATGGAAAGGATCAGATATTTTGAACTATTGATAGATAACTTTAAGGAAACCTCTTGGGTACAGACTTCCAAGCAGACATAGCTTAGACAAATATCACACTATATCAGTGACTGAGTCAGGGTTTCTAGGACTCTTTGGTCTGAAAGCGGATGGCTTCTTGAAAGCAGTTCAATGACTCAAGAAGAACAATTACAGACAACTGAATGAACCAACGAGTGAAATTTAATCATGGCTACTTGTTTGGAATATTGTTCTGCAGTTGTAATGTTCTATTTTTATGGATATGTGAGGAAGCCCTTTTTAATTCTTAGCCTATCTCTAGACTTCAATTTGATGGGCTCTGCTTTTGTAAACTGGAATTTTTTTTTTTTTTTATATTTTATTGATTTTTTACAGAGAGGAAGGGAGAGAGATAGAGAGTTAGAAACATCGACGAGAGAGAAACATCGATCAGCCGCCTCCTGCACATCTCCCACTGGGGATGTGCCCGCAACCAAGGCACATGCCCCCGACCGGAATCGAACCCGGGACCCCTCAGTCCGCAGGCCGACGCTCCATCCACTGAGCCAAACCGGTCTCGGCTAAACTGGAATTTTAAGATGGTATCTGATTGTCACTGAGTCTCCAGAATTCAGAAGCATCTACTGGATCTCCTTACATTTCATGGCAATATTCAAAAGGAGTTGGCACTCCTGTTTCCCAGGATATAATTGAAGAGATTGATTGTGTAACCAAGGCCATACCTAATATGTCATATTTGAAAATAAATCTTATTTAATCAGCTATGACTAGCCCACTAATAAATAAGCTGACTTTATATGTAGAATCAATGCCTACAAATTATCCCAGTAAAACAGAAATGGTACCTGGCTTACAGGGTTCCAGTTTACAGGGAGGGTCCTTCTTGGCAAGCAAGGAACCTCAGTAAATTTTGGAGAAGCCGAGGAGAGAAATTCTCCCAAATTCTGAGTCACTACTGGAGAAATCTGGTGGGAGGTTTCTTGGACTTGGTTTCCTAGCCTTTAGATACCAAATTATAGAGGCTTTAAAAGTCCAATTTGAGTACTTTATTAAAACTTTTATTGTTTTTTTATGAAAACTTTTAGAAGTTAATCCTGTCTCTGGATTTCCAAAGTTAATACAAGGCCTACATGGTTAATTTACACTCTTACAGTATCTAGGTCAATAGTCAGGCCAAACCGGCCTTGTAGTTATCAAGGGTAATCTTGGCATAGTGTTTATAATTATAGGAAGACACTATCAAGAAACATTGTCAAAGACTTGGAAATGGATAAAAGAAGTTACTGAATATCCTTTTAGCGAAGTGGTAGGTATTATCTAATGGATCCTCTGGGTATTTTCTAAAGGGGTGTATACCTGTGACTGTCTTTCTATTGGCAGGGTGTTTACAACTCTGTAAAGTTAGAAGTTAAATTTTAGAAAATGGAGAATAATGCAAATAAACTATGAACTACTACTGATTTCTGCTCTGTAGAAAAGATGACTCCTTTAGATTTTATTGCCCTATAGGATATTAGCCAGTCTTATATCTATTAGCAACTTCTTTTAAGAATTTCTAACTGCTTTTATGTCTGTTCTTAGATTCTACCTTTTACTAGTTCTAACATCTTATTAGTTTCTTCATTGAGTTCAATGAAATGTTTAACGTGTTGAAACAACAAAAGCACTGTTGCCTATAAACTTTAATTGTTAATCTCCAAAGATCTTTTGTACTATTTTTTTTGTACTATTTGATAATGGGTAATATACTAAAAGTAATGAATGTGATTCTGGGAACCGTATAAACTGCTATTTTTATTTTATTTTATTTTTAATTCAGAGTAGTCTTGGAATAATCTCTTCTCCCTTTATGCAAATTGATGACTCTGGTAGATCCTTAAACATTCATTCAAGTAATTTGGTAAGTATATGGCAATTTTTTATAAAATGATTCCTCTTCCAGGAACCATTAATTCACAGATATATGCAATTAACAATCATGTTTATAGTTTATAATTCTACCTACCCTTCTGGCTTTTATAGCTCTAGACAGCTGATAAGTGGTGGGAAATCTAATATGTGAATATTAGATCTTATACTATTACTAGAAGCCCGATGCATGAAATTTATGTGCTGGGGTCCAACCCCAGCAGGTCCAGGGGTCCCCAAAGGTGTGGATGGAGTCGGCGAAGAAGGAATGACATGAAGACAGCCTTCAGTTGATCAGCAGCCTAGCCAGGATCTCTAGCCAGGATCTCCAGCCAAGTTCTGGCTAGGATCTCCAGCCAAGTTCTGTTGCCATGTTCTCTCGCTAGGTTCTCCAGCCAGGTTCTCCAGGTTCTCCAGGTTCTCCAGCCAAGATCTGTAGCCAGGTTCTATCTAGGTTCTCTCGCCATGTTCTGTCTAGGTTCTGTCTCTAGGTTCTGTCTCTAGGTTCTGTCTAGGATCTCCAGCCAAGTCCTGTCTCTAGGTTCTGTCTCCTGTTTTGTTACATCTGTATTTATACCAGTTGACCCTAATCCCGTCAATTTCCATTCCAAAGGTTAGGGCGTTGTTTCTTATCTCCATTCCAGGGAGTAAAGATTATGTAGCTTAAGAGTGATTGTTCTTAGTAAAAGTGATTAACTACCCGCCTGGCACTTAGTTAAGGGGTTTTATTCCCTCCCTAACTTCAGGGAAAAATCCCTACCTGGGGAAACAACCTTTCTTGGAGAGGTGACCTTGGTTAAAACACATAGCGCCAAGAAGGGGAGCAAACATATTAAGAACAGTATGTCAAATAGGCCAGGTCCCTTGAAACATATGCTGTGCAGATGTTTCTTCCCTGCAGCGACTGTGTCAAGCAGCAAGGATGGACTGGCTCCCGGCATTTATGCAAGGGGTTCGGCCCTCGCAGCTGCCCACTGGTTGTTCCGGAAGGTTGTTCTGGAAGGTCGTTCCACTGTCAGGTCTAATTAGCATATTAGCTCTTTATTATATAGGATGGGACCAAAGAAGCAGAGAAAGCTAGGCTACAGAACAAGACAAAAAAAAACACACAACACCACATGACAGCGAGAAGTAGAGTTGTGAGGTAGAAAAAATAGTATTTCATGGATTGCTAAAGACTATTTGGGTTCTAGTGCCTTACTAAAACTGACTCCATCCCTGCCCTTTAGATCCACGAGGCACTTCAATATACAGTTGACCCTTGAACAACTTGGATTAAACAGCACCGGTCTCCTTGTATGTGGATTTTCCCCCCCAATAAGTACATAGAGTACTATAAATGTATTTTCTCTTTTTTATGATTTTCTTAATAACAGTTTATTTTCTCTAGCATACTCTAAGAATACAAGATATAATACATATAATATACAAAATATGTGTTAATGGACTATGTTCTCAGTTCCCAGTAAGGCATCTGGTAGAAGTAGGCTATTAGTAATTAAGTTTTTTGGGAGTCAAAAGTCATTAGTGATTTTCCTCTGCATAGGGCTGGAGGTTGTGGGGGTAATTTCACAGCCCCTGACCCTTGAGTTGTTCGAAGTTCAATTGACTTAAATACAATTGTTCACTTTTTAAATTAAAGTAGCTTAAGCTCATTTGTGTTACTTGTGACTAAAGTCTTAATTGATAGTTATATAATTGCTTAATACTTATTAGCAAGGGTAGTTCAATAAATATTCTCATCATATGGCTCTGAAACATATTTTTATCTAGAAGCCTTTATGCTAGTATTTAGAATTGGTAAATTTTTGGACCTGTGTATTATAAATCCAAATCTGCATTTGGAATATATATATATATTCTATTTAACTTGTAATTTCTATGTAATATCCAATTTGGGGTATTAGGAAGTCTTCAAATCTCTTCAAACTCTAGCTGTGCCATTAAAATACAATTTCATAATTGAGCACAAAAAATTGTCATTTAAATATCTTTTGTAAAAGATTTGATTTTTATAATTTAGTGTGGTATAGGATATGTATTTGGCTTTTCTTCCCACTCCCTGGCTCTGAGTTCCTAAAACCCTTGGAATTTTTTTGATAGGAGTTTGTTATTCATAATGAGGTTCTTTCAAAAGATCACTTGAGTTTATGCAAATAAGGTGACTTAGGGTGGGGGTCCTAGGAAGAACAGGTTACCAGAAAGACTGAGTAATTTGAGGGTAGTGTAATGGACTGCATTGTGGCCCCCGAACATTCTCCCTTTATGCAAATTGAATCCCTAACCTTTCCCCTTGTGACTGTATTTGGAAATAGACAGGGGGTGATGGGGATGGAGGTGCAGAGAGAATGCAGGTGTCCACTGAGCTCGCTCTCACTCCGCCTGCTACCCTCCCCTGGGACGCCAGGGCTTGTGCACCAGGGAAGCCCCCACGCTCAGGTGCTGGGCGCCTGCAAGGAGCACACCTCGCACCTGCACAGCTTCTTCCGGGTGAGCCGGGCCACAGCCCCTGGGACCGCAGTGGCCAGTCGGGCTCCCTGTGGGTTCGCACAGGAGCTGGTCTGCGAGGCTGGCTGGGAGAGAGCGTGCTGCCTGCCTGGCTTCCCTGCGGTGCCTCTGGGCGGCCCAAAGGCCCATGTTGTGCCCTGGCTTGCAGCATCTGGCCTCACTCACTGCATCTCTGTGTGGGGATTCGGGTGCCGTGACTCAGGCAGAGGGGGGCGTGTGGGGCCTAGGGGCCCAGGTGCTGCTCAGGGCCCAGAGGTCGCTGGGACCTGCCCTTCCATGCCAGACACCTGTGCATGAATTTCGTGCACTAGGCCTCTAGTAATAATATAATCTCATGAAAAATGGGCAAGTAACTTTATGCAGTTCAAAATCCAAATAAGATTTTTATTCCATCATAGTAAATTAGGTATCCACTATTACATGAAGTAATAAATTTTCTGGAAAGAATAGAGGTACACTGCCCTGGCTGCTGTGGCTCAGTTGGTTGAATTGTTGTCCCATACACTGAAAGGTGGCAGGTTCGATTCCTGGTTAGGGCACATACCCAGGTTGTGAGCATTTGGGAGGCAACTAATGGATGTTTCCCTCTCTCGTTCTCTCTCTCTCTCTCTTCCCCTCCCCCCTTCCTCTCTCTAAAACCAATGAAAAACATTTTCTCTGGTGAGGTTTAAAAAAAAAATACAGACACAGTAATAAGTATTGAACACTTTTATTTAAAAGTTTCTTTTCAGTATGCACATGAATTGAGATTGGAGTCATATAAAAATAATTTAAGGCAAACTTTATTGATTTATTTTAAATAAGGCAAGTGAAAATGTGGGCCCAGAATTAAACAAAATTTTTAAGTAACTTCTGGTTGTTGTATAATGGGAGAATATAAGCATCAAATTTTTTACTATCACTGTATAAAATTGAAAACAAATATTTTCCAAATTCTAGCAAAATGAACTCCTCTAATACAATATCATTAAGTCTACAAAGTCACTGGCAAGTTATTTGGTTGCGTCCAAATCCTATAAAACTTTCTCATTGTAAATTTTAGAATATCCTACTTTTATAAACCCACTATTCTGTCATTGGAAAAATATTGAAATTCCAAGGAATTTCTGTTACTCTAATTTAAAAGAAGTCAAAATAACAAAAATAATGCATTTTTCAAGGTTAATATAATTCAAGTACAGTGGTACTGAAGACAACACATAATTTAATGAAACCAAATCTATTTGAGGAAAGGCAAGTCATAAAGTTAAACAAAGGAAAAATTACTATTAGAATCAGTTGCATATGATTAGTGAAGAGTACTTATTTGAAGATTTTCACTGGAAAAAATCTTGAAGCCCTTTCTTTTTCTGTAGCTTAAATACTGGATTATGTTCTATTCACTCAACAATTAGTCATGTTTCTACAGAGACCTTGTTAATTTTTATACCTGCCAATATGTTCACGGGCTATAATAAGCCTTTGAATTTGTGCTGTACCTTCATAAATCTGCAAGAAAAAAAGATATACATGTAGGTGAAATATCTTCGTTACACAAATACTTCAATTTACTTAATATTTTAAAAAGTAGTTTAAGCTCTATTTTAGTACCCAACTACATAAAATCATATATAGGGTCTATAGTGATTCCAAAACCTGATTTTTTGAAAACCATGAAAATATATAATTTTGTAACAATTAGTTAAAATTATTATAAAAAGTGATTTACCAAAACTTTGGAGTTGTCTTAAAAAATCAAATATTAACATTTCAAAAAGTTTGGGAAATCTAACATTTGATGTTGCAACGTATTCTCTCTTAAGGCATGTACTTAAAGGTAATATACTTATTTGTGTTAACTAGTTCAGATTACAAACATCTATGATGTCATTTGTTATTACTAGTGGCATAAAATTCCTAAATGATCAAATCTAATGTCATCTACAAACATTATTTTCCTAAAAAATAACAAAAATTATTTATAATCTTACCTGATAGATCTTGGCATCCCTCATTAGTTTTTCTACTGGATATTCTGTGTTAAATCCATTGCCTCCAAAAATCTGCACAGCATCAGTAGCTAACTGATTTGCAATATCTCCAGCAAATGCCTTTGCAATAGACGCATAATAGGTATTTCGTCGACCAGAATCAACCTCCCACGCGGCTCTCTGGTAACCTAATCTGGCTAGTTCAACTTTCATTGCCATTTCAGCCAGCAAAAATGATACTCCTTGGTGCTAGAATTAAAAAGAAAACGTTTAAGAATATATATTAATTTTTGTTTTCCTCCTGGAATTAAAAAAATTTTTTTTAAACTAAGCTTACTCTTAAAAAGTTACATTCTGCTTCCTCCAATGTTAACATATTATAAAACCATAGTATACTTATCAAGAAGTTAATTTGATAATTTAAACTTCATTGAAATTTGGCCAACTTTCCCACTAATGTCCTGTTATAAAACCACACAATCTATGACTGTGTGGATTAATAGAAACCAAACGTTACAAAAAAATAAAAAAAGTCACTGAGCTGTTTAATTTCAATTTACTATATTTAGAGCATATATCCAGTCACACTACAATGTGACAACTTACTTGATATTGGCATGGTAATTAAGTCTTAGAGGAGGCATTGTTAACCAATCTGAATAATTCCTATATGGAAGAAGTAAAGTAATATCCTCCCTTACTTCTACATGTCTGAATTTTGCCCATTCTTCTAAGCCAGTGATTCTTTAAAGTTTTTATTTTTAATTTTTTGGTTTAGTTTTCACTGTTGTTTTTTTTAATAGTGAAGGAGCGTTTATTAGTGAAACAGTGAGATAAAATCGGCTACTCCACAGACAGAGCAGCAGTTTTCACTCTGGTTTTTTCTTTTAATTTTTAATAGGTTATATATCCACCAGATCAAAATTCAAGTTTTCCTCTCACTTCTATCATCCTTCCCCTTCCCCATCTCATTTAATTCCCCTTCCTGGAGGTAACCAGTTAAACAGTTTTGTTTTTTAATCTTTCCAGAGATATTACATATACATATGAAAGCAAATACTTCAATAGTCTCCGTTTTTTACATCTTAATCTACCATGTTGATGGTTCTTCATTTTGCTTTTATTATCAATAAACCCGAGTGCTTTCTATATCAATAAATAAAGAATTTCTTACTCTTTTTTTATAGCTGCAAAGTATTCCACTGTATGGATGATCAACATTTTGGTTGTTTCTATGTTTGGTTATTTCTACACAATGCTGTAATGAATAACCTATACTTATGTCACATTGCACATATGGGAGTATCATATGAAATATAGCTGTATAATAACCATTGCAATATGGGCCCAAAGGCAGGTATTTTTGATATATATTTTACCAAAATGTGGTTCATAAAAGTAATACCAATTTATATTCCCATTGGCAATATATATTAGACCTTATTGTACTATAGCTTTGGCAACCTGGTATAAGATACCCATGCTTCTCTTGAGAGATTTTTTCTTTTCTTTTTTGGTTAATCCTCACCCAAGGATATTTTTCCATTAATTTTTAGAGAGAACAGAAGGGAGAGTGAGAGACAGTGAGAAACATTGATGTGAGAGGGACACATCAATTGGTTGCCTCCTACTACACCTCAACCAAGGCCAGGGAACCTGCAACCAAGGTACATGCCCTTTACCAGAATTAAACCCAGGACCCTTCAGTCCATAGGTTGATGTTGTATCCACCGAGCCAAACCGCCTAGGGCCTCTTGAGAGATTTTGATGAAAAAATCTGGGGTGGTGCCTAGTTTATGTGTTTTAATCAACACTCCCAATGAGTCACATTCAGTTGCTTTTCAGCCCATGTTCTGATAAACTGTTTAAACCCAGCTCAGGTTCCCTGTAATGTGTCTAACCAGTTCACAGTACTCTCTCTCCTTTTGGTTTCTGTAACCCTGTCTGTAGTTCTCGTTTTGGGAGTTAATCCTATATTTCTCTGTATTATTTTTTAATATTTGTTTTATGATATGTATCTTATCTCTAAAGTCAATAAACAAACACACACATGTCAGATAATGCTGGGTAGTGATAAGAGCTATGAAAAAAAAGCAGAATTAGTATGTACAGAGTGTCTGAGGTGTTATTTTTTACATAGGGTGCTCAGGGTAGTTTCTTTAGTGAAATGAATGACAAAGTAGATATTTGAGGGATAGAATAAAAGTAAGACAACAACAGCAAAAGGCCAGTGTGGCTAATAAAGAACCATTGTAAGGATTTTGGATTTTAATCTGAGTGTGATACAAAGATACTAGAAGAATTTTGAACATAAAATTTATACTAATAAAAGGGTAATATGCTAATTATACTGGGAGACCTTCCAGGAGACCTTCCGGGCGTTCTTCTGGACAAAGCCATGGTGGCGGGGCCGAGATAGAGGCGGTTAGAGGCCAAGAGGGGAGGGCAGTTGTGGGTGATCAG
>NW_005363836.1:5159077-5189893 GCF_000412655.1 Myotis brandtii | reverse complement strand
ACAGGGGGCAGTTGGGGGGGCGAGCAGGCTGGCAGGCAGAGTGGTTAGGGGCAATCAGGCAGGCAGGCAGGCGAGTGGTTAGGAGCCAGCAGCCCTGGATTGCGAGAGGGATGTCCGACTGCCGGTTTAGGCCCGATCCCTGTAAACCGGCAGTAGGACATCCTTTGAGGGGTCCCAGATTGGAGAGGGTGCAGGCCAGGCTGAGGAACACCCCCTCCCTGAGCACGAATTTCGTGTACCAGGCCACTAGTAGTTAATAAAGAGGGAGGTGTATTTCATTCTCAAATAACCCTTTTCCACCTCTGATATTTTCCTACCAAGAAAGGGAAGTCATTGGGAAAAATTACTGGTAATTAACAATAATAATTAATTCAAGTGAGAGTTATTCTTAACAGACTCTTTCATACTATCCTAGATCACTCAAATTCACCAAAACATAGGGTTCTGACTAGACAAAGGAGCAGGCAATTACTGCCATCCAGTAATCTGTTATCAATTTTCCTAGTTTTATTCATTGGCAAGAAAAAGTACCATCCTCTGTTTGGGGCAGCTTTAGTTACATCAAGTTAAGCAATATAAGAACAAGTAGCAGACATAGCATTCACTTAAGAGAAGTGATAACAACAATAATAATAAACACAGTAGTGAATAGGATTTAAAAAAAACCCCACCCATTTTTATTTCTTCTTTTTTGAGATAATAAACCAAAGATATACATAAATGGGCCCCTTAGTATTTATTTTGTTTAGCCTAGAAAAGAGAAGAAGACTAATGGTGGGGAATCCTAGAATTGCAAACATGCTCATCACATTACTAAGAAAAAATAGAGGACATGATAATTTTATTTTATCATTTTGGACTATGTGGAAGAAATATTCTGGTTGGATGCTTTATAAAGTCAGGTCATAAAATGATGAGTCTTTGTGTTGCATTGAGTCAAAAGGTAGTGGGGTGTCATATACTCCAGCATAAAATACAGCCAATATACCCAGAAAGTAAGAATAAGAACCATAATGGTAGAAATAGAATAACAAATAACTAAGAACTATACAAAAGCTGGTTATTTTAGAAGTGAGGGGGAAAAAAGGCAGACACATTGTAACACAGTTGTCTTTTAGAAAGTAAGTCCTAATATATTAAATTAATATTTTAATTTTAAATGGAAGAAAATAAAGTAGATTACATGGAATGTTATAGATGAGTCTGGAATATCTACTGGTATAGACAGAAAAACAATGTAGATGGAGCTAAAGTAGGCTGTATCATAGATAAATGAAAAAAAATAAGACTGCAAACTACATAACCTTTTATCTCCCCTCTTTCCCATATTTATACCATATCAACACCTAATACAAAATTAACATATTTACATTTTTTGGCTTCAGATTTCCATATGAAAACATAGGTATATGGCAATATATCCTTGAATATTTCCCAATATCAGACATGAAATGGCTAATCAATTATTCAAGTGTGGATTCCAAATATGAGGTAACTCTTCTTATTCCTAATGCTATAGTCCAAGAACATAGATGCCAGCAGATTGGAGTTGTAAAGAACACATAGATTGGGGGGTAGGGGTGCTTGGCAAATGGGTGACAGGGAATTATGGCATCGTACCACTATACATATTGAGATTATAGGCAGCCAGCATTTTGCAGAGTAATTAAGAGGTGATGCAAATCTTCAGGAGAAATCAAATGGTAAAAGACTGTATGTATTTTGAGTAAGTAGTAAGTAAAGACTAAGACTTTTTCTATACTAAATAATGAAGGGCCATGAGGCAAAATATACTGGGGCAGGTAGTAAGAATTTAGAAAACAATCTCCAGAGCCCACAAGAAAGGGAACATACAAGAACATTCCATATTGAATTGAAAAGTTACCAGTAGATACTTGGTGAGGAAGACCCGTAAATGATGACAGATCTCCACTGAATAACATTGTAGTTGTTATCTGTTCAAGAGTAAGATTAACTAATATTCAATAATATTCATTTTATTAATCTGTATATATGCAGTCTGGCAAGATGAATGAGCTAATGTAAACTCTTTTTATGGCCACAAACATAAAGGAATGGTTGATTTAGGGGGGAAAAAAGAGCTCAAAGGAAAGAAACAAATCTACAGGTACCTCTCAGAAGGAATTTAAATCTTGATTGAGAATAAATGACACAGGGAAGGAAAAAAAATCAGACAGATTTGGGTTCAATGTGAAAATAGCTGGAGTTTTAGTGAACACACAAGAACAGGTGACTTGGATGTAAAATGAAGAAGATGAGGGGTGAACATTGAGATTCCTTACACACACAGAAAAAACACTTAGGAACAGAGCTTCTTTTGACAGGGGGAACTAAAAGTTTCTGCTCATGAGCGCAGGAAGGCCACAAAGCTTATCTCTTGTCTAGGACTCTGACTGGAAGGTTCAAAAACAGTGGAATCAATGTGTACAGCCTCTGTGGATCAGGATTCTCTCAAGTGGAGAAATTAATGTAAAAAACTACAACAGCAGCAGCTTTTGAAATGGTGAAATCTCTGAGGTACCTGATAAAAGTACAAAAGTCAATGTCTAGGGGCTATGTCAATGCACTGAAGAAAAAGAATACCTGCAACAGATAAACTTACAAGCAAAAATTAAGAGAGAAAATAATTGGTTGTAACAGAGATAGAAGATGCAACAGACCTAAAGATTAACATCCTAAGAACTTGAGACAACAGAAAAAAAATCTGAAAGTGAATATAAAAAAGTACTTTTATTGAATTAAGGAGATAGAGAAACCAAGACACCATAAAAGAAGGAGTGGAACCCTAGTTTATTCAAAAAAGAACTGAAGCTCTAACTGGTTTGGCTCAGTGGATAGAGCGTCGGCCTGAGGACTAAAGGGTCCCAGGTTCGATTCCAGTCAAGGGCATGTACCTTGGTTGCGGGCATATCCCCAGTAGGGGGTGTGCAGGAGGCAGCTGATCAATGTTTCTCCTATTGATGTTTCTAACTCTCTATTCCTCTCCCTTCCTCTCTGTAAAAAATCAATAAGATATATTAAAAAAAAAGAATTGAATATATATTCTGTGAATTTAAAGAGTCATTAAAATTCAAGATAGGATTAAGTAGCAGATTAGGGACAGGATCAAAGGACTGGAAAACTGAGAAAATTATCTAGAATACAGCACAGAAAGATAAATGATGAAATTAAGGTTAATGGACATAGAGCAATACTAATCCAAATTTAATCTGTGGGCCAGTTCACAAACTGTTACTGGTTCATGGCATAGAAAGTGAAAGTAAACATTTAGAAACTTTTATAACAATATGATGTTGTTACATTCTTATATTTATAAAAATAACGGTCCACAATTGCTTAGAAATGAAAAATAAAAACAAAAACCTAATCTTTCACCACAGATGGTTTGAGAGCCATTGACACATGAGGACTGAAAGAGGGGGTGTTCACTGTACAACCTCAGGAGAGTTACAGAAGGAGAAAATACAGATAATATATCTCTCCAGGACTTGAAGAGATTAAGAGTTAAAAAGTTCCCTGGAAATTCATGGGAGACATGACTCTTTAGTATGGAAATTATTTGATACTAAGAAGACGTGGAATATAACATGGATTAAGAACATGAAATGGAGTCCGGATCTGTGATACATAAATTGTGATCTTGGACAAATTACTGAATCTCTCTCAGTCTGTTTCCCAATCTTAAATGGAGATTTCAAGGGTAGTACTGGGAGAATTAGACAATTTATTTAAAATGTGTAGCACAGTGTCATGTATACAATAGGCACTCAGTAAATACTGGCTATTCTTTTTCTTCTTCTTAATTAGCACAATCCCCTTGCCCTGACCGGTTTGGCTCAGTGGATAGAGCGTCAGCCTGCGGACTCAAGGGTCCCAGGTTCGATTCCGGTAAAGGGCATGTACCTTGGTTGCAGGCACATCCCCAGTGGGGAGTGTGCAGGAGGCACCTGATCAATGTTTCTCTCTCATCGATGTTTCTAACTCTCTATCCCTCTCCCTTTCTCTCTGTAAAAAATCAATAAAATATATTAAAAAAAAAATCTGTTCTTGAAACTCATCCTGACAGACCACATTATCTTCTTGCTACAATAGAAGAAATAGTTTGTACTTAAAAGATAATTATCAATAGTTTGTACTTAAAAGACAATTATCAAATATTTAGATGAAAATGACTGTATTTACGTTTGAACAAAGCAAGTTCAATGTTAAATTACCTCGACAAGCAACTTTCCAAAAGTTTTCCTCTCCAGGGCGTACTTGGTAGCTTCATCCAAAGCTCTCTGTGCTAGTCCCACAGCACCAGCGGCTACCTAGGTTTTACAAAGCAGAGAGATCATGTAGTCTTTAAAACACACAGTATAATGGCTACTTGCCTAAGATTCTACAGTAAGGACTATACAGAGATAAACTAGCTTAAGGCAGTGTGTTGGGGGTGCACTAGGATTTAAATTTATATTATTTATGAATTTAAGCTTAACGGAAGGCATTTGTGAGGCAAAGGATCATAGCTAGAGATAAATCGTTCCTTCAGTTTAAGAAAGGAAAGCTTCTTAGGGAAATATTCCTAATGAGTAAAGCAAGAGGAAATGAGTACCTATCAACAGGAATGACTGTCTGCACTGCCTCTGTAAAATCTAGCAGCAACTATAGTAATTTTGTAATTGCTAAAATAATTTCTGTAACAGGCAGCAAGAGAGTTGAAGAATTCTAAAAAGAAAACTATCTCTTCACCCTTAATAAGAGAAGCAGATACTAGAAAAGAAATATACATGAAGCATACAATGTTAAACTAAAACTACTCAGTGTAATAAAAGATCCTATGAAGATGATCAAGTCACATTACTTACTGGAGGTCTGGTTTTATCAAAAGCTCCCATTGCAATTTTGAAACCAGCTCCCTCACCAATTAAAACATTTTCTTTAGGCACTTTTACATCTTCAAAGACAATTCCTCTTGTATCTGAACATCGCTGGCCCATATTTAATTCCTAGTAGGAAAAACAATAAATATTAAAGGAACATTTTTTGAGCTAGCATGAATTTTTGCTTTAATCACTATTTTATGATTTCTGCAACTGTCTTAAACAAGGGTCAACAATCTATGGCCTGCAATGCCTACTTTGTAAAGAAAGCTTTATTGGAATATAATCATACCCATTCATTTACATATTACCTATGGCTACTTTCTTGCTACAATGACAGAATTGAGTAGCTGTAACAGAGACCATATAGCCCTCAAAATCTAAAGTATTTACAATCTGGACCATTACAAAAATAAGTGTCAACCCCTACCTAGTTCAAAACAATGTTTCACAAATTTTGAAACAAACACTAGTCTAGAGTTCTCCATGTATATATCACCTACAAAGACAAATTTCATTATATGTTTGAGAGCTAACTTTTTTTTTTTTTTTTTACTGTGAATGTCAGGAAAAGCATTTATCAAACAATCTGATTTGGCACGTTTAATTTTAGCTTAACAGAGTTAGCAAAGTAATATATTGGATAAAAGGTGAATTTCTTTTTTCTCTTAACTGTTTCTTAAAATTAGGTTAATTGAGATAGATTTTACATATAGAAAAATTCACCATGTTTGCATATACATTTCTAGTAGTTCTGACAAGTCTGTGTAATTACCACCACAGTCAAGATACAGAATATTTCAGCACCCCCAAAAGTTCTCTTGAACACTTTCAAAAAATATATTTTTATTGATTTCAGAGAGGAAAGGATAGATAGAAACATCAATGATGAGTGAGAATCATCGATTGAACTGTGACCTCTTGGTTCATAGGTTGATGCTCAATCACTGAGCCACACTGGCTGAGCTTTAGTACCCCGCCCCCCCTTTTTAATCAATTACCTTACTCTATCCAGCTCCAAGCAACCACTGATCTGATTTCTGTCCATACAGTTTTTCCTTTTCTAGAATGTAAGTTGAATAGCAAGGTGAGCCTTCTGTGTCTGACTTTTCACTTTTTATAGTGCTTTTGAGGTTCATTCATGTTGTTGCTGGTCAATAATTCATTTCTTTTACTGCTGAATAATATTCCACTGTGTGGATGTACCACATATCCATTATCCATTCACTAGTTGATGGACACCCCCCTCTCTCCACACTTTTTATCAATTATAAATTAAGCTGCTATGAGCATTCACGTTTTCATTTCTCTTAGATAAATAACTAGGAGTGCTGGGCATACAGTAAGTGCATATTTAACTTTATAAGGAACTGCCAAAGTAGCTACATTTCCTCAATTTTTTATCTTGAAAATATTCACATCAACAGAAGAGCTGGAGTAGTATAATGAATACTTATATACCCTTTACCTAGATTCATCAGTTGTCAACATTTTGCCATATTTGCTTTACTTCTGTGTTGGGTGTTTGTACAACTATCAGCACTATTTCAATTATTTGAGAAATTGCAGACATCGTAACCCTTCTCCTTACGGGGAAAAAAAAAATCTTGTTTTTAATGAGAAGTATGAGCTATGGGAACATAGAGCTGTAAACAAATTCTTTAATTTGCTTGCTTTAATATTAATAGTCTGCTTCCAGGCTTGAAGAAATGGTGACAACAATATATAGTCTGACAGAAAAATAAACCAACATCTCTTTATTTTGTCTTTTTAAGTCAATAAACTCTAGTACCTCAGACCTTCACTCAGCTATAACGAGAAAACTGTTTATGAAAAGTACTTACTCTATCCTGTTTCCAAGAATCAACCCAAATACCAGAATATTTAAAACAAAAAGCTTCCTGGACTCATCTCAAGCCATATAACTTCTAAAACACAAAACATTTTGAAAATCATCAAATTTCACAAATCTGTAAAATGCCCAATATTTCAAAAAAATATTTAAGGAGGTTGAATTATATACAATATAATCATGTCTCTCTCACTAGAAAGAAAGCTCCCCAAGAGCAGAGATATATGTCTTTTTTTTTTTTTTAAAGCCTCACATGAGGATATGTTTTTATTGCTTTTTAGGGAGAGAGGAAAAGAAGGAAAGAGGGAGAGAGAGAAAAACAGTGGTTAGTAGCTTCCAGTATGTGCCACAGCCCCACAACCGGGGACTGAACCTGCAACTTAGGTATGTGCTCTGACCAGGAATCGAACCCGCCACCTTTTGGTGTACAGGACGACACTCAAACTAACTGAGCCACACCAGCCAGGGCACCTTTTCTTATCTAAATACATTTCTTCTTGCCTTCCCACATTTAAGGCTCTGCTATTTCCACACTTTTCTCAAGGCACAGATTTTTAAAAAATTTATCTTTATTTTTGAAAGTATTACAGATGTCCCCTTTCTCCCTCCTTCTTGACCCCCTTCACCCTGCTCGCTTCCCCTCCCCAGACCTTTCCTGCATATTGTTTGTGTTCATGGGTTATGCATATATGCATGTAAATTCATTGGTTAATCTCTTCCTGCCCTACCCCTTCCCTCTGAAATAAGTCAGTCTGTTACATGTTTCAATGTCTCTGGGTCTTTTTTGTTCATCAGTTTATTTTGTTCACTAGATTCCACATATAAGTGATATCACATACAGAGTTTTATGTTAGTGTTGTATGGCATTGGTAATCAATTTATGTCACATTGTTTTAATCCATAAAATGGGCATAATGCCACTTACCCTACCTGAAAGTTTGCTGTGTGTAAGAAAAAGAGTGGGAAAGACTTTTGAAATATCTAAAACTCCATTATTGGATAGGTCCTATAAATAACATTATCCCTGTTTCATTATCCCTCACAACTGTTATTAGCATTCTCTGCAGACTGGCACCATGAAATACTACTCCTTCAAAGAATTATTCTCACCTTAAAAAATCTTTAGCAATTTATAGGCTATTTCACCTGATAACATCAAAGCACAGATTTATTTTTATTCCAACTTAATAAAAAATAAAATGTTTTCATAAAGGAAACTGAAGTGGTAATTTTGAAATTTACGGTTAAAATAATTTTGAGGCTTTAACCACTGATAAATATACATTTTACCTTTCTTCCAATCTGTATTCCTGGGGTGTCTGCTTCCACAATAAATCCAGTAAAGGCTTTACTAGCAGAAGCCTTAGGATCCGGATCAGAACGAGCCAATAAAAAATACCTAATATAATATATACATACATGATAATAAAGAGAATATTAGCAGATAATACATGGTAACTGCTATCTCAGTTAATCTTCCCAACAATCCCAATACTATTATCCCCCTTGTCCAGATGACGAAATGAAGAATCAGAGAGGTTTAAAAGCTTGTCCAAGTCATACTTATGGTATGGCAAAGGTAGTATTTCAAGTCAAGTCAACTTCTTAATTAATATGTTTAACTTCTTTTAGTAGTGTGACTTCAAAGTAAAAACTCCTTGTATCAAGATAATGTAAAAAGTAAGTATGTGCATGTTGGAACTGGCACTTTTTCTTTCCCCAAACTGGTTCAATTCTTTAAGGGACTAGCTATCTGGCAAAGGAGGGCAAATAGGACTGCCAATGAAAAGAAATAATATGAAATAGAGACCTCAATGTTCTGACTATTGTCCTCTTTATGCAGCAGTCAAGTTTTTTTTTAAAGCTGAATTATTATGAATATTTGCTGGGTTTTCCCTTTATCCCAAAAAGATGTTAAAATGAAACACAGGAGAAATGCAAAACATCCAAATATCCATGTAACCCATGTTCTAAATCCCCTTGTATGAGAGAATTTTCTAAAAATTCCTTAAACAAATTTATTTTCTACTTTTAAAACTAATAAACTATCACTCTCTATAGTTTTAGTAATAGTGATAAATAAAAAAATAGATGTTAGCTTTATATATTACCTAATTTGTCTTACTACATGGAGAGTTGTACTTGTCCTGGCAGGTGTGGCTCAGTTGGTTGGAGATTCATCCCATAAACCAAAAGGTGGCAGGTTTGATTTCCGGTCAGGGTACATACCCAGGTTGTGGGTTTGATCTCCACAGAGGGCACATGTGGGCGGCAACTGATTAATGTTTCTCTCTCACATCAATTCTCTCTCTCTCTCTCTCTCTCTCTCTTTCTCTCCCCCTCCCCTCCCCCTTCCTCTCTCTAAAATCAACTTAAAAAATTATAAAAAAAGAATCAACCAATGGATGCATAAATAAATGGAACAATAAATGATGTCTCTCTCTCTCTCTCTCTCTCAAATCAATCTATAAATTAAAAAAGGAGCTGTACTTAATGAGTTCTTAAAATTATGAATACCTCCGCCCTAGCCGGCTTGGCTCAGTGGATAGAGCGTCAGCCTGCGGACTGAAGGGTCCCAGGTTTGATTCCGGATGAGGGCACATGCCTGGGTTGCGGGCTCGTTCCCCGGTGGGGGGTGTGCAGGAGGCAGCCAATCGATGATTCTCTCTCATCATTGATGTTTCTATCTCTCTCTCCTCCCTTCCTCTCTGAAATCAATAAAGAAATATATGTAAAAAAAAATTATGAATACTTCTAATTGCATGGTTAGATTTCACTCAACTTGTTAAAATTTTAAGTTTCTCTACTTTTTAATTACTTGTTGGTATTATGATGACTTACTTAAAGATAATGATATCTGTACTATTAGACACCTCCTTAAAGGGATAGAGATGCTTAAAGTAAAACAAATGGTTTCCTGGTAAGCTCATTCCCAAGAATAATGCTTTACTTGCCGGAGCACACAGATATATTGAATCATATTTTTTTGCAAATGAGGAAAGATAGCCTCTTAGTTCATCATTCCAATCACCAGAAAGTCCTCATTCTAGAAGTCTCTACTTATACACTTGCAGTGACAGGTAAATACATTATTTTCTGTAACAACTTAACACACACGTGACAGCATTGTTGTTGGAAAGCTTATCCTTGTGTTGAGCTGAATTCTACATTTTTCTAACTTTCACCCATTAATTCTAAACTGGTTTCTGAAGAAATGTGCAAGACTGCTCGCTCTTCTTTCCATATGACATCGTTTAAAAATTTTCAGAAGTCTTCCAAAATAACCAAACCTAATTCCTTTACTCTTCATAAGACATGTTTTGTAGGCTCCTCCTAATGCAGGACTTATACTTGATTCTGAATTTATTCCATTTTGCCAATGCATGTCTTAATATGTGTTGCCCAGAATCGTTATTATCGTGTTGATGCTATTCTTCTATTACATTAGCAAGAAATTATATTAGCTTCTTAAAGGCAGCTACATCACAGTGCTGCCTACTGAACCTATAGTTACTTTAAAAAAATGTTTTTATTAATTTTAGAGACAGAGAGAGAGAGGAAGAGAGAGGGAGAGAGAGAAACATTGATGTGAGAGGGAAACATTGATCAGAGATACATTGACTGGCTACCTCCCACATGCACCCTGACCAGGGATCAAGCCCGCAACCTGGGCATGTGCCCTGACCTAGAATTGAACCAGTGACCTTTCAGTGCACAGGATGACGCTTAACCAACTGAGCCACACAGGCCAAAGCTACAGTTATTAAATTTTCCTCTCCCCGCCCCGCCCAAATAATACTATCAAATGTTTTCCTTCAACATTTTAGATTTATACAAGTGATTTTATGATCTTTGTTGAACTTCATGTCATTATTTTTGAACCTATATGTTTAGACCTTTTAGATTTTATTAAAAGTAAAATTCTGTCTTTTCTAAAAGATAACCTGAGTTTTCAGATTGCCAATGCTTATTGCTCGCAATCAAAGAAACGTGCTGTTA
This sequence comes from Myotis brandtii, assembly GCF_000412655.1. NCBI lineage: Eukaryota > Metazoa > Chordata > Mammalia > Chiroptera > Vespertilionidae > Myotis > Myotis brandtii. Next base: position 5,179,159 of record NW_005363836.1, on the reverse strand, counting down.
ATGGTTTTCTTTCTTCCTTGGTGTTCGAGGGACAGTTCCAAGGAGGTGCTGGTGTAGGGTATGGAGAGAGGAGATAGTAAGGCAAATAGATGGAGTTCTAGCTTTCCTAATCAGACTCAATCAGAGCAGGTGTTTTTGTTTTATTTTATTTTATTTTTCTAATTAAACTTCTAAGAGTTAATTTGAAGACATAGTTTAGAGCTTAAGAATAGTTTTTGAAAATCACTGAATTATTTATTATCTTTTATGGACCTTCCTTAAGTTCTTTGAATAAAACGTAATCATGGTGGTTTCATAATAAAAGAAAGAATAGAGGGAAGAATCTGAATATAAAGTAATTAAGAAGCAATATACAGAGATGTTTTAAATAGCATACCAATTAGCTTTTCCTCCATTGGTTATCCACATCTTCTGACCGTTAATAATATACTCATCTCCTTTCTTTTCTGCTTTGGTCTTTATACCAGCTACATCAGAGCCTGCTCCAGGTTCTGTTACACAGTAGGCCTGAAATATATGGAAACAAGAGAAAAAAACTAAATGCTAATTATTAAATTATGAACATAGAATCAGGAATGTATTTTTTAAGCCAGTATTTTAAATATTTAAAAATATGTAAAAATAAAATGTTCTTGGAGAATCAAATGAACTGCTCAAATGTAAAATTATTTAATATAATTTAAACTTGATGTAAGCTACCAGTAAACCATACTAAAAATTAAAATATTAGATTTCTTCAACAAAGTTAAATTCCATTCCACATGTACTTTCTCATTCAAACATGTAAAAAGTAGTATCTACTATGTACAGGTTATAAACTAGATGGAAAAAAAAGCAGATACAAAGACATCCTGTCTTCAAGATTTTTACAATATAACAGGTAGAGACGAATGCTATATTGGAATCATGTATCTATTAAAGTCATACACAACAGGCTTGAGAAACTAGCTTAGCTTTAGCACGTCAGGAAAAGCTTCCCAGAGGTGATACTTAAATTAAGTCTCATGAAGGAAAAGGAATTCTTTGCAGGTAGGGAAAAGGAGAAATGTACATTTCAGGCAGAGTGAAAACACATGCAATAATACCAAGATAAGAAGTAGGGTTACCCAGTGTGTGAAACACAAAAGTACCAGAGTTCTATAACATGTAAACTCTGTGCATGTAAGGGAATGTTAGGAAATGAGTCTGGAAAGTACCTACACAAGACTGAACTTAGGGACACAAATTAGGAGGCTTTGAAATAGTACAGGCAAGGAAGAATAGTACAGGTAAGAAAAAAGCAAGGATAGGAAGAGGAGATGGAGTTGAAAACCGTGTGTGAAATTCACAGACATGACAACTAAATAGGATGCTGAGGAGCTAAAGATGTTCAGATGACTCTCAATATTTTAGTTTAGGCAACTTCCAATAGATAATCTAGAGGAGAAGCAGTTCTAAAGAATGGGAAGAAAATAATTTGTTTGGGATCCATTTCGTTGAAGGTATGTAAGTCTAGCCAAGAACAAATGTCTAATAGACAAGTGCATATAGAAGGGAGAAGCTCAGGGGAGAAGTCAGTGCTGAAACTAGAGTTAATAGGGTACTTAATGAATATACCAAAAGTTAACACCAGATGGGAAACTGATTCAGTAATTTAAGTGGAGTAAACTTTAAATAAATCAACAGTGCTAATGCTATAAGCTATATTTATAAAGTATCTGAGGTAAGAGTGATGGAACCACCCTACTCTGCACTCATCAGACCATGCTAGAATACTGTATTTAGCTCCAGAATATAAAGTAATAGAGTCAGTGATTAGTAAGAAGGTGATGGGACTCATGTTATATGAATAGATGAAAATTTTTTTGATATGAATAGCTTAGAAAACATGATAGCTATGTTCAAATATCCAAAACACTATATAGCCAAGGGAGAGAATTTTAATTGATAGGAGAAAACTGCAGTGGAATCATTCAACTTTTATTGAACACCCATTATGGTGTGAGGTGGTGAGATTATAAATAGAAATGGTACAGTCCTTTCCTTCAGGACATTAGAATCTAAAAGAGCTTTCTAATGGTTAGAGAGGCTCCCAGATAGAGTTGGTTCAGGATGTTGTGATTCCCAGGCATGAAAACATAAGCTAGATGACCTTTTGACAGGGTGCTATAGAGGGGATTCAGGTGTCACAGGGGTTAAGTAGATTACTCTCCTACCTGGAGATTCAAAGATGTTTTCAGCAACCTAACACCACCACCACCACCACCACCACCACAAGGAATGACAAATGAAATGTCCAGAAAAGATAATGCTTTAAAGTACCAAAATGTTATTTTAACCACCTCTGAGAGTTTTGTTTCCTGGAAATATGCTATTAGACATTTCTTTGCTTAATAATAAGGCAAAGTTATTAGAGCTTATGAAGTGTATGGATATGTTTCTATACAAAATGGCTGTTTATTCAGAGATGTTACTTGACTCATTCCTAGTAATTAAAATTAATTATATAATTCACTTTCAGCAGAAGCCTTCTTTTTGTTTCCACTGCAACTTGTTCTCTCCTTTATCACACTATATGGTATTAGAGTATTATAGTCACTCATGTGTTTCTTCCTTAGCCGTATTAGAACTTCTTGAGGGTAGGAATGGTACTTACTCCACTTGGTATCCCTTGTGCCTATTAAGTGCTTAATAAAATAATACATATCTTTAGCATTTGTTATTCTAACTAGTTTAATTTACAACTCTAAATGTTGCCATGCAAACTAGAAAATGAAGCAAATTAGTAACATTCTTTTAACCATATTTACTTATGAATTTACTATTTTACATAATCCTATATAATAAAGAGGGAATATGCAAATTGACCATCACTCCACCACAAAGATAGTGGCGCCCACAGAGGAGGCGGGTGTGTGTTTTCTGTAACACAAGATGGCTGCACCCACAGCGGAGGTTGAGTTCCCCTAAACGAGCAATCAGCAGGGACCTGAGGCTGCGCCCCCCCCCGCCCCTGTGGGGCTTGACAGGGGACCTCATGCTGTGCCCCCCACCCTGGCGCCAGGCCGGGGGATCTCAGGCTGTGCCCTCCACCCGGCAGGGCTGGACAGGGGACCTTACAGGCTGCATCCCCCGCCCAGCAGGGCTTGACAGGGGACCTCAAGGTGTGCCCCCCCACCCCATTGCTGGGCTGGGTGACCTCAGGCTGCTCCCCTTGCCCTGGGCCGGGGGACCTCAGGCCACGACCCCCTACCCAGCGGGGCTTGACGGGGGATCTGAGGCTGAGCCCCCCACCTGGCAGGGCTTGACAGGAGAACTCAAGGCGCGCCCCCTATCCGGCGGGGCTTGACAGGGGATCTCAGGCCGCGCCCCCCATCCAGCGGGGCTTGACAGGGGATCTCAGGCCACATCCCCCACCCAGCGGGGCTTGACGGGGGACCTCAGGCCGCGCCCCCCGCCCCGGGCCAGGGAACCTGAGGCTATGCCCCCTGCACGGCGGGGCTTGACAAGGGTGGGACCGGCCAGATCTGGATCTAGCCCAATGAGGGGGGGCAGCTGGGTCTGGGTCTCGTGTGATTTTGAGGTGCACATGGATGGGTGGGGACTTGACTCTGGGCCCCGTGGTGCGCCCCAAACACTGACAGAAGGAAGACTTTCATATACATTTTACTAATTTTCTTTCATCTCTGATATTTCTATTATAGAGAAAGGGCAAATAGCAATATTAAAATTAATTGAGGCTGCGCCCCAATTAATTTCCTCTAATTAATCCTCTAATAAATCCCCTTTTAATGTGCACGAATTTTGTGCACCGGGCCACTAGTTCTATGTATAAATTAATATATTCTGGGTAAGGATCTAAGGGTGTACCAGATTGTTAAGTTCTTGTGAGTAAGAGCCAAGTTTATTCATTATTTTATTCCTAGTCCACCTGGTATACAGTGTTGAAATATTTGAATGAATGAGTATAGCATTATAACTTTATTAGAGACTAGAACACGTGAAATTCGTGCACTGGGGTGGGGGGGGAGGTCTCTCAGCACAGTCTGCGCCCTCTTGCAGTCCGGGATCCCTCGCGCAGTCCGGGACCACTTGCTTCTTACCGCCCGCCTGCTCACTGTTCCTTACCACTCGGCTCCCTGTTCCTTAGCGCTGTTGCAGAGGTGGGAGAGGCTCCCGCCACCGCCACTGCACTTGCCAGCCATGAGCCTGGCTTCTGGCTGAGTGGTGCTCCTCCTGTGGGAGCGCACTGACCACCAAGGGGCAGCTCCTGCGTTGAGGATCTGCCCCCTGGTGGTCAGTGCGCATCATAGCTACTGGTCGTTCCACCGTTCAGTCCATTTGCATATTAGGGTTTTATTATATAGGATAATACTCCCACCTTATATAGCTTGCAAAGCAATTTTGTATTTATTCTCTATTAAAAATTTTTATTTTGCCTTACATTTTAATGGGACTTGAGGTAGCTTATATAATACATGTTTTTGTTTTTGTTTTTTAAATCAGGGTGAAGAAAAAAAAAAAGATAAAACCAGAAAGAAAAGTAATACACTACAATACATGCTTTGAGGTTCAGATAATTACTAATGGTGGGCTATAAAATTGGCTCTATGTGTCTCACTTACCAAAACAAAAAAAATACTAGTTATAAGTATAACTTATAAGTCAGAAATGTGAAATGCTCATAAGCTCAAGTTTGGCATATAGCAGGTAACAATATTAAATAAATGAATGAGTGAATGGATAACAGTTAAAGTTAAACTACGTTTCCCCTGGTCATTAGGTATGAAAGAAATTTCTCTAATATACTGTTGTGAAAGGGACGCTCTGTGAAGATCTAAAATAATAAAAGGGTAATATGCTAATTAGACCGGATGTCTTCCGGACGTCCTTCTTGATGAAGCCGGGGCCGGAGAGAAGCCAGCCGGGTATCGGGTGCCTGCGGGTGGCCCAGGGGAAGCCAGCCAGGGATCCAGGTGCCTGCCGGAGGCTGGAGGAGGGAAGCCGGTGCCGGCAGTCAGGGGAAGGAAGGCCTACTCTTGCATGAATTTTCGTGCATCGGGGCTCTAGTATTATTATAATACCATAAGCATTTTGTTTTTCTTTACTATCCCTTTGAGATATTATACTCCCTATTTTCAGAACAGACTGTAAGATGAAGTCACTGTATAAGATCCCATTACTATTATATGGCTGAGCCAAGAACTGAAGCCAGGTCTTGGGATTCCAAGTTCAGTGCTATTTCAGTTACATGCCAGTTACTTCCTAGCTCCATTAGAAATGCATGATTTTATGACAAGAGTTTCCTTCACCACTGTTAGGCTTTTTAATGAGACTTCTAGGTTCTAACACCATGTTTGGACAAATGAATTTATTGAATGTCTTGCCCATAACAAGCTTGTTGTAATAGCCTCATACTTGTTTCTAATTGCTTAATATGCATATATTTTAGGTATATACTGTTTAAAAGATTTAATCCAATCTTTAAAAAAGATATATGGTTTCTAATTAATTACTTTAATATTTTATATATAACATATATAAAATAATATAATCAGTTTTTATTTTTGGAATTTTTTGCAATAAATAGTATTAAAAATAATTATGGTGTACTCTTTTATCTCTATACTCACTTTCTCAGAAAGAATATATCTGACCATATGATTAGATAAGAGATTAAGTCTTATGAATATGTAAGAACAATACAACTGTGATGTAAAGTTAAATCCTAAAACATATCAATTTTTTCTGTATCAATTTTTAAAATGACATTACTTTTTTAAAAGCAAAAATCTAAGGAATTTAAATATTCACCAAAGTAATAGTGTAATAATGTATAGTATATCAATAGGCATATTATACAGAAATAAATATCATAGTATTTAAAAAGAAATAGAATATAAGAAGACAGCCAGTCGGCCTGGAGGTCAAATCCCTCTAGTATTAACTACAACAATCAAGGCTTAACTACAACAAGACTGCGCACAAAGACCACTAGGGGGTGCACCAAGAAAGCGTAAAAAATGCGGAGACAAAAAAACATGACAGAAATGGAGGATATAGAGCTAAAAAACGCAATTTTGAGGGCTTGCAATAAACTTCTGGAGAGCCTCACGAAAACTAATGAGACCCTCGATGCTATGATAAAGAAACAACTAGAAATTAAGCATACACGGTCGGAAATAAAGAATATTACACCCAATAGCAGACCAGAGGAGCGCAAGAATCAAGCCAAAGATTTGAAATGCGAAGAAGCAAAAAACACCCAACCGGAAAAGCAAAATGAAAAAAGAATCCGAAAATACGAAGATAGTGTAAGGAGCCTCTGGGACAGCTTCAAGCGTACAAACATCAGAATAATTGGGGTGCCAGAAGATGAGAGACAGCAAGATATTGAAAACCTATTTGAAGAAATAATGGCAGAAAACTTCCCCCACCTGGTGAAAGAAATGGACTTACAGGTCCAAGAAGAGCAGAGAACCCCAAACAAAAGGAATCCAAAGAGGACCACACCAAGACACATCATAATTAAAATGCCAAGAGCAAAAGACAAAGAGAGAATCTTAAAAGCAGCAAGAGAAAGAGACTCAATTACCTACTTCTAACTCTCTATCCCTCTCCCTTCCTCTCTGTTAAATATCAATAAAATATATTTTAAAAAAAGAAAAGAAGAGAAAAGTTATTTGAAGAAATAATGACAGAAAACTTCCCCTACCTGGTGAAAGAAATAGACTTCCAAGTCCAGGAAGCGCAGAGAACCCCAAACAAAAGGAATCCAAAGAGGACCACACCAAGACACATCATAATTAAAATGCCAAGAGCAAAAGACAAAGAGAGAATCTTAAAAGCAGCAAGAGAAAGAAACTCAGTTACCTACAAGGGAATACCCATACGACTGTCAGCTGATTTCTCAACAGAAACTTTGCAGGCCAGAAGGGAGTGGCAAGAAATATTCAAAGTGATGAATAGCAAGAACCTACAACCAAGATTACTTTATCCAGCAAAGCTATCATTCAGAATTGAAGGTCAGATAAAGAGCTTCACAGATAAGGAAAAGCTAAAGGAGTTCATCACCACCAAACCAGTATTATATGAAATGCTGAAAGGTATCCTTTAAGAAGAGGAAGAAGAAGAAAAAGGTAAAGATACAAATTATGAACAACAAATATGCATCTATCAACAAGTGAATCTAAGAATCAAGTGAATAAATAACCTGATGTACAGAATGAACTGGTGATTATAATAGAATCAGGGACATAGAAAGGGAACGGACTAACTATTCTTGGGGGGAAAAGGGGTGTGGGAGATGCGGGAAGAGACTGGACAAAAATCGTGCACCTATGGATGAGGTCAGTGGGTGGGGAGTGAGGGCGGAGGGTGGGGTGGGAGCTGGAAGGAGGGGAGTTATGGGGGTAAAAAAAGAGGAACAAATGTAATAATCTGAACAATAAAGATTTAAATTTTAAAAAAATCAAATGTAAATAAAAAAAAAGAAATAGAATATAAGAAAATATTCATTATATATAAAGGATATAACTGCACAAATAATATGACCTCAATTGTTAAAAACACATTACTATGTATTAAAAATTTGATAGACACAGCAAAAGAAACCATCAACAAAACAAGAAAGCCCACTGCATGGGAGAACATATTTGCCAATGTTATCACCGATAAGGGTTTAATCTCCAACATTTATAGGGAACTCATACAACTTAACAAAAGGAAGATAAACAATCCAATCAAAAAATGGGCAAAGGACCTAAATAGACACTTTTCAAAAGAGGACATTCAGAAAGCCAAGAGACATATGAAAACATGCTCAAAGTCACTAATCATCCGAGAGATGCAAATCAAAACAACAATGAGGTACCATCTCACACCTGTCAGAATGGCTATCATCAACAAATCAACAAACGACAAGTGCTGGAGAGGATGTGGAGAAAAAGGAACACTCGTGCACTGCTGGTGGGAATGCAGACTGGTGCAGCCACTATGGAAGACAGTATGGAGTTTCCTCAAAAAACAAAACATGGAACTCCCATTTGACCCTGTGATCCCACTTCTAGGAATATATCCCAAGAAACCAAAAACACCAATCAGAAAGGATATATGCACCCATATGTTCATAGCAGCACAATTCACCATAGCTAAGATCTGGAAACAGCCTAAGTGCCCATCAGTAGATGAATGGATTAGAAAACTGTGGTACATCTACACGATGGAATACTATGCTGCTGTAAAAAAGAAGGAACTCTTACAATTTGCAACGGCATGGATGGAGCTGGAGAGCATTATGCTAAGTGAAATAAGCCAGTCAATGAAGGAAAAATACCACATGATCTCACTCATTCATGGATAATAAAGACCATTACAAACTTTTGAACAATAATAGATACAGAGGCAGAGCTGCCTCAAACTGATTGTCAAACTGCAGTGGGAAGGCCAGAGAGGGTTGGGGGGCAGAAGGGAGGGGATGTAATACTCTTTATAATACTTTAAGCAATAAAACAAAATTAAAAAAAAATTGATAGAGAATATAGTAAAACAGTCATACCAGTTAAGTTCATCTCTAAGGGATTATAGATGTTTTTGTTCTTCATACCTTTCTAAATCTTCTATACTCTTTTTATAAATAAAACTAGAGGCCCGCTGCACGAATTCATGCATGGGTGGGGTCCCTTGGCCTGGCCGGCGATTGAGGCTTATCGGTGGGGCTGGCTAGCTGAGGGGAGGGGCTGTGGGAGGTTAGCTGTGCTCCCACTGTGATGAGTATCTGCCCCCTGGTGGTCAGTGTGCATCATAGTGACTGGTTGACTGGTTGTTCCAGTTGTTTGGTCGTAATGGTTGCTTAGGCTTTAATATATATAGGTAGTTAAAAATATTTTTTAAAAGTTTAAATAAAACACATTATCCTATATAATAAAAGGCTAATATGCAAATCAACCGAACAGCAGAATGACTGGTCGCTATGATGCTCACTGACCACCAGCGGGCAGATTCTTAATGCAGGAGCTGCCCCCTGGTGGTCAGTGTGCTCCCACGGGAGGAGCACCACTCAGCCAGAAGCCAGGCTCATGGCTGGCAAGTGCAGCGGTGCTGGCAGGAGCCTCTCCCACCTCCGCAGCAGCACTAAGGCAGTTGGACATCCCCTAAGGGCTCCCGGTCTGTGAGAGGGCGCAGGCTAGGCTGAGGGACCCCCTGAGTGCATGAATTTCGTGCACCGGGCCTCTAGTATGTAGTATAATTTTATAAATATTTATTGGAAGTTAAACAATTAACTGAATCTCAGTGTAAATTAACCAAAACTTAAAATTAATATAAAATAGTAATATATAATTAACATAATTATAAATTACTATTTTCGTTTTACCCTTGGCTTTGTATTTTGAGTAGATCTATTGCTATACTGCACTAGAAGGTATGAAATGTACATTAAACATTTATCAATTCTTAAGTTAGAGTAGCTTAGGAACTATAGTAAATGCATTTTTACATATACTAAAGATATTAATATCTAATAAAACTGCCAAAAAATGCTTTATATACTTGAACTGCTTTTAAAGATTCTAATATTCTAGAAATACCTATTTATATCTAATAAGATTAATTATAAATATTCTTATCAGTGCAATAAGACAGGTTCTCCTAAGCATCTATATTCTATAGCTTTTAGCCATTTTCTAATATTCTATATTTTACAGAATAAGACTCTAGATATTTCACACAATTCTTAGATAATACTAAGAATTAGTCTTTTAATAAACCCTCATTTGTTGAAAAAAATTAGCAATTAACTAGGGAATATGCATAATGTCTATAGTAAGCAGTTTGCCCAAAATACAGGTGCCTTAATAAAAAACATGTATTTTCAAATATTACATTCTACTGTTTCAGATTAATTCTCACAATTAGCTCAAGTCTAGCAACAATTTATTATATTTCAGTATCACATCACAACCTAGATTAAAATTTGACTAATAATAAAAAAGAATAATCCTTCAGTTAGAACACTTTCAGAATAGAACCTCAGTATGTGTGTGTATATATGTATAAAAATAGCTTTTAAAAAATATCCAATTTAAACATTGTTGAGTAGCTCTCAGGGAAACTATACTAATAAAAGGGAAATATGCTAATTAGACTGGACGTCTTCCAGACAACCTTCCGGATGTCCTTCCTGACAAAGCTGGCCCGGGCGAAGTCGCCCGCCCGTGGTCCCGGGTGCCAGTGGCTGCGGCTGCAGCCCGGGAGAAGGAGAAGCCGCCTGCCCGTGGTCCTGGGCGCCAGCAGCTGTGGCTGCGGCCCGGGAGAGGGAGAAGCCACCCACCCGCAGTCCCGGGTGCCAGTGGCTGCGGCTGCAGCCCAGGAGAAGGAGAAGCCGCCTGCCCCTGTTCCTGGGCGCCAGCAGCTGCGGCTAGCCCAGGTGAAGCTGGTCTGGGTCCCAGGTGCCTGCGGCTGGCCAGAGGAAGAGAATCCTGGGTCCTGGGTGCAGGGCTGAGGTAGAGGTGGTTAGGGGCGATCAGGCCAGCAGGGGAGCAGTTAGGGGTGATCAGGCTGGCAGGGGAGCAGTTAGGGGTGATCAGGCCGCAGGCAGAGGTGGTTAGGGGCGATCAGGCAGGCAAGCAGGCGAGCGGTTAGGAGACAGCAGTCCTGGATTGCGAGAGGCATGTCCGACTGCCCAATCTATGGGACTGGGCCTAAACTGGTAGTCGGACACCCCATGAGAGGTCCTGGATTGGAGAGGGTGCAGACCGGGCTGAGGGACTGCCCCCACCCTCCGCCATGCACAAATTTCATGCACCGGGCCTCTATTCCTATTTAATAAAAGCCTAATATGCTAAGTGTCTGGTCGTCTGGTGGGCCATTCAACCAATCACAGCATAATATGCTAATGATGTGCTATGGCTGCTTAACTACTTGCTATGACGTGCACTGACCACCAGGGAGCAGACGCTCCGACTGGTAGGTTAGCTTGCTGCTGGGGTCCGGCCCATCGGGACTGAGCGAGATGGGCTGGATACGCCCTGGAACCCTCCCGAAGTCCCTCCCGGCTGGCCAACCTCCTACATCCCTCCCCGGCCCCGATCGTGCACTGGTGAGTCCCTTGGCCTGGCCTGTGCCTCTCGCAATCCGGGACCCTTCAGGGGATGTCGGAGAGCCAGTTTTGGCCCGATTCCGCAGGCCACGCTGAGGGACCCCACTGATGCACGAATTTGTGCACCAGGCCTCTAGCTAATCTATAAATATTCTTTCCAAGTTACTAATTCAACAAATAATTATATCTTTTCATTCACATTAATTTATTAGTTCAAAAGACTACTAGTTCAAACACTACTGTCATACATTCAATCTGAACTTGTGATACAGCCACTCAGTTCATGAACTGCAGAGTGCTCCATTGAGTAGATATTTCTCTAGTGGAAATAAGCTAGGGGATTATTATGACACTTTTCTGACACTTAAGATATTATCATAAGTAGGTATCTTCCACCTGGAAATAACCAAGAGTAATTATTATGACAGTTTCTTGGCATCCCAGAAATATCATCATACCTAAATATGTTGGTAATTTCTGTCTTAATGTGCTATAGCTCAAAGTATACATATAGATTGAAAAGGAGAAACAGCACCCTGTTCCCTTCTTTAAAAGTGACATCCAGCAGCAGCTGTACATACTCACACACATTAATGGCTCTTCAGTCATCCTCCCCAAATACTTCTTTTGTTGTTGCTCATTTCCAGCAATAATAACAGGCATTTGCTATCAAAGAAAAGTGACATTAAAGAAATAAGATATTTTTATTGGGTGTATAAATTCAGAGATACTACCAATTAAAATAAAGAACTATTTTCCCCCAATGGGTAAGTATAAAGAACTGGCCTTTATTCTGCCTCCTAGTTGGAAAGCTAAAATAAGAAAATAACTCTGTAATCTAAGTATTTTCATAAAATTAAGTTATATAGGGCTTGATATATAATATACAAAGAATTAAATTTAGGATAAATAACGTGGTATATATAATCAGGCCTCCTAAAAATTGCTCACTAAATTGTAGCATTGCAAGCAGTGGCAGCAAGCCATCAAGATCCTTCTCCTGAATGCTGGAGTTTGGCCTTGCCCTTACCTAAGAATTGCCACTGAAGCAGCAGCCAAAGTGTATAGTTTCCCCACAGGGATAGTTAGGACTCCAAGTACTGGAGACAAGGTCAGAATGGTAAGTTTTTGGAATCAGAAATACAGGCTTCACTGAAGAATGCTGTGTACCTTTGAAAAGAAAACTGTGCTCTACCAACTCACCTAACCTAGTAGTACTGTCTCATTAACAACGGCTCAGTTACACAATTAATTTTGTAAGTAACTTACCCCCAAAGAATTTGCTTCAATAGCAGTCTGAACTCCTGTACATCCATAAGCCAATTCTTCAGTAATTAAACAGGAATCAAAAGTCCCAAGTCCAAGACCTCCTACAGTATCAAAATATTTTAAAAGCCCATTATAATATGTAGTACATCTCAGCTGAAATTAAGGTGAATTATTACTTCCAATATGACCTAATCAGAATTAAAATAGTTCACCTAATGGTTTTAAAAGCATATTTGCAAATATAGTATCTATAACCTAAGAAACTAAAAATGTGCTAAGGCTAGCACAGTAACAAATTATAGTTCTCTAAAGTAAGTTTTAAAAATTTCAAAAAAAAAATTCTCTTGCTATTTGTAATCTGGACTTGTCTTCATGTTTCAACTTCTATAAAAACTTGATTCCACTCTGCTGAAACTTTGATCCTTTAAATCTGAGGAAAGGAATGAAAACCTCACAGAAAAAAACAAAAACCTCTTAATAAAATGTAAACTCAAAGGTAGAATTAAAATGCAACAAATTGACCAATTCTGGAGGAAAAATTTACTAACGTTTAGGATCAAGTTAAGGTTGGAACCTGTTATAAAGAAGGAATAATGCCTCTCTAAGTGTTGAGTACAAGGCTTCTAGAAGCAGGCAGTACTGAAGTCTGATCAGGGAGACATGGGTAGAAAGCCAATATTTAATGGTAGTAAGTATTTAAAGGAATGACTGAGCAGAGTTTCACAATTTTTCTTGCTTATATGCATTCTAGAATTTAAAAATGTGAAGAAAGCTTACCACAACTTTCTGGAATGTGTGTATTCATTAACCCAAGTTCCCAGGCTCTTTTAATAAGGGGAACAGGATACTGAAAGGAAAGAAAAAAGATGAAAGAAAATAGCTATGTACATTTAAGAATCTAGATAACTTGATTATATAGTCTTGTAAAAAATGTAAAAGATTTTTCTCTTCTTAAAATGCATAGAGGCTTCTGGTCAACATGGCCGAGCAGGCAAATGTGGTATTTGCACCCTCCTACAATTACAGCTAAACTACAGAAAACCATAATTCTGAACCACCTGAAATTTAGCAGAATGGAATCCTACAACTAGGGATTTACTAAAGAAGCCACATCAAGATTGGTAGGAGAGGCAGAGACGGAAAATGGGCTGGTTTCACACCCATGGGTGGCAGATAAAAATTGGAAGGGGTATCTCAGCCATGAAGGTGCCCCCAGAGGAGTGAGGGGGTCCCAGCCCCATACCAGGCTACCCAGCCCAGGGTTCCAGTGCCAGGAACAGAAGTCTCCATAACTTCTCGTTGTAAAAACCAGCAGGGATTGTGCTGAGGGAGACGGAGGGTTGCTGGAGTCCCAGGTAGTACCTATTAAAGGGCCAGCACACAGACTTACTAGGACTCACTCACTCTGAGCTCCAGCACTTGGGTAGCATCTCAAAATGCACCAGGGACACACAGGGAGGAACTGAATTGTCTTACACAAGGGCAAAAGCTGGAGGGGCAGCTTTCTCCCAGACAGAAGTGCTGGCAGAGTCCATTGTTCCTTTTCTGAGCCCTTCCCCGCACAGCGCTGAGAGGGAGGTGCCATGTCTGAGTCTCCATTAATCTGGCTATCACAGTTCATCCCACACTGGTGATACCCCGAGACTTCACCGCACCCTACTTTCTGGTCCACCCAAGCTGTTTCCAGTGGCTTTTCCATACAAGTGGCCTGTTTCGGTTCATGATTCAAACTTTCCTAAAGTCTCTCAAACAAACTGCATCTGCCCTCTGTAAGCCCTATTCCTTTTGCTAGGTGCCTAAGGACGGGCACTAGCGGCAGCTGGCCTTGGATCAGGCCTGGTTCGCAGCTTGGTCTCACCGGGGGCCCTCCAAGCCCAGCACAAGTAGCAGCCATCTGCAGATCACTCTGTTGCTCATGCTGGGTGGAACATGGGGTGGGGGTGGGGGTGGCTGGCCTTAGCCTACACTTCCTGGGAAGCCCAGAGCCAGCTTATCTTGTGGACAGCTTCAGACCACATCAAAGCACCAGCCAACTACCTCCGTAAGTGACACACTCAAGGGGTGGCCTCAGTGGGCACCAGAGCCCCGCTGAAATAAGTCCTGCTCTGTGGGATGGGGTCCTACACAGCTGATCCTCCACTGAGGTCACAACCAGTCCTTGCAGCCAATCGGACTGGGGGTAAATCCTTTCCACTGACATGCCAATAGCAATCAAAGCTCAACTACAACAGAGGGTGGAGGGCCACCTGCAGTGCCCAGGTCAGGTGAACAGGGAGACTGTGACACTGGACCCAACAGGATACCTACTACATTAGGCCACTCTGCCACGCTGGGGAGATGCAGAGCTCTACCCAATATACAGAAACAAACACAGAGATACCTACCTCGCCAGTTCTATCATATTCTGCAGCAACTGGGATTATTTCCTCCCTGGCAAATTTACGAGCAGTAGCTTGAAATTCTTTCTGCTGTTCAGTGAACTCTAAGGGAAAGTTATTTAGAAAACATTAAAATAGAATGAGTTGAGGGAAAAAAGCCCTATGGAATTAGTATGTAGAAATTTATGCATATAATGAAGATTTTTAACCCTTGATTAAGCAGAAAGTCAAAAGATTACAAAGGAACTTTGTAACTAATCAAGATTTCATTGTGCAATATAAAGAAATCTAAGCCAAAGGAGATAGGTAATATTTCTAGCTTTTACAAATATTTCCTGAGAACAAGTGAACTGAGAAAATGGGTCTTTTAACTAGAGGAAAGGAAATAATTTGAAACAAGCAGTACTTTAGGAGGCAAAGGATGCTTAAGATAGGGATTTTCATTTCAAACGCTTTGCCCAGGATCTTCATTTTATTTATTTATTTAGTAAACATTTCAAAAATTGATTTTATAGAGAGAGGGAGAGAAACATCGATACGTGAGACATTGATAGACTGCCTCTTGCATCAGGTGGTCAAAATCTGCAACCTGGGCATGTGCCCTGACTCGGAATCGAACCTGCCACCCTTTGCTGCAGGGGACGACGCTCTGTTATTTATTTTGTGCTACATCCTTAGAAAGAAGAGCAGGAAAATATGTATGCTGCTAACAGCTCTATGGGTAGGGTAATTATGCTAAAGAAAAAATGAGGTCAGCAAGAATGGGTGTGACTAACTGTGGACAATCAGTGGATGGTGATTGATTCTGTTCATTGACAGACATTACTAAGATTTTTTAATCAACATTTCAGACAAATACATACATAGAGAGCTGCATATACATAATAATTTAAGTTCAAAGTCAAAAGACAGAACAAAACATATACCAAAACTAAATCCAAATCCTTGTTCACGTTTTAGGGCAGCTTTTGTATGTTGTGATCTCCAGTCAAAGCGAGAAAGACTTCTCAGAGCCTGTAAAGAACAATTTTATTAAAATAAATTTGATAAATTAAACATTAATCAAATAAGAGAGTACTGACAATTACGAGTACAACAACTTGTTTGATCCCACTCAAGAGCAGAGTGTCTTTAACTATAATTTGATTTCTATAGTAAATAAGCCAATTACCAGATATTTGAACACCTATCAAAAAGGAATTTTTTTTAAAGCAATGAAAATAGATCTATTCAGTAGTATTTACATTACTAAAGTGGGAGTATTTCCAAGGCAAATAATAGTCAGGGGTAGCAGCTAACTTAGAACCACTAGTCTGGAAATCTCACCTACAAGCTCTAGGACACTTGTGATTGAGAAGTGTTGGCAACAATAGGATGGTATTGTACTGTGTGCAAAAGTTGCCCAGTACATCAACTTATTTATTTATTTATTTATTTATTTATTTATTTATTCCTTACCCGAGGATATTTTTTCCATTGATTCTTAAGAGGGTGTGAAAGGGAGGGATAAGGGGGGAGGGAGGAAGGGAGAGAAAGAAGGAGAGGGAGGGAGGAAGGGAGGAGAGGGAGGGAGGAAGGAAGGGGGGGAGAGAGAGGAAGAGAGAGAGAGAGAGAGAGAGATGACAGAGACACATGGACTGGCTGCCTCCCAGGTGGGGAGTGAACCCACAACCAAGGTAAGTGCCCTTGACTGGGAATCAAACCCCCACCGACGCTCTAACCACTGAGCAACCATCCAGGGCCAGTCCATCAACTTTGACACTGTCCCTGTGAGCCTCCCACAAATGCCTCTAGGAATCTTCCGCCTGAAGGATATTTTTTCTAAGATATCTCACTCTATTTCATAAACCAAAATAGCCTAAAATCATGTTCTTTATCTTCTGCTGTTTAAGTATTCTCAGAATGTTCTAAGACAGGGGTAGCCACCAATTTTGTAAATTACATTTTATTGGAACACAGCCACACCATATTGTCAATTGCTGCTTCCACACCAAAGTTGTGTAGTTGCCACAGGGACCATATGATCCACAAAGCCTGTAGGGCACGGCTATAGGGTTAAGCCTCGGACTGACCTGTTGGCAAAGCCACAAACAAGTCCCAGTTTAGAGGACACAGTCCTCTTAGCATAATTAGGCTTGACCTTATGAAGCTCCCTAGATCTTATCTGGGAAGCTAATGGGCTGAGGGAGATGTAGCAAGTGCTGCAAAAACAAGTAAAACTCACAAGAACACTGTAACTATGGTGACCACTACCTTGTTTACCTCTGACTATAAAATAAAGGCTCAGCTTGCCTCTGGATCTCTCTGTGTGGCCTCAGCCAGGCACAGGAAGATCCACCTAGACCAGCTGTGGGCAAACTACGGCCCGCGGCGGGCCCGTTTGAAATGAATAAAACTAAAAAAAAAAAGACCGTACCCTTTTATGTAATGATGTTTACTTTGAATTTATATTAGTTCACACAAACACTCCATCCATGCTTTTGTTCCGGCCCTCCGGTCCATTTTAAGAACCCATTGTGGCCCTCGAGTCAAAAAGTTTGCCCACCCCTGACCTAGACCCAGCTTATTCTCTTTGTCATTTCTTTAATCCTTCGCTGCCCTCACTCAGGCTTTCAAACCCTTGGCTGAGCTGGCTCGGCACAAAAGCCAAAGCTTACTACCTGTTCCTTTACTTTTTTTTAAGTTTGCCAGTTCTGTTCTAGACTATTAATATACTACTTGTCTTAATATACAGGGTGAGGCAAAGGTAGGTTTACAGTTGTCCATATGAAAAATAATTCGATAAATAATAATATAAGAATAAACTGTTTCGAGTACTCACAACTGTAAACCTAGTTTTGTCCCACCCTCTATATGTATATTTCTTCAAAGATATACTAAAGATATAATCACATCTATACTTACTGTTCCATTTTAAACTCATTGACAGTTTTTTTAAAAAGTAATCACTTGTATCTGTTAAAATTATCAAATTGAAAACCACTTAACTCCTGAGTAAATGTTTGAGTTATTTATTTATTTATTTATTTAATAAAATAAATAAATAATTGTGTACGGCCAAAAGTACACAATTTATATTTCCAAGAATTTTGATGGAACTATCCCTAGGCAATTCTAGTAAGTTAGGCAAAGAAAAAAAGAGAGAAACTGAATAATATACTAAAAGATCAAGAACTTATGTTGTTCAAAATCTATAAAAAGAAAACTGTCCACTATGTAGATTACAACTTTAACTTACAAAGAGAATCACCTACATATAAAGTGACAATACAGATCGTCAAGTATCTTAATTTAAACAGCCCTTTCAAAATTACATACTTTATACTACGCAACATACTTTATACTACAATTTTGAAAAATTACATAAAGTATGAAAATTCACATTTCTTTGTAATTTTGCTTAATTTTATTTTCAAAGTGAAACACGGTTTCTCTGGTCCTCATTATCCAGTTGTAACAGACCAAACCTATTCTCATTTACAACCACATGCCACATGTTAATTCACTGATTGTCCAGGTCAGGCCTAAGAATAAGGCACTATAATGATTCCTATTTTGCACTTGAAGAAACTTAGGCTCAGGAAGGTCAAGTAAAATTGGCCAAAGTCACTCTGCTATTCGTTGGTGGAACCAAGATTCTAATTCTGACATTTACTAAGAGCCCCTACCATTGACTGCCTTGCTATACCACTCTTTCAGTTTCAAGTCTCCTAATTGGTTATTAGGTTCTATAAAGAAGAATAACATCCCACAAAAATCAACCCCCAAAACGTGACTCTTCTAAATATGTGCTCAGATACCACTATACAAAAATTAGACCTCACAAAAAAAAAATGTAAAGTGGCTTTCTGAGAAACTTTAAATAGGGTATATTAGATTGAAAATAATTTACAAAAAATATGATTTTTAAAAAATACATTTTATATAAAACAAAGTACAAAGGTATTTGCAGCCAGGGAACAATGCCCATTGACCTGTTAATTATATAATTTAATGTTAATCATTTAGTGATGTGTTTTAGTAGATACCAGATATAGGAACAGTATATTACTTGGATTTATAATTGCTAAACTCAAGTTGAGTTTGAGTTTGACATTCCACAAAATTTTTGAGACCTTGGATCGGTTACAAACTTCTTGTCACTTCTTTTCAAACCTGGAAAATGGAGTTTGAAAAGGAATCACCATTTGTTGAGATGATTAAAATGGGATGATGTCTTGGAAGCATAGTGCCATATGGTTTTAGTACATTGGGTTCTCTGCCCAGAGCAATAGAATTCCAAATCTCTAAAAGAGAGCAACTTTAATCAAGCGTCAACTCTGCAATAATGGCACAACTAAAATTAAACACTTCTGTATATTTCTTAGGGATATAAGAGCCTTAGCATTACAGGAATGTCAAAAAAGGGAGACAGGGGCTGAAGTTTACTGGATGGGGTTTTTTTTTTTTTTCCTATATCCTTCCTTAGAGAGACTGAGAAATCTGTCTTTTTTTTTCTGGTGTCAGAGCTAAAAATCATTTAAAAAAATCCCCCTATTTGTGGCTTCAGAAGCGATGAACTTACACAGCAATGACAAATAAGGAGGCACAATCCATTAGAATTATTCTAAATTCTAACACTGTTACTTTGGTCAGGAACATAACTTTCTTAACTCAGCCATAAGTGACCTTTTAATGGCAGTCTTGTGTGAATATATCAATAATATTTAGGATAGCAAAATGCATCTAGTGACAGTTTAGAATCTGTGCAACACAACACTGGAATATACAAACTTCAAGAAGAATTCTGCAGTAGGTTTTTTTTTACTTTTTTTAAACGAATGAAACATGTTCCTCCTCATTGCAAACCCCAAAGCGCATTAAACATATTAAGTATCCACTTCCCGTTCCCCGTGACTTTGCAGGCCTTCGAGATAAGACTATCTGAATTCTGCATTTTCTCGTCTACATCAATTGCACAATGAGATTCCCTTCGTGGCCTGGGGACAGGGAGCTGCGAGATGGAAGAGATACAAAGCCAGTTCAGCAGAAACAGGCCCGCCCAAAGCAGACAGGTCCATTCGGCCAAGGGCGGGGCGTCCGGGGAAAACAGGCGAAGGGTTCAAGAGCAGAGACAGAAAAAGGACATTCTAAATGGTGGACGCCTTTGCATACCGGGCAGCTGCCGAGAGGATAGGGAGGGTCAAAACCTGGGACGTATTCAGTCCCACCGTGAGAGCAGGGGTGAGCCTGACTGCAGGGAGGGGGGGGCGGATCCAGGGTCCGGATCCCGGCCCGGGACGGGCTCCTTCCTCACCGCGGCTTCCGACCCACCTCCCACCTCGTCCCCTCCTCCCTCTCCCCCCGGTGCCCCCCCCC
>NW_005363836.1:5156945-5158491 GCF_000412655.1 Myotis brandtii | reverse complement strand
GGGGCTGGACGCGGGGCAGGCCGGGAATGTGGGTGAAAGGTCACGGTCGTCGCCGGAGGCTTGGGGCAAAGGTCACCCTGGGCTTCACCCTGGGCTTCATTCACCCTTGTTCTCCCTGGGAAAAGCCGTCAAACCCAACTCGTTTCTGCTTTAAGGATTCAAGATTCATTTTACTCGCAAATGCCAGACCTAAAGCGGAAGGATGTTCTGTGCGCCTCGGCCACGTAAACGAGCAGGGGCATTTCATCACGTAGGTACATCCGACCTTTCGGAGTATTGCCCGGGCTATTTATTCCTGCCCACGTGTGCAGAGGCG
The DNA here is from genome assembly GCF_000412655.1 of Myotis brandtii. Classification (NCBI taxonomy): domain Eukaryota; kingdom Metazoa; phylum Chordata; class Mammalia; order Chiroptera; family Vespertilionidae; genus Myotis; species Myotis brandtii. The sequence continues at coordinate 5,158,175 of NW_005363836.1, read as the reverse complement.
GAGAGCGTCCTTGCAAGTGAGGTTGCAACAGGAGCCTGTCTAAATCCAGTTGGCTCAGCGAGTGACTGTGGAAAGAGAGTGTCTCCAGAAGAATTCTGCTTCCAGTCACCCCCTCTTCCAGTTAGACCCCGGGTTCTGTGATGTTACAAAGCGCAGGGATGTGCAGAGTTGTCCAGGTTTGGGGAGCTCTGTGAAGGCGCGCTCCATGGGTGACCTTGCGGCGCCGTCCTCGCGACCTTGGGAGGGGTCTGACGCCCCGCTGGGGGCTGCCATGGTCCGAGGGGTGGTCCCCATGAAAGCCAGGAGTGTCAGTGTTTCCCGCAATCCCTAGGACTTTCCATTTTTCTTGCTCCCGTCCTAGAACAGGCCCTCATCACTCACACCTATGTCTTGTTACTAATTTAACAATATTGCTGCCTGCCGAAGGCTTGCCATAATCTCATTCTAATTTAGCGGTTTGATTTCTATATCTGGTTATTGTACTCCCCACGCAAGAACCTTATATTTTGTCTTCTGGGAACATATTTATTCAGACCAGGTACAACGCAGAATCTTAATTAAGTGCTATATTCATAGTAAAAGTAACAGGGGAATTCGGAAAAGAGAACTCAGTTTGTCCTGCAATCAGCAAGAAAGCCTTCAAGAGGTAGATAAAACACAAAATGGACTGTTAAAGATTGGTAAGGTTTGGCTATGCATGCATTTTTCCTCCAAATTTCTTATTCTGAACATTTTAAACAGAAAAGCTGAACAAAAGAAGTACAGAATCACCCATATGCCCATCACTTGGATTTAAAAATTATTTGTCATATTTGTTTTACTTATATGTTTGTGTGTGTATATATATATATATATATACTAGGGCCCGGTGCAGTTTATTTAAAGTCTATTTTTATAAAGCACTAATATTTGTTTGAGGGCTCTCCACTACTCCTTAGGAAGAGTTAAAGGAAACTGGAAGCCTGTCATAGAGTAAAGTTGGGGGCATTCATTTAGAAAGCAGTACTTGAATGTGACTACATATAAGTGCTGTGGGGATGCAAACATCCACTCATCAAGAACCCCTTTAGGCCGAAACCGGTTTGGCTCAGTGGATAGAGCATCGGCCTGCGGACTGAAAGGTCCCAGGTTCGATTCAGGTCAGGGGCATGTACCTTGGTTTCGGGCATATCCCCAGTGGGAGATGTGCAGGAGGCAGCTGATCGATGTTTCTAACTCTCTATCTCTCCC
>NW_005363836.1:5146173-5155948 GCF_000412655.1 Myotis brandtii | reverse complement strand
GCCTGGCTGCCAGCTGCCATCTTGGCTGACAGTTAATTTGCATATCACCCTGATTAGCCAATGGGAAGGGTAGCGGTCATACGCTAATTACCATGTTTCTCTTTTATTAGTGTAGATATATGTGTGCGTCTGATTATTTTTGTTTTGTTTTTGTAAGAACCATAAGTTTTAGATATTAAGACACTTCACCTCTAAATACTTTCGCTATACATCTGTGAGGATACTGTCCTATGTAACCACAAAACATTTATCACATCTAAAAAAATTAAGTTATTTTCTAATATAAAGTCAATATTTATATTTCCCCAGTTGCCCCAAAGTGCCTTTTGTATGTATAGCAGGGTCCTTGAATAATGTTGTTGTGTTATGTTTTTTTTCTGAGATAAACTATGCTTTATTGAATTGTATTAAAAATATTTAATATATTTAATGTAATTTAATTGAACTTGAGGCAAAATGAGTTGTTGTTTTTTTTTTCCCTTAGGTACTACTATTTCTTTTTATTGTTAACACTATCACCGATGTCTCCCACCTTTGTCCACATCCACCTAGCAATCCCCTTCCCTGGCCTTCACCACACTTCTGTGTGTGTCCATGGCGTAACCATATATGTTCCTTGGCTAATCTCTTCACCTTCTTTTATCCAATCTCCCCCACCAGCTCCCCACTGACATTTGTCGGTCTGGTCCATGTATCCATGCCTCCGGTCCTATTTTGCTTGTCAGTTTATTTTGTCCATTAGATTCCACATATTAGTGAGATCATATGGTATTTGTCTTTCTCTGACTGGCTTATTTCACTTAGCATAATAAGTCTCCAGGTCCATCCATGCTGCCGCAAAGGGTAAGAGTCCCTTCTTAATTACAGGTGCATAGTATTCCATTGTATAAATGTCCTAGTTTTTTTCTGTAATTTTGTTGATGATGAGATGTTGTAGGAACTTAACTTTTGTTTATATCAATTAGCCTATGATAAAATTGGTTTTGTTATACTTCATTTCAACTAAAGTTGCAGAACCTATCTATGATGTTAAGATTTAATTTACAGTACTTTGTTTTTGAACCAGGATCCTATCAATGATTGCCTATTGCAGTTGGGTTTTAACTGTCTTTGGTCTCTTTTAACCCAAAACTTAATCTTTATTCCCCGCCCGCCTGCCCCGTCCCCCAAAAGAGAAAATAACTTTGATTTTTTTTTTTTTAAGAAACCAAGCTAGTTGTCCTGAAGAATGCCTTAATTCTGAATTTTTAAATTGTATTTATTTGTGCTTCTAGACCTTGAATTTCCTGTAAACTGCAAGTTACTAGATTCTTGAGTGGTTGAGATTAAAAAAAGGATGCTTTATATTTTTGATATTTATTTTATATATTTAAATGCCATTTAACAAAGAAAAATGAACCAAAAAAATGAGTTCGCGTGTCACCTCTGACACGAGTGTCGTAGGTTCGCCATCACTGCATGATTAGGAGGTGTTTAATGTCAGGTGGGTCCCATTACTAGTGATGATAAATTTGATCATTGGATTCAAGTGCTGACAGGCAGATTTTTCTATGGTTAAAGGCTGTTATGTTACCTTGACAATTAAGAAGTAATTTATGGGTATATTTGACATAATACCAAACAACCTCTCCTACATTTTTCCCAGTAGTAGACATGGAATCAGCACCTTTTTAATTGGAGATTGTCCCACAAAACTTATTCAGTTTTTAGGTGAAATAAATATCCCCGCATTGTTCCTTTGTCTCTTGCCACCTTCTTGTAACTCATGGGAAAGTGACATAAAAACAGACCGTTCTTTTAATTAGTGGTTCTTAACCTGGGGCTATTGAATAAACTTAAGGTAGATCTGAGAATCATTTGGAGTTAAATGGGAAAAAGAATTATACCTATGCATATATTCCCGAGGAGATGATCCTAGCTGGTGGACAAGTAAGTGTTTATGAGTTCAGATGCCAATACAGTGGGGCCTTGACTTACGAGTTTAATTCGTTCCGTGACGGAGCTCGTAACTCAAATTACTCGTATGTCAAATCAGAAGGTGAACGAGTGAGACAGGTGATGCTGGGCTGATGTTGTGGTGTTCACTGTGACGTTCGCTGCGCCAACTAGCGGTGGGGTATTTGAAGCTGGCTCGTAACCCGAATTTTATCTGGCAACTCAAAGCAAAAAATCAGCGGAGAGACGGTATCTCGAAAAACTCGTTAGTCGGGACACTCGTAAGTCAAGGCCCCACTGTATTTGGAAGATATGATGGAGGAAGTAGTTGGAGGTTTTCTTCTGATTGTTTCTGTTTCTCAGTGGAATAGGAAGTTAGGTTATTAGCTGAGAGTGAGGAAATGTTGTAAATCTGAGGAAAGAGTGAAACATTGTGTAAGCATTTCTTCTTATTGAAAATGTTAAAAATTATAACATGTTTGAGAGAAAGTGACTTTGAGCCAAGTGCAAAGCTCTTGGTAGTATACATGTTTTTATCTCAGTTAAATAAGAAAAAATGATGATAGAATTGTAATTATAAGCTAATATGTTTGGTGCAAAACAGTATTAACCTTTCTGGTACCTGATGTTTTTTCTCTTTCATTCCTTTTCAAATAGTACTCTTGTTATGTTTTCTCTAGCAATAGTAATAGAACCAGATATACTATTTTGTTATCATAAAAGATGATTTTGTGGAAAAGAAATTGAGGATTACACCTCTGCCAAGCCTCTAAGAGTTGCTTAAGGCTTTGTCAACCTTGGCAATGAAAACCCAGTTTCTCTTAAGTGACTCTTCTGTTTTTGGAGCAAAGGACATAATCAAATATGACTGATCCCACTTTAAGAACTAGGTATAGCTACTTAGATTCAGGACCAAATCCTTATGGTGATGTTTTTCTCTTAAAGACCTCTTTTTTTTTTAAACGCATGAAGGAGTAATCTGTATATTCATTTTTTTAAGTGAGCCTCATAAAATGTAGTCACATTGGAACCACTAATTATTGTGGTGTTTTGTTTTTCAATTGCAGAATCAAATTTCAAATGATCAGTTTTCTCCAAATAAGAGCAGAGTGTAAAATCATACTCTAGTTTGGACCACAGTAGGTAAAGGAGCTAAAATTCACCAAAGGGCAAAAACAGTCTTTACTGCCTAGTATACATTCCTCAAGCCAGAAAATAGAGGGAAACAAGTTAGGGACAAGCGTGGGATTTCCTGGGTCCTGGAAACCAATATAAGGGTGAAGAGAATGCTTGCAGGATTGGATCAGATGCATAGTGCTTCGTAAATGTTACCCTCATGGGGAAAGATCCTTCAGGAACCAAGAAGTAGAGCACAGTCCAGAGACAGAGGGAGAGGACTATTCTGGGAAGATTCTAAAGGAAATAGAAAATACCTCAACCCAAGCAGCAATAGTAATAGAATTCTCATTTCATCCAGAAGCCTTTGCAGCAGCATGGCCATATAAGGTGATGACCAGCAAAAGGCCCACAGGCTACATGTAGGTACCTAGTTCATGACTTAATTTCAGCATGAAATTAGTTTACTAGGGATGTCAAGCACTGGCTACACTCCTCATACCCCCTCCTGTGGGAATCTTCCCTGCCTAGAGTTTGTGCTCCTAATGTGTGAATCTTCCTGCCTCTTGCCTACAGCTTTATGGGGTGGGCTGTATGACCTAAGGGAAGTCAATTCATGAGCTGATCAGCACTTTTTACCAATGGCATGGCATAAAAAGATTAATTTAGGGAATCAAACAGGTTGCCTGTCTTGGAAAACTGAATCAAAGAAACAGAGGAAAGAAGTATTTGTTGGTGCTAGGCACCTGACATTCCAGCAATTAGAGAGCTCCTGGTGGTCATGTGAAAATTAAAAGTTATAGAGGAATAAAAACTATGAGCATTGGAAGCCAATAGGTAGAGAGAGAAGAATGGAAGAAGTGAATAGAGAAAAACAAAATCACCAGGAAAATGAGGAAAATAAAAATCTTACATCTTCAAATAGAGACAATTATATTAGTTGTTTCCAAGACTTGTCTTTTAGTTTCAATTGTCATTACGCCCTGCTCTACTTAGGGGCCTTGTCCTTGGAGTCTCAAGAGTCCAGTTGTATATTTATAGGAAAACTCCTTGAAATAGGTTGAGCAAATCCTTGTTCCTTGTAACCAGAAAAACCAGAAAGCATTTCTCTTTTTCCAAGGAGCTGTGCTAATTAAGCTAAATTGTGCCTAGTTATGTTCTTGCTATATAAACTCATCTTTTCTACGCTTTGGGCTCTTATTTAACAACTTAATTTAAAAAAATTGATATACAATTAATTTCACATATTTAAAATTTACAACTTGATGAGCTCTGACCAATGTATACACTTTTGAAACTGTCACCACAATCAAGATAAACATTTCCATCACTCCAACATTTCTTCACGCCCCCTTTGTAATTCATCCTTCTTTTCATTCCTGTCCCCAGGCAACCACTGATCTTTTTTTTCTGTTACTGTAGATCAATTTGTAATTTTGTAGAATTTTATATAAATGGAATCACACAGAATATACTCTTTCTTGGCTGGTTTCTTTCTTTTACCACAACTTGAGATTCATTCATATTTAGAATATCATTATTTTGTATATTTTTTCCTGAGTAGTATTCCATTGAATATACCATAATTTGTTGATGGACATGCAGATGGTTTTCAATCTGGGATTAAGCAGTAGAATCAAAAAAATCAAAAGTAGATTTTTGAAAAAAACTAATAAAATAGACATGCCTCTAGCAAGATAGTATATAAGAGAATGTTTGATCAGTTTTTAGAAATTGTAAGAGAAAACTACAGATTAAGTGTAGATTTTAAAATATCACAAGAAAATACTGTGAAACGTTTTTTTACCAATAAATTTAGAAATAGATAAAACATACTTTTCTAGAACTATATAGAAATTACCAAAATTATATAAAAAAGAAAGAAAAACTGGAATATAGCATTAACCACCCTCCCAACTATTCTACCTCCAGGTGGTTTGTAGCATTTAATTCTTTGCTATGTGATTATTTTGAAGCAAGATCAATTAGTAGTATGATTTCAATATATGGCTCCCATAGGTTTGGTTATTGTTTTTCTAAATGTATTTATATTTTTCAAACATTATTACAATAGATTTCTAGGTTTTAGAAACCTTAGCATTTACTACAGCACTTGGAGGGGGAAACAGCAGAAAAAATAGAAGCTGATCTGGACTCTGCAGATGCACTGCCAGGCAGGCACTCAAAGATGGGAAACTTTTCCAGACACAGTGCCCTGCAGATCTATGTGTGCACCAGGGACACAGATTCATCCTGTTTGCAGCTCCTTACCTCCACTCGGAAAACTTTGTTGTAATGGCTCTGGAGCCATGGCCTGAGCCCAGGGCCCTGAGCCCTGGGCCCTGGAGTGGGTAGGGGGACTTAGGGGCAGCTTACAGCCCAGTAGGACTTCCAGGCAATGGCACCCCCATACTCTAGCTTACCACCACTTCCCATCTCCCCTCTGTTTTTACACAGACAGTGCACAGGTCTTGGTGGTCTTGAATTTCATGTGCACGAGAGGAAGAGAGTGCAGGGGCAGCCACCACCTGGAGCTGCTGCCGCACACAATGAATGTGATGTATGCTTTCAGACCTCTCTGAGGAGTGCATATGCAGATACTTTATTCTGTTTTCATGTTGGATATATGGATTGCGTGGCTGCACAGGTGATTTATATTTTTTATACCATTCTGGGTTTTGTTTTGTTTTCTAAAGGCTTTTTATCATATCCAACTTGTTTGAGCTCTTAAGATATGTCTTGTGTCAGGTTCAGTCTTGCCAGGGCTTTGAATTAATGAGAACGAAGGGTACAGATACATTTGAAGTTATCTTTCTTCCTGAGAATGGGGTCTAGAAATAATCTAAACCTGTACCTTGTACCTTGTCTCTGAGACTCTCTAGACGTTAGCATCGATAAATTGCAAAATATAGTCATAAGAACCTCTCTGAAGAAGTCTGTGGTCATGGCTTGTATCCTAAAGCTTATCAGAAAGAGGCAGTGCAGTTGGTATATACCTGGTCTGGCTTGTTTAGTACCCATGCCCTCCTCCCACCCTGTATGATTCCCCCCTTTATAAAGACTAGTTTGCCTGCTTTTCTATAGTGATTTGGAAGTTAAAAGCATTCTATTTTAAATTCTACTGCAGGTCAGTAAAAATTTCAAGACATTATTAAACATATAATTGTCATTATAAAAACAAAATAACTTTAGATCCTTCTCTACAGAAGATTTAAACCTAGTTTTTATTTATTTTATCCTTCATTTAGAATTATAAAGGAGACAATAATTCTACATTGATTTTGTATTAGGTAATTTAACTTTTTTTATTTGGAGTTTTTTAAGAATCTTTGTTTTACTTTTGAGCTTTAAAAAATCACCATGATATATTTATTCATTTTTTCTTGGAACTTAGGGAACTCTGATCTCTGGGATCAAATAATTTTTTAGATCAAGAAAGTTTTCTTTTAAATATCATTGATTATTCCTTTTGCTTTATTTTTTAATGCCTGTAATATTCTATTCACAGATTAGAAAAGTTAGAAATACATGACTTTCTTCTGTATTCATTATCATACCTCCTGTCATGTTTATCTCTTTTCTTTGTATTTTAGTCTTGTATTTTGCATCATGAATTCAGTTTGCTAAACTGTGAGCTCCTTCAGGCCAGGGACTATGTCTAATTTATATTTTTGTAATAAGTACTTAATACAGTGTTTGACACATAGTAAGTGTCTCTAATATGAATATGCTCTAGCTGTTTTATATTTGGTTTTCCTGTGTTTCTTATATTGGTCTGATGATTGCCATTCCAGTACACAAATCTTTCTTTGCAGAAATGCCCTTAGCTAAAGGTAGGGCTGGAGGCTAAAATTCAGTCTGAGCTCCTTAAGTAAGATCTGCAGCCTGGTGCAGGTAAGGAAGGGGCACTTTTTTTCTAATTTGCATAAATGTGTTCTGTGGGCTAATAGAAACCTTCATTGATCTGGTCTCTTCAGACTTTCTTTTTTAATTAATTCAATGTCCTCCTAAGAAACACTTTTCTTGAATACATAAAGATTTATTTTGTTTTCAGCAGAAAATTAATTACATGAAATTTTGTTCTTTTCCTTCTTAGTCACTAGAACATGGCTCTCTCATCTTTTGCTGTATATTTTTATATAGGTTCCATTTAAAGGTATATATGTGGCTTTTATTATTTGCTGATGTACTGGCAGAAACCCTTTTGTTTTTTTATGCAGGAGGAGGGTAAGATGCTATATAGAGAGTTTAGGAAAGTTCTTGGTATGTTTGAGATTCCACTTCTTTCTGTCTTCAAGGCAGTAAAGAAACTGCCCAAGCAGTTTAAGGCTGAGTGTCAGGAAAAGTGTGTGTGTGTGTGTGTGTGTGTGTGTGTGTGTGTGTGTGTGTGTGTGACGTAGAGGGGGGACTCAGGATTCTGTGAACAAGAGTTAGAGGAACGTTCATTTTTCAAATTGGCAGGATTTTCCAACTATTAGTTCCCAGGGTATAAAGGACTCCTCATCTATATCTGCCACCAGCTCCTAAGTTGGGGCAGTAGGATGGTTTGACATGGGACCTCATTTTTGTCCTGCATTGGATGCGACTATCCGGTTAAAGGTGATACACTAAATGAGGCCTGTGGCTCGCCTGCCGCGGGTTTGACATGCTTGTGGGGCTATCCCAGGAGGCAGGTAGAGTAGCAAACTTTTTGTCTAATGTTTGTTAGATTGTGTCAATCCTAGTGGGACACCAAAAGTAGAGGAAAAAGACCATGAGCAGGTAACCAGTACAGGGCCCTAAGGTACAGGAAAACCAAGTACCAGGCTTGGGATTCAAGAAGGAAACTAGGTCAAACTTAAGGACTGAGACATCAGTAGAAATGAAATTTAAGGAAGTATTACCTGATTGATAGAGTGTTTTATCTGCCCGTGTGTAAGCACTCAAGGGAAAATTAACAGAGGAACAAATTCTAAAGGAAATTTAATTTAAAAGATTATGTTCAAGATTCAATATTTCTGTATTGCTCTGTTTTCTTCATAGAGAGTTAAATGTTCTTTTATCTATAGAAAGATAAAAAAGTTTGGTAAAAGTTTTTCAAAAGGTTCCCAGGATTCGGTTAGATTTTTACTAAGTAAGTCTTCTCACAGAATATAACTAAAGAGAGTTAGTAGTTATCTATCTTTAGCCCTGGTGCACTTCCCCAATATAGTTTATTTCCTCTTACCTGGACTGCTAAAATAACTTTCTTTAAAAATTATAATTTCCATTAGGTAATTTCATTGTTGTCTCAATGGGACAGTAAAATATGTGGCAAAAAAATGACAACACTCTTAGAGGATTCAAAGTTTCAAGAATGGCAAAATATATGGAAACTAGTATACCATTATCCAAAGCAGGAGACAATCAGGATGCTTCCAGGTGAAGACACTGGCTTTCCAAAGGACCTTTGTCTGGGAGCATGCTTGTTTATCTTCTGCTTTGTGGAAACACCTCCATATGCTCCTATATTCTTTGGCTAAAAGGAAATTTTACATCTCCTGATAGTGACAACTGGGTTTTTCCATAAGTTATATTACTTTTCTTTGTATGATCATAAATAATGCATTCACATGGTAAAAAATTAAACAGTGAAATAAAGAAAGGTGTCTTTCTCTTATTTTGGCACTTGCTTTCATTTCCCCAAAACATCTGCCATTGGTATTTCTTGTGTATCTTTTCAGATATTTACACATATCTGTGTCTCATTATCCTTATCTATAAGACTAGAGGCCCGGTGCATGAATTCGTGCACCAATGGGGTCTCTTGGCCTGGCCTGTGGGATTGGGCTGAAACCGGCTCTCTGACATCCCCTGAGGGGTCCCGGATTGCGAGAGGGTGCAGGCCAGGCTGAGGGACCCCACTGGTGCATGATCGGGGCCAGGGAGGGATGCGGGAAGTTGGCCAGCCAGGGAGGGGCCACGGGAGGGCTCCGGAGCGTGTCCTGCCCATGGAGGGCTCTGGGGTGTGTCTGGCCCATGGAGGGCTCCGGGGCATGTCCAGCCCATCTCCCTCAGTCCCAATCAGCTGGACCCCAGCAGCAAGCTAACCTACCAGAAGAAACATCTACCCCTTGTTGGTCAATACACGTCATAGCGACTGGTCGACCAATCGATTGTCTGGCCCCTGGTGGTTAGTGCACATCATAGCGAGTGGTTGCGTGGCCTTAGCATATCAATAGCATATTACACTTTGATTGGTTGAATGGACGACCAGATGATTGGATACTTAGCATATTAGGCTTTTATTATATAGGATGGGGTTAATACTAGATCCTATTAAATTTTTTTTCTTCTGATATAAGAACAGCTTCAGTATAGGAGTTTTATTTTATTAAGAAAAATAAGGAAGCCCTGACCAGTTTGGCTCAGCGGATAGAGCGTCGGCCTGCGGACTCAAAGGTCCCAGGTTCAATTCCGGTCAAGGGCATGTAGCTGATCGATGTTTCTCTCTCATCGATGTTTCTAACTCTCTATCCCTCTCCCTCTCTGTAAAAAATTGATAAAATATATTTTTAAAAAAAGAAAAATAAGGAAAGCCAGAGCAGCTTTTTTTTGTTTTTGCTTTTTTTTAATACAGTGGGGCCATTACTTAGGAGTGTCCCGACTAATGAGTTTTTCGAGATACGAGCCGTCTCTCGGCTGATTTTTTGCTTTGAGTTGCGAGCTAAAATTCGGGTTACGAGCCAGCTTCAGATACCCCACC
>NW_005363836.1:5145098-5146028 GCF_000412655.1 Myotis brandtii | reverse complement strand
GGTGTCCGGACAGATTAATGGCATTTCAATTCATTGTAATGGTGAAAATTGATTTGACATACGAGTAATTTGAGTTACGAGCTCCATCACGGAACGAATTAAACTCGTAAGTCAAGGCCCCACTGTATTTGCTGTTTTTCCAAGTGCCTGTAACTCAAAATAGTTAACATGCCAGTGTGGCATATTTTGGGGTGGAATGTTCTTAACACCTCCAGTGGCCTTATTTATTTTTATTTGGAGGTCCTTTGAGCTTTTATTGGTTGTAGATTTTAAAGTTGTTCCTACTTGTATTTCACATTCTGAAAAAGAAATGTTGATAAAATTTAGGATGATTATTTATCAAGAAAATACTCTGCATCAATCCTGACAACTATTCTAGAAAAACTATTATCAGCCTTGTAATTTGTCTACGATAGAGACACTGGAGGTTTTGGGAAAGAAAGCATTACAGTTGCTGATGTAGTATATAAAAATTTAAGAATATTTCTGTAAATATTCTTGTCTTCTCTCAATAATCTCTGAGACTATTCCATCATTTGTTCATCTTAACTGTTATTGTTTTTAGTTACTTTTTGATAGTATTGACACTTAGATTTTTGGCTTCAGACAATGGATGTGAAGTAAAAAAAGTATGAGAATAATTACAGATATTACTATCATCAACAAATCAACAAATGACAAGTGCTGGAAAGGATGCAGAGAAAAAGGAACCCTTCCTCACTGCTGGTGGGAATGCAGACTGGTGCAGCCATTGTGGAAAACAGTATGGCATTTCCTCAAAAATTTAAAAATGGAACTTCCATTTGACCCAGTGATCCCACTTCTAGGAATATATCCCAAGAAAACAGAAACACCAATCAGAAAGGATATATGCACCCCTATGTTCATAGCAGCACAATTTACAATAGCCAAGATTTGGAAACAGCCTAA
>NW_005363836.1:5140460-5144850 GCF_000412655.1 Myotis brandtii | reverse complement strand
GTAGGGAGGCTGGGGGAAGGTCAATGGGGAAAAAAAAAGGAGACATATGTACTACTATCTGGAATACTTTAAACAATAAAATAAAATTTAAAAAATTACAGATATTACAAGAAACTTTTGGAACCCATTTTTTATCTAACTTTCCAGTTGGCCTAGGCCTATCCAAAATAATAATTCTCAAAAATCAGTTTTGATTTGGCCAAATTTAGATAACGAATTCTTTGAATAATTGTTTTTTCTATTTTCCTGAAGCAGTTACTCAGGTAAACAGTACTTTTTAATTATGACACAGACCTTATCTTGACTAGTCAGTAAAAAGTTGATGGCAAAAAAAAAAAAGTTTATGGTAAATCTATTATCACATAAATTTTATGCTGGTGTTGGCCTTTGAAGCTTGAGCTATTATATGTACTGTTGGGCCATAGTCAAGAATAAATTGTGAGTCATATGTTTATTTTGGGAACTGTACTTTGTCTGAAATCCAATGTTTTGGATTCATCCTGGCAACTTTACATATGGGGCTCTTAAATAAGAGCTAGGGAGTTTTTTAAAAATAAATGTTTTAATTGATTTCAGAGAGGAAGGGAGAGGAAGAGAGATATAAACATCAGTGATGGGAGAGAATCATTGATAGGCTGCCTCCTATATGCCTCACACTGGGTATTGAGCCTGCAACTCAGGCATGTGCCCTTGACCAGAATCAGACCTGGAACCTTCAGTCCACAGGCTGAGCCAAACCAGCTAGGGCTAGGGAGTTTGTTTTGAATACTTGAAAACCTGAATGACTATGTCACTTTAAAAAATATATATACTTTTATTGATTTCAGAGAGGAAGGGAGAGGGAGAGAAAGATAGAATCATCAGTGATGAGAGAAAATCATTGATCTGCTGCCTCCTGCATGCCCCATACTGGGGATCGAGCCTGCAACCCAGGTATGTGCCCTGACCGGCAATCAAACTGTGACCTCCTGGTTCATAGGTTGACACTCAACCACTGAGCCATGCCAGCTGGGTGACTGTCACATTTTGATGTGAGCACGGAAGGTCCATCATAGTTTATAAGAATAGTGTTGGGGTACATATTGAGAAGATAAAAATACATAGTTATGAACTGCTTATTATCAATACTATCTAAATTTAATTGTACTAATTGCAGGGGGCATGTACTCTGAATGGAGTTAAATAAATCATGTAAATTATTTCCATAGAGCTTTGTGAAAAAAGAATTATACCAGAGCTTGTCTCAAAAAACTGTGGTACATCTATACAATGGAATACTATGCAGCTGTAAAAAAGAAAGAACTCTTAACATTTGCAACAGCATGGATGGACCTGGAGAGCATTATGCTAAGTGGAATAAGCCAGTCAGAGAAAGGTAAGTATCACATGATCTCACAAATATGTGGAATCTTAGGAACAACATAAACTGATGAACAAAGATAGACCCAGAGATATAGAAGCATCGAACAGACTGTCAAACCTCAGAGGGAAGGCAGGGAAGGGTTCTGGGACGTTGGGGAGTAGGGAGGGAAGAAATAAACTCATGCATATATGCATAACCCATGGGCACAGACAATAGGGTGGTGAAGGCCTGGGGTCAGGGGCAGGGACAGGGTGGGAAAGGTCAGTGGGGAAAAAAGGGACATATGCAATAATTTCAACAATAAAGATTAAAAATAATCTCTGACTTCTGAGTTTATTTGAAGGTTTGGAAGATAACAGGAGCAGCAGCTGTAATTTGGGGGAGCTTAGAGACCAGTTAAGATCTAGTTTGGATTCTTTAGTAGAAGGATATGTCAGATGACAAGTCCAAAGTTGGAAAGATTGGAGGCATGATTATTTGAGAAAAGCAAATTAAGGAGTTCAAAGAGGTTTATAGGAAGAGGGTAGTCAAGGAAAGAGACAATGGACTAGAATGGCCACATAAACAGTCTTGTATCTTGAACCAACACAAAGGAAAGAATATTGCAAGTATTAATAAAACAAGTGTTACATACAAATCCAGTCATGTGTCACTTAACAACTGGGATACATTGAGAAATGCATGATTAGGCAATTTTGTCATGCGCACATCATAAAACACACACACAAACCTAAGCTATATATATGGTATAGCCTATTGCTCCTAGACTACAAACCTGCATAGCATGTTACTCTATTGAATACTGTAGGCAATTGTAACACAATGGTAAGTACTTGTATATCTAAACATAGAAAGGGCCCTGTAAAAATACAGTATAAAAATGAAAGGTGATACACCTGTAAAGGGCACTTAACCATGAATGGAACTTGCAGGCCTGGAAGTTGCTCTGGGTGAGTCAGTGGTGAGTGAATGTGAAGACCTAGGACATCACTGTGCACTTCTGTAGGCTTTATAAACACTGCCCTATAGCCCTCTCCCTGCTTCCTTTCGACAGGGTCAGAAATAGAACATCGAAGCTGTCAGTGCTGCTGTATGAACAAGAATGTGGTCTGGATTGATTGAAAATATTGAGGAGAAACTGGCTGGGTAAGGCATAAATCACCATAATAGTGACTGAGAGGAGGGAGTGAAAGGTGGCCTGAGGATCAGTAGTAATAAGAAATCAAGATGGAGAGAGAAAAGAATATAGGGCTTCATCATGGCAATGTGGTTTTGGCTACTGCAACTTTGAACAGTGGTCAGATTAAGGAACTTTGTGGTATTCATCAAAAAAAGAGGGTGTTTTACACATGGAGGGTGTAGAACTGAGGACTCATTATTTGACTTAGGAAATTTGGTTTTGGTTCCATTAACCCCATCTGGCACAAAGGGCTCTCTCTGGCATTGAAGTAATAAAACTTACCTAACTTTACATATTGCAACCTGAAAATATTTCCAAAGTACAGGAACAGGCTGCTCCACACTATCATAGAAAGCTTCTATTAAGGTGGCAATGGCACATAATACCTGCTAAGGTAGCTTCTGTGGTTGACCTGTATTTAAACGAGGCATGCAGCCCACTGGCCACAAGTTTGACATGCTTGTTGTACAGGATCTTAGGTCCTCAACAAAGAATTTACAGCAATATGCTTTGAAGACCATCAAGGTAGATCTGGGAGGGCTGTATCACCTCTGAAAAAGTAGTGCAGGAGGGACAGGCTCCTCTGTGCTGAAACAGGTCAGTAGCCGACTGACTGGGATGTAATCTGTACACTTAAAACTGAGGTCCTGTGAGTGAGAGTCAAAGTATTACTAAGCCCCACAGATATTGCTCCTGTTAGAGAAAAAAAACAACAACCCAAAAACGTCATTACCCACATATCCTTCCATTTCTTACAGGAAATTCAACTCTATTATAATCTTACTAGAGGCTCGGTGCACGAAATTTGTGCATGGGGAGGGGGTCCCCTCAGGCCATCCTGCACTCTTTCACAATCCAGGACCGCTGGCTCCTAACTGCTCACCTGCCTGCCTGCCTGATCGCCCCTAACTGCCCCACCTGCCAGCCTGATCACCACTAACCTCCTCTGCCTGCTGGCCTGATTGATCCTAACTGCCCCCCCTGCCGGCCTGGTCACCCCCAACTGCCCCTGCTGGCCTGGTCACCCCTAACTGCTTCCCCCGCTGGCCTGATCGTCTCCAACTGCCCCCCCTGCCAGCCTGATCGCCTCACGCAGTCTGCTGTTCAGTCATTTGATCATCCCTCACTAAACCCCCTGCTGGCCTTGTCGCCCCATGCAGCCTGCTGTTCAGTTGTTTGGTCATCCCTCACCCCCCTGCAGGCCTTGTCGCCCCATGTAGGCTGCTGTTCGGGTTGTTACTGTTACTGTGATGGCGTACTGGACAATTTGCATATTCCTCTATTATTAGTATAGATGAACCACTGTCACATATGTGATCCATTGTTGACCAATAAGTCATTATGGAGAGTGTGACTAATAAAATGGTCCTCTGGACTGCAATAAAATTGTCCATCCTGTGATGGTTATTTGTGTCAACTGGACTGGCCACAGGATGCCCTGATTACACATTATTTCTGGGTGTATCTATAGAGGTGTTTTTAGATGAGATTAGCAATTACATTAGTAGTAGACTCAATAAAGTAGATTGCCCTCCTCGATGTGGGTGGGACTTATCCCATTCATTGAGGGCCTTAATTGAAAAAAAGGCAGAGAAAGGAGGAATTTGCTCCTTTTTTTCTGTTTCATCACTTGAGCTGGAACATTTCATTCATCATCTTCTGCTCTTGCACTGAGATTTACCACATTGGCTACGCTGGTTCTCAGGCTTTCAGACTCAGGCTGAATTATACGACTTTTCTGGGTTTCCAGCTTGCAGATCATGGGACTTCTCAGCCTCCATAATCATGTGAGCCAGTTCCTTATAACCTCTCTCTCATATAAAAATATATATAAAATTATATATACA
>NW_005363836.1:5137484-5140346 GCF_000412655.1 Myotis brandtii | reverse complement strand
AGTTATACATATATATTTATGATTCTGTTTCTCTGGAGAACGCTAATATACATCTTGATATGTAAAGTTGTAGGAAGAAGCTGTCTATATCTGATGTAGTCTTTTTTGGGTCCCTGGAGTTGCTATCTACTTGTAGAAGTCATTTCTTTTTGGAAACTTTTTAGTGGGCTTCGAGGTTAGATTTTCAATGGGAATAGAAATTTAGTGTATAGGATTCTTAGCTAATGTACACCTGAAAGCATGAATTCAAAGGTGTTTTCTCCATTTTAAGGAACAGTATTTCTGGTTAAAAGTACCTTGATGATTTTTTCCCCCAACATGTTTCTAATGTTGAGTAATTGGTATCTTTCTATTGTATTCAGTCTCCATATTGTATATCATGTATATCATGGTATCTTTTGGAATGTGCAGCTTGCATCCATTGGGTATATAACTGTGTATATGATATTGGCTTTTAACAGAATCTGACAATTTAGAATGTTATATTGGACATTAAATTCTGATGAAAATTTGAAGTTTTGATTTTAATATAACATCAGTTTGTTTTATCTTCCCAGAGCTTGGGGAATTACATAGAGAAATAAGTTCCTGTTTTAAAGAAAGAGCGTTAAGTATTTCACCTGTAAAGTCAGTTTCTCTATTTCTACAGGGTATTGAATGTATTCTCCATGTGAGGAACATAAAACCCATAAATGTTTTTATTGCAACAATTATAGGATTAATCTTTTGACAAGGGAAAATATAAAACAACCAGAAAATTCCATATTATTTCTAAAATATAATTAAAGTTTTAATTTAGGAACTTGGGTGCTATCCATTTCTAAATGTTTAGATGATTCTTGTGATATTCAGAGTTTTATCTTACCTTTATACATGTTTCTTTAGTTATAATTAGAATTAAAACAAGGCTTTGTCACTGGTTGAGCCTGTCAGGTAATATATTCTCACTGATATGTTTGTAACATTTTGTCCAGTCTGTCCTGCTTTTAACAGATGTTCTGATTGTTGACTTAGTTACCACCAAGTTGCCTTCTTTGAAATGTCAAAGTTTATCTTGCCATGCATGAGATAGTTTTGAGCTAACCACTATCTTTCTCTTTTATATAGTGATAGAATAATTGTTTTCTTTGATGAAATTCTCCTGAGTTATTTAAATCAGATTGGGCAATTATCTTTGAGATGCTAATAGTGGATAAATCAGTATGAGGTGTTGATTTTGCAGAGTAGTATCTTGAGTCATTCCCTTTTGCTTAAAAAATTATCTTTCAAGCGTCAACCTTCACAACTGAGATTCCATTCAGATATTGAATTGACTCTAGTAACTCATTAATTTATTTTCCTTTTTTGAATAGGGTTTCTGAGTTTGTTTCAAGGGTTTACCAGAATCATAAATAATGTGAAGGCATATTTATTAGCATAAATGTTAAGTTTACACCTTTAATAAGTTGGCATACTTGTGTTATAGCTACCAATTCAGCTATCTGAGCAGAATGAGCTATTGTATAAAGATTTCAATCACAGAATGTTTAGAAGGTATAGTATACCCAGCATAACATGTATTTTATTAATTCTAAGTTATGAGCCATCACCAAAAGTATATCATTATCTGGGGAAGCACCAGGAGAGTCAGGACATTGCATCCTTAGATTCTGAATAACTGTTAGTCATGGAGTTTACCTTTACCAGGTAGGAAAAATAGGTAACTGGATTTAGATTTAACAGCATTTGACAGTTTTGAGGGAAGCAGACAAAAAAATAATTTTAAAGCAGTAATATGGCTGGCTAAGAAGAGTTGAGTATTGTTTTGGAGTGAAAAGGTTTCTACCACATGAGGGACCCCTAGGGAGATAGGTAGATCTAGAACAATGCCTTTAGGGTTCAACTAGATTAGGTGCCTCTGCTACAGCATGTAAACAAGGTGAATAATTCTTAGCTATAGGGTCCAGAGAAATGCTAAGGTAGGCAATGTGCTTATGATGGATTCCTACAACACAATCACATCTTTTGGTACAGAGTTTAGATTGTGGGGAATACTCAAGGTAAGGTGTGTTATTATGTAAGAATGGCAAATGCCTTTCTGCATCCATCTCCCATGGAAGGGCCTCTGAGTTATTTGTTTTCCACCTTAGTTTTGTTTAGTCTGTACCATTTCCCTCACCATAAATCCTCAGGGTAGAATTCTGACATTTTCCTGCTTGTCTGAAGGGTTTATTTCATTTTGTTTTAATGTTTTTTAAATATATTTGTATTGATTTCAGAGAGGAAGGGAGAGGGAGAGAGATAGAAACATCAGCGATGAGAGAGAATCATTGATCGCTGCCTTCTGCACACCCCACCCTGGGGATCGAGCCTGCAACCTGAGCATGTGCCCTTGACCAGAATCAAACCCGGGACCCTTTGGTCTGCGGGCTACCACTGTATCCCCTGAGCAAAACCGGCTAGGGTAGACTTTTTAAAAAAATCATATTTACCTCATAGGGATGTTGTGAGAATTAAGTGAGTTAATAGAATAATTTCTATATAAGTTTTAGCTATTATTATACAACTAGAGGCCCGGTGCAATGCACGGGTAGGGTCCCTAGGCCTGGCAGGCGATTAGGGCCAATCAGGTTCCCGCCTCCCCGCCTCTTCCTTCCCTCGCTCCCTCAGGGACCCGCTGCTGTTGCTAGTAGCCTTCCATGTTCCGCACCGCCCCCTGGTGGTCAGCACACGTCATAGCAAGCAATAGAACTCCCAGTCTCATGATCAAACTCCCGAGGGGACACTTTGCATATTAGCCTTTTATTATGTAGACTAGAGGCCCGGTGCACAAAAATTTGTGCACTCGGGGGGGTGGGGGGGCCCCCACCCTGCCCGGGGCCC
>NW_005363836.1:5130204-5136505 GCF_000412655.1 Myotis brandtii | reverse complement strand
CTTGGCTTTCTCCATCACTGGAGCAAGCAAGCCTCCTGTTCGCTTCAGCTGCCTGGCTGCCGGCCGCCATCTTGGTTGGCAGTTAATTTGCATATCGCCCTGATTAGCCAATGGGAAGCGTGTCGGAGGTACAGTTAATTACCATGTTTGTCTATTATTAGATAGGATTATAGTAAATATTATAAGAATGAATGTCAAGAATGTATATAATAATTTGGTCAATGGGGCCCCGCGTCTGTGTCCTCGTAATCGCTGCAAGCACCCCCGAGAGAAAGCTGCCCTCGAGTTCCGAGTTCTGCCTGCTGCCAGACAGTCCAGTCTCTTCCTGTATGAGTCTGGGTCCCCAGAGACTCACCCGGAACTGGAGTTCAGAGAAGTCAGGGGCTTGTGACTCCCTCCTGTCCTCAGTCACCAGCCCCTGCCGTGTGTGCCTCCGTACCTCTGCATTCCGCACCTCCTCTGAGTCTCAGTGTGCTTTTCTCTTTCCTTCTAGTTGTAGAATTTCCACTCAGCCAGCCTTCCTGTGGTTCTGGATGATGTCCGTTTTGTCTTTTAGTTGTATTTTTGAATTTGTTGTGGGAGGCAGCAATTTCCGGTGTTTACCTATGCCGCCATCTTGGTTTCCCTTTCTCTTTTCTTAATGGTTTATTTGGGTAGTGCCATTTTAATATTAAAGTAATGATGGTAGGTATTCTAATCTTATTTCTGAACTTAAAGAGAATTATTTTACTGATTTATCTACACTAATAAAAGAGAAACATGCAAAAAAAAATAATTTGGTCAAACAATATCAACTACTTAGGCTGAATTATGAGTAGACAATATAGGAATATGTCTTGAATAAAAGTGCCAAGCACTATTCTAATGTCTTTTTGGGGAAAAACTAATTCAGTGGGATCTCATAGCTTGTTTATTTAAAAGCATGCCTAACTGCATTGTCATGTTTTCATTCTTATAAATTTCCCCACCAAAATATATTTTTTTATCAGTCTTATCCACTCTCTCAGTTTTAGCCAGTACTGATAAGTTTTAAATACATATTGCTCTTCTAAACTCTGGACTATACTTCAAATACCTGCCTAGATACACCATAAATGCCTCAATCTAAACACCCCTAAGTGTTTATGTACCTTCTCCCCTAAGCATGATTTTCTTTTCTATAGTCCTATTGATGAACTAGAGGCTGGTGCATGAAATTCGTGCGGGGGGGCGGGGAGGTCACCTCAGCCCAGCCTGCACCTTGTCCAATCCAGGACCCCTCGGGGGATGTCCGACTGCCGATTTAGGCCCGATTCCCGGGATTTGGCCTAAACCGGCAGTCGGACATCCCTCTCACGATCCTGGACCGCTGGCTCCTAATTGCTCACCTGCCTGCCTGCCTGGTCGCCCCTAACTGCCCCTCCTGCTGGCCTGATCACCCCTCAGCCTGCCAGCCTGATCACCCTCTAACCACTCCCCTGCCAGCCTGATTGATGCCTAACTGCTCTCCTGCTGGCTCGATTACCCCTAAGTGCCCTCACCTGCAGGCCTGATCACCCCTAACTGCCCTCCTTTGCCAGTCTGTTGCCCCTAACTGCCCTCCCCTTCTGACCCGATTGTCCCTAACTGCCCTCCCCACCAGCCTGGTTGCCCCTAACTGCCTTCCACCGCCAGCCTGGTCGCCTTTTACTGCCGCCCCTGCTGGCCTGGTTGCCCGCAACTGCCCCCACGGCTGGCCTGGTCACCCCTCACAGCCCCTCCCGCCGGCCTGGTCGCCCCACGCAGCCTGCTGTTCAGTCGTTTGGTCGTCCCTCACTAACCCCTTGCCAGCCTGGTCATAGGCAGCCGTCTTGTGAGGGCATGAGGGTTAATTTGCATATCACCTCTTTATTATATAGGATACTACCATTATCTAGGAAGTCATCCAAGGCTAGAAACCTTGTTATCCTCATTGATTCACTCCTCTCCCTTACAACCTCACTTAATCAGTTAATAGGCACTGCCAGTGTTGCTCTCCAGCATGTTTCCTCTCCATCCCTATTTCCTATGTGTTACTTTAGGTCTGAAACCTCTCTTGTCCCTTGTATACTATAATAACCACAAAATTCTCCCCTCCTCTAATGCAGTTTTCACATTGCAGCTAGAGTTATTTTTCTCAAACATAGGTCTAGATCAGTGATGGTGAACCTATGACACGCATGTCAGAGGTGACACACGAACTCATTTTTTTGGTTGATTTTTCTTTGTTAAATGGCATTTAAATATATAAAATAAATATCAAAAATATAAGTCTTTGTTTTACTATGGTTGCAAATATCTAAAAATTTCTATATGTGACATGGCACCAGAGTTAAGTTAGGGTTTTTCAAAATACTGACACGCCGAGCTCAAAAGGTTCGCCATCACTGGTCTAGATATTCTGCTTCCTTGCTTGAAGCTTTCCAAGGTTCCTAATCACTTACAAAGTCAAGTTTAAATTAAATTTCTTATTTTGTTCTAAATTCCCTTTATGTTTGTATCTTAAAGCAATTTTTCTTTTTTTCTATTAGTACTTATTACTCTATTTCATCATTGATTAATCACATTAATGCTTTCCATGTATGTATTAATTTTCATAATAGCAAGGGCTATGATTTATTGAATTTTGTATTGCCAGAGCCTAACAGTGTAACTGGCATTAATATTTAAAGCTCAGTAGTTTTATGAATTATAATTATAATACATATTCATTGAGCTCTTACTATGTACAAGGCTGTTTAGAATTTCTTTTACATATAAGTAAGGCATTCTTCACAACAATCCAGCAAAAATAGATACTCTTTTTATTCCCATTTTATAGGTGAAGAAACTGAGACTCAGAGCAATAACATAATATGTCTATAGTCACACAGTTAGTAAGTGGCAGTACTGGGTTTCAGATCCAGACAGTCTGACTCCAGAGTCATTTTTTAAAAATTACTATACATGTCAAGTGACTTTATCAATGAATGAAAGAAAATCAAGAGAAATATTTTCCATATATAATCCTAATATACCTGCTCACATTTTCCCCAGCTTTGAAATATCAACCAATGCTGTTAAATTGAAAATGCTCTAAGATGAACACACTAAATTTTTGTCAGGAGAGAGAAATAAAAATATAGCTTATATACATAGTTCTTATTCTGTGCTAAGCACTACTCTAAGACCTCATTTATTTGCCTTATGTTTTTCTTAATATATTTATCCCTGATTTTTAAAATCAGTCCTTTATTGCCTTTATGACCAATTTTAATTTCTGATTTGTAATGGACAGCTATGGGAGTAGGCTTGTTTATACTTTAACTTTACAGGAGAAAAAAAAATGGCCAAGACTTATCTATAAAAGACAATCATCAATTTCAGAAAATAAAAAGGCAATCGAGAGGATAAAAAGCCAGATTCCTGGGTCATTCTTTTATTACTCAGTAGCACTCAACACTGTTGACAACTCTTTTTTAAATTGATCTTTCCACTGACTTTCACATTGTTATTCCTTTCTTGTTCTCCATTCTTTCTTACACAATTATTCTTAAGCTTTCTTTTCTGGTTTCTCCATCTTTGTTGCCTATTAAATGTTGGTGTAACGTAATGTGCACCATATGTTAGACTGAGCTCTCTGGCAATGGGGAATTGTATGCAGACTGGGGAGTATGCTTGGGAGATTCACTTCTAAGGAAGTAAGGAAGACAGTGTTGGGCAGAAGAAGCTGACGGTTAATGTGGTTGGAACTGAGACCTGGAGAAAGCTCTGGAGCTGGGACGGACTTGCAGAGCTGTCCCAAATCAAGGCAAGAGAGTTAAATCTATACGTCAGCTTTAGCCAGCCATTGGCTGCAGATCAACCACTGGGTAAAGCAGCTCCCTGCAGCCAAGGCAATTTCAAAAGAGGGGCATGGCATAGGTTCCTAACAGTGGGGGTATGGGTGCATGGGCCTTGAAGAGCTCCACAGTATAATTACATACCCTAAGGCTTTTTCCCTATACACTTCCTTGTTTATCTTTCTACAAAAAAGTCTGATCTTATCTCTAATTTTAATACCTACCCTGGTTTGATATTATTTATAGGATAAAGTTAAAACTTTATTACATTATAGAAAATAACTTTTATTTCCTAACTCCATGCAAGTTTGCCAAGTAATATCCCTCATATATCTCTTTTATGTCATGTTCTTTCCCACCACCATGCCTTTCCATAAATTGATCCTTCTGCACATAATACCCCGCCTCTTGGAGCTCTATCTGGTTATTACTCATCCTATGAGAGGCAGCTCAGATGTCAATCTTGATGAAATTCCCAAAGCTCCTAGTCAAATCAAGTATTTCTTCTATTGGTTTTTTGTACAAACCACTTTTATAATATAATCTTGTCAACATAAGAAACATTCAAACCTATGAAGAATTTTTGTGAGTTTATTTGAGCCAAACTGTTGACAATTGCCGGAAAGTAAAATCTCAACAGATTGAGATAATGCTCCTGAGAATGGCAGTTTTGTACCTTATTTTATACATTACAATAAAAAGAGGAGACATATGTGGGTTACATGAAATCCATTAGTGATAGATTAGAGAGGCAGGAGAAAGGAAAGTGGGAAAACCTCTGGGATAGGATGAAAAGTAAAATGAGAGACACATACTTCTTTTACTTAGGGGGGCGGGTATAGGATA
This sequence comes from Myotis brandtii, assembly GCF_000412655.1. NCBI lineage: Eukaryota > Metazoa > Chordata > Mammalia > Chiroptera > Vespertilionidae > Myotis > Myotis brandtii. Next base: position 5,131,841 of record NW_005363836.1, on the reverse strand, counting down.
GTTAATAGTCAACAATTAACTCAATAACAATGAGGGGGTTTGTAGTCTCCACAAAGCAGTGCCTATGTTTTGAGGGGTCAAGAAAAAGGAAAATAACTTTGACATTTCAGTGATATAATATTGTAGATGCAAAAGGACAGTAGATAGGCTCAGTTAGGGTAAAAATTGACATTTGTCAGGGAAGATGGTGACCTAGGACATGACTACCCACCATAAACTGCTTTAAGTTAAAAAGTTTTAACTTCAGGCCATCCTTTGTGGTTACTTTAGATCTCTGAGTTTGCAAGGCCACCGCGCAGGCCTTCCCTGAGCTAGTCAGGTTAGTATGTGATCCCTTTTAGTCCACAATCTTAGAAGCTAGAGCTCTGCTTAGCCCAAAATCTATCCATTGTTACTTATTAGGAAGCATAATGTAATAGTGAATTTATTAAATAGGAGGAATTATAATGCTTTACGTATATGTCTCTAAGAAAACTGTATAGATTCAGTTTATAATTCATGGCTATGGTCTGCTTTTTCCCTTTCTCTTTTTGCTATTGATTTATTATTTTTCATTCTGAAATTGCATCCAAGTCTCTTTCTCCCCTTGCCTTCATTCTTCATTCCTTATTGAGGGGAAAACCCACAAGTGCAGCTCTTACTTTTCTTATTTTCTCATTTTATTTCCTCTCTTCTTCTATACACTACCTTCCTCTCTTCTATCCCTTTTCTTCTTCCCCTATTCTTTTATTCTTTACTAGAGGCATAAAGAATGAAAATGATGACAAACAAGTACCTATCAATAATAACTTAAATGTAAATGGATTAAATGCTCCAATCAAAAGACATAGGGTAGCTGAATGGATAAGAAAACATTACCCATATATCTGCTCCCTATAAGAGACCCACCTCAGAACAAAGGACTCACACAGACTGATAGTGAAGGGATGGAAAAAATTTTTTCAGGCAAATGGAAATGAAAAAAAACTGGGGTACCAATTCTTATATCTGACAAAATAGACCTCAAAGTTAAGGCCATAACAAGAGATAAGGAAGGCCACTTCATGATACTAAAGGGAGCAATTCAACAAGAGGATATAATTCTGGTAAACATATATGTACCCAATAGAGGAGCACCCAAATACATAAAAAAACTTCTGGAAGATATGAAGGGAGAGATTGACAGCAATATAATCATAGCAGGGGACTTTAATACCCTATTGACACCACTGAATAAATCCTCTAAACAAAAAATCAGCAAAGAAACAGCAATCCTAAATGACTTACCAGATCAGATGGAATTAATTGATATCTTCAGAACATTTCACCCCAAGTGCACATGGGACATTTTCAAAGACAGACCACATATTGGGACACAGGCAAAGTCTCTTCAAATTTAAGAATATAGAAATCATATCAAGCATTTTCTCATATAACAGTGGCATAAAATTAGAAATCAACTATAATAAAAACAATAAAAATATCAAACACTTGGAGGCTAAATAGCATGCTATGAAACAATGATTGTGTTACCAAAGAGATCAAAGAAGAAATAAAAATCAGCCTGGTAACAAACAACAATGAAAACACAACAATCCAAAATCTGTGGGACACAGTGAAAGCAGTCTTGAGAGGGAAGTTCATAACTCTACAGGCCT
>NW_005363836.1:5125553-5128792 GCF_000412655.1 Myotis brandtii | reverse complement strand
AAAAAGAAAAAATTTGCAGTAGTGATGGTCTTTCGGTTCTTCTACTCTTCAGCCTGGTTCGCCTTAGTCCTGCCAGACATCTAGGAGAGTGTTGAATTTCCCTGCGTTACACTGTTCCTCTGTGTTGTAAATCACAGTCCTGATTTTAAAGCAGGCCGTATTTGTGATCCAGTCTGCCTTAATTTGTATTCACCTAAGAGTCAGTTTGTGGCTCAGCCTCTGGGTGGCAGTGTTTTTGGGTTGGCCTCTGAGTCTATACAGCTTCTCTATCCTTTTTTAATTGTTACCCTGCTCTGTGTTGTTGGTGGGACTGAAAGTCCCTCTATAGGCCAGACCCTGGTAACTCCCAGGGACTAATTAGCTTATTTTAATCCTTTATCTCATACAGGGTGGAATCTGGGTGTGGCTGTGCTCCTTGCCTGGGGGGCTGGGGGGAGGAATTCCACCCTCTGGAGAGAATGGCTGGCCCAGTCCTGGGCCCAGGGGTGTCTCAGCACTCAATTCGCTGCCACCTCCCCCAGTTCCCCCTCTCTCCTCAGCCTCTCCCCAGATTCCACTCGTCCGCACCTTCGCCCTCTCTTCAGCACAGGTGAGTGTCTGTATCCGAACTGTCCTATGAGCAGGGTTCAGTGAAAACAAGTAAACAAACGCCGGCTGGCCGCGGAAACGCTCCCTCTTACCGGTCTGGGAAACGCTCCTCTCTTACCAGCACTGCATGATCTGGGAAACGTTCCTCTCTTATGGGCACTGCATGGTCTGGTCAGTTCCTCAGGATGCCACCTTTAGTCACAGTTTTCCGCAGTCACAAAATCCAAATCTCAAATCTCCCGGCGCCAGCAAACCCGAGGAATTCCTTTCCCCGGTCAGGGGCTGTGTCTGTCCCAAGAGACGCGGCTGCCTGCCATGCGGTCTCCCTCCGACCCTCTGGGCTCAGGTCTGGCAAACTTTCCTGCCCAGATCCCTGGTTTTTAACCTTTCCAGGGGAGCTCTGCCCTTCCCGGCTGCAAACCGTCTCACCAGCTGAGTAAATTCGCCAATTCGGGGTGGGTGTTATTAGTTTCAGCTGCTTACTCCGTTTGCTCCGGGACAAGACCTGGGACGCGTCTGCCTATATCGCCGCCATCTTGCTTCTCCTGATCCCACTTCTAGGAATATATTCCAAGAAACCAGAAACACCAATCAGAAAGGATATATGCACCCCTATGTTTATAGCAGCACAATTTACAATAGCTAAGATTTGGAAACAGCCTAAGTGCCCATCAGCAAATGAGGGGATTAAAAAACTGTGGTACATCTACACAATGGAATACTATGCTGCTATAAGAAAGAAGGAACTTTTACCATTTACAACATCATGGATGGACCTGGAGATCATTATGCTAAGCAGAATAAGCCAGTCAGAGAAAGATACATATCACATGAGCTCACTCATATGTGGGATATAATGAACAACACAAACTGATGAATAAAAATAGATCCAGAGACAAAGAAACATCGGACAGACCGTCCAACCTCAGAGGGAAGGCAGGGGAGTGTGGGGGAGAGGTTTAGAGATCAACCAAAGGACTTGTATGCTTGCATATTAGCATAACCAACGGACATGGACAGTGGGGCGGTGGGGGCTTGTCCTCGGGGCTGGGAGTGGCCAGGGAGGGGTCAATTGGGGAAAAAGGAGACATATGTAATACTTTAAACAATATAAAAGATAAATAGATAAAAAAGAACAGAGTGTGTGTATTTTGTAGGAGCTTAGTGTGCTAGAATGAGCAAATAAGACAATTTTGTCATCCACATGAAAGTTATTAAACACAACTACCACCACCACCAAAAATAAGAAGGAGGACTCACTGTTTCCTAGGTACTGTTCAAAGTGTTTCATTTATTTTCACAAAAATCTTGTGTGGGAACCATGCCAGGTCCCTGGATAGTCAAGGCCAATGGGAGCACAGAGGCCTTGTTATCAATACACCAGAATGGCCAAAGGCCACTCTGGGCATGTGCCTAAATGGGATGTTCAAGGACTCTGAGCCTGGGAATCCTAATCAAGTCAAGATATCATGAGCGGGTGCAAGGGTACATGGTACACTGTGCCCTTCAGTAGCCAGTATGCTGTAACTATTGGCATGAAGCCTTCTTTGTCTAAATGGTATAAAAGTAGGTTACTTACCAGTTAGTTAGCTGGAGTAGGCTGGAGTGAGAAGTCTGCTGGAGTATGGAGAGAGAGCAGCTAGGATGAAGTGTGAGAAGAAGTCTGCTGGAGAGAGCATCTGGGCAGGAGAGACAGGAGAAGCTGCTGAGCCGGAGCGCTCAGATACAGCTACGATGTGAGGCGGTCAATCTATGAGGCAGCGTGTGAGTGCTCAGATACTAGCTGTGGGTACAGAGACTGATGCTGTTTTATGGGAAAGATATATGTTCACCAGCCAGTGTCTGGCTGCCTGCCTCTATGGACTTTGCTGTGAGGACTATTCTTGTCTGATGGCGATATGGCCACTGGCTTCAGCAGTAAAGACTCATTCTTATACACCCACAACCTCTCATACTTTCTCCATTTAAGACCCGGCGTTGTAGGAGGTCCAGCCCCAGGCAGAGGGGCTCGGACCCAACACCTGTTACTAGTGAGCAGAGGACAAAGGAGGGACTTGGACTAAGTTCCCAACATTTAGTACAGTGTGGGCAGGGTTCGAGAAGAACCAGCCCTGGCATAGTCAGATAGGAGAATTTAGAAGAATACATGGACTCACAGCCACTCAGAGATACTCAGAGCACCAGAGCTCGTGCAGGGCTCCTGCTGCCTGCTCTGACGCCTTGCAAGGTCATTATTATTATTCTCATTTTCAGATAGGGGAACTGGGTGACAAAGATGTCTAAGCTGTGAAGTGAAACAGTCGGCTTAAAAACACAAAATCTGGCTCCAGCACCCAAGTGCCTAAATGAATATTACCTGGAGGTAACAACTTCAATTTTTCTAAAGTGTAAACAAGTATTATAAATAGAATATTAAAAAACCAACTTTAACCATATTTTGGAACTTGGAGAAATGAAAGTAATTCCAAAATGAGATTCAAGAAGGTGCAGTTACTAGAATGGTCAGCAGAGGGTGAAGGGAGGCTGCATTTGCAAGGCACTGCTCTTTAAAGTGGGGAAAACTGAAGAATTGATCAGATCTGAAGTCCCCTATTGCTCTAACATTCTTTGAGTATCCTTGTCTGAATTTCATTACTTCAATGCAACATAAA
>NW_005363836.1:5106892-5125447 GCF_000412655.1 Myotis brandtii | reverse complement strand
TATATTCAAAAAATGCTTTTTATCTGATTTAGCATAGTATTTATTGCAATATTTGTTAAATGTTTGTTAAGAACTTCTCTAAATAAATGAGTGTAAGATGGTCCATATCATTAATGAGCTCAGAGTCTCACCAAAGTTGTAGGGTAAAAAAAATTTAAATGGTGATATAAAACATCATATTAACAAGGTTTTAGAGGAGTTCAGAGACAAGGAATAATTACTTGGGCTGAAATGGAACAGGGCTACTTCATGGAAAAGGTAGCCTTGCTCCAGCACTGAAGGGTGAATAGTATGTGCATCAGTAGAAAAGTAGAAGAAAGTTGGTCTTTCTTTAAAATTAAATTCAGTTTACCAAGCACTATGAGCTATCTTCAGTGAGCAAGGTACCATCCCCAGCACTGCAGAGAAAATAAGCATTGGTTATACAGTCCCTGCCTGAAGTCACAAATGCCCCAGAAGTAACAATAAAGTCAGGATATGGTAGTTGAATAACAGGATCTGGTAGACAAATATCAAATGCTCTATTAGAAGCCACTAAAGCTGACAACAAAATGATGTGTGCCTCTCATTCTAAAGAGAGGTACCAGATCATTTACGTAGAACTTTGTAAATTCATGGTCCTAGACTAGTTCTGCCAGCTTTAGTTGGTCACCCATCCCCGCACACATACAAAGCTGAGATTGAAGAGAAATTTCTCTGGAGAGGAGGTGGCAGAGTACTTCATTTCACCCACCTTATTACACCTCTCCAATAGGGAAGGAGAAGAATGTGTTCCTCTCTGGTAGAAATGCTCTAAATAAACACGAATGGAAACTCCGAGGCTGCTGCAGAGCTTGCTGAGAGAAAAGGAGATTGCCTCAGTGCAGGCCCCACAAGAATTTCAGAGCCTGGAGGATGTTGCCTTGTGTTGGCTTTCTAAACTGTTTCTGGGTATTGATATAACTGCGAGCATGAAAAACAGTGAATCCACAGCCTTCTCTGACCTGGAATATTGGCAGGCTGCTAATTTCACTGAACTTCAGATGGGTACTTATGGAATGTACATAGCAATTTATTTACTGCTTCAGGCGTAAATAGAAGTTAAAAAAAAGCCTCATATAGAGGCCAAGCTGTCTTTTCATCTCTCCTTGAACTTAGGCCAAATAGCCTAGTAGTAGTAGTAGTAGTAGTAATATAGAATATGGTCGATGCCCCCTATTCTCAAATCAAGGAGATGCTTTCCTAGGGGGCACTTAAAGAGCTTTGTGCACCTCCAGGAACTTGAGGGTCTTACCAGTGAATATTTTAAGGGTGAAATGCTGTGGTTGGAACTGCCGTGTCTGGTGGCAGAACACACAGGTGGCTGCTTTGGGACTGGGCTGTACTCCCTCCCACAGCAGAGTAAAGATGCATGTTTTGGGACTTGATAAGGACTCTGGAAAAATGATCCTAATCAAGTGTGCTGTCCAAGGGACATGAACAGAATGTAGATCCTACAAATCCAGTAGCCAGACAGAGGCAGACCAGGCAACCACAGGGGATTGATGAGGAGCCCACAAAGGTATCCACAGAGTGAGCAACTATTATTGCCAAAGAGGGCCCTGCAGATGGGATACAACTGTACATGCCACGAAAACTGCCCCATTTCCCTAGCACTTACCCTCCTACCCTATCTCCTCCTTAAGGCTACAGATATCAAAAACAGTGATGACTAGCAAATTGGGGTGGTTAGAGAATAGAAGGAATTTAAATTTGAGTGGGTTTGGAGTTTGAAATTATATTAGACTAGAGGCCCAGTGCATGAAATTCGTGCACTCGGGCGGTGGGTGTCTGTCAGCCCGGCCTGCATCCTCTTGCAGTCTGGGGGTCCTCGGGGGATGTCCGACTGCTGGGAGCAGGCCTAAGCCAGCAGTTGGACATCCTTACACTGCCACTGAGGCAGGGGAGGCTCCTGCCACTGCTGCTGCGCTCGCCATTACAGAACCTTTAGTTCTATAATAGTACTATGGTTCTCTTTGTTTTCTTAGCTTTGTATTTTTCATTTTTATCTTTAATATTGCTTTACACCAATTTTATTTTTAAAATTGCTTTTATGTTCTCATTAATCACTATATCATGAAGTACTTGCAGGAAATTTTTTTTGTGGGGCTCTGCTAACTTCCAGAATGGTTTCTTCATCTGTCTTCTCCTTTCTGATATTTATTTTTGCTGATACAAGTTTGCAAAAATTGTTATGCCTTTTCTCTTTATTTTTCTTATATTGCATATGAACAGCTTTGTCGACCTTCTATTCGCTCTGCTATGGTGTGGGTGAATTCCCCTGGCTCTTCTATTACCTTAGGTTCAAGGAGCGGAGAAGAGCTCAGCTTGCTATGTATGGCCTTGGTTGGAGGACTTTGCTCAGTTTTCCTGGGATTTTATTAAAATTTTCCTGCGCTAAACTCTGCCTGTATATTGGAGTTTATCTCCATCACACTAAGAAAATCACTAGGCTTTGGATTATTCCTTCTGATCATTCTGGAACCCTGAGTTCTTCATTTCCATTAGAGAAAGTAATTTGAAATTTTGTTCTGTTTTGTTTATTGGGTTATTTGCTTCAGTTCACCAATTTTCCCTCTCCACATTCACCCACTTCTCCCCAACAACAATTTTTATTCCTCCCAACCCTGACTCTTTCCTCCTCTGGGGAAAAGATAAATAATTAATGGAGAGGTTTGCTCCTGTATCAATAATATGTGTGTAGGTTACTTCCCTTCAGGCATTAAGCATGCCCCCTTTTCACTTTTCTTCCCTTAGAGACTCTTGTCCTAATTATTTTCTCTCTCTTCTTCCTTTTTGTTAAATCACCATGCATTGTTGGAGATAATTAATGCTGGGCATCAATGATTGTTCTGCTGTTGTCTTCATTTTTCTCTCAGCTGGAAGATCCCAAAATAGAGAGTCCCATTAGTTCCTTTCTCTGGTAGGACCAGAAGGTGGTTGTGATGGGACTTTTCCTCCTTTGGGACATCATCTCCTCCAAGGGCTATCTATATCTCTCTGAATCTCTCTGTCGTGTTTCATGGCAGGTTTGGGGAGTGGTTAAGATGTTTCAGGATTTTGTTCACGCGTCTTCCCTGCATAATGCATGTATGGAGGATGATGTTAAGAGGCTTGCTATACTGCTCTGAGCTTTGTTTTGTAAATTCTTGGAAACTCCTTTGTCTCTTTTTGATAGCCACCAATTTTTAAAGGTTATGACTTGATCCTTCTCCTTCTTTGATTGCTATTGATATTTTAAAAATATTTTTTATTGATTTCAGAAAGGAAGGGAAAGGGGACTTGATCCTTCTTCTTCTTTGATTGCTATTGATATTTTAAAAATATTTTTTATTGATTTCAGAAAGGAAGGGAAAGGGAGAGAGAGACAGAAACATCAATGATGAGGAAAATCATTGATTGGCTGCCTCCTGCATGCCCCACAATAGAGATCAAGCCCACAACAGAGGCATGTGCCCTGACCAGGAATCAAATCATGACCTCCTGGTTCATAGGTTGATGCTCAACCACTGAGCCCTACCGGAGGGGCACTATTAATATGTTTGTACTGCTTTAAAAATTTTTCCCCATTTGATATTTTTATAATTAAGTATGGTAACTGGAGATTTTTAGATTTGGCTGAACTCTAATATCTAAAGCTTGAGATATCTTATTCCCATTTGTCAGTTGTAGAAATTGAAGGTCATAATATTTAAGTGATTTGCTTGAAACTATGCTTATTGAAGAAAGTGGCAAGGAAGAGCCATGATTTGAATCTACAGGTGTCTTTTATCCGCTAATTAATATTCTCCTCTGTAACCAATGGAGAGTAGTCAGGATTTTTACATAGGTGACTGATGAAATGAAGCATTAATTTTAGGTTTGGATGCTGGCATGCAATCTACTAGAGATATGAGATTAATTTATAGTGTAGAAACTATGAAAGCAATAAGAGGAACTGACCTATCCCATGAGGGGAAAGGGAATACAGTGAATGAGTGCCCAGCTACCCCAGCTGTTCAGGACACCACTGGAGAAGCACATTTCTTTCATGCAGCACCCAGAGTATGAAGGCAGACCCCCCAAGACTAGGGGGAGGGAGGAAATCAGGAAAGAGGCAGATAAGACTATCAAGGGACATGGAAGGGATCTGGTTTCTGCTGACTGCTTTTAGGACACCAGCAGGAAGCCCCCCAAGAGACACGGGGAAAATCTCATTCAAGGATGCCCCTGCCTGGCTTACAGGCACCCCCAGAACCCTGAGTTCTAAACCTACACCTCCCCCTACTCTGCAGCTGGCTCCCTAAGCCTGCTATCAAGCGCAGCAGAAAGAGTAAGCTCCTGTAAACAGAGATTCCCTTCAGAAAACAGGCTAAGGTCTGGGAGCAAGGGAAAAACCACAACATTGTCGCACCACCTTCTAGGATAGACTAATTGGAGTTCCAGAAAAAGAAGAGTGGAAAAGCAGGTATAAAGTATACTTTAATAGCTGAAAAATTTCTAAACCTGGGAAGGGATTTGGACATCCAAGTTTTTTTAGGCTAATAGATCCCTCCATTATCTCAATGCAAAACAACCTTCTCCAAGACATATTTTAATGAAGCTGTCACAAATCAAAGACAAAGAGAGAATTCTAAAAGCTTCAGATTTAAGGACACACATAGGTTCAAAGTAGAGGGATGGAAAAGACATTCCAGGCAAATGGAAAGCAAAAGAAAGTGGGAATAGCTATATGTATGTATGTTAGACAACATAGACTTAAAGCCAAAAATTGTAACCAGAGGCAAAGAAGATCATTATATAATGATTAGAGGACCGGTGCATGACATTCGTGCACTGGAGGGGGGGGGTCCCTCAGCCCGGCCTGCGCCTTCTTGCAATCCAGGACCCCAGAGGGGACCCCTGCCGGCAGTTGGACATCCCCTGAGGGGTCCTTAGCGCTGCTGCAGAGGTGGGAGACGCTCCCGCCACCACCTCTGCGCTCTCCAGCCGTGAGCCCGGCTTCTGGTTGAGCAGTGCTCCCCCTGACCATGAGGGGGCAGCTCCAGCATTGAGCGTCTGCCCCTTGGTGGTCAGTGTGCATCATAGGATAGCGGGCTTAGGACTGGTTGTCCTGCTGTTTGGTTGATTTGCATATTAGCCTTTTATTATATAGGATAAAAAGTTCAATTTATAAAAAAGATATAATAACTATAAACGTATACATACCTGACATTGGAGCACCAGCTATATTACTCACATACTAACATTTCTGAAGGGGGAAATAGACAACAATACAATAACAATAGAGGATTTCAACACCTTACTTTCAGCAATGGATAGATCATCAGATAGAAAATAAACAAGGAAACATTGATTTGAACCATATGTTAGATCACATAGACCTAATAGACATTATATAGAACGTTCCTTTTAACAGCAGCAGAATACACAGTCTTTTCAAGTGCACACACAAAACATTCTCCAGAATAGATTATGTGGTAGGCCACAAAACAACTCTTAGCAAATCTATGAGGATTGAAGTCATACTGAGTATCTTTTTCAAACACGATATGAAAGCAGAAATTAACAAGAGGAATGCTGGAAAATCTACATGCTTGTGAAAACTAAATAACACACTCCTGAACAACCAATGGGTGAGAGAAGAAATCAAAAGGGAAATTTAAAAAATAAATCTCAAAAGCAATGAAAATGGAAACACTACAGATGCTGTAAAAGCAAACCAAAAATAACACATTGAAAGGATTGTGCAGGGTGGGGCAAAAGTAGGTTTACGGTTGTAGAATGTATATGCCACCATGTATATGCCACAATCATGTGGGATTTACCCCTGGCACAAAAGATGGTTCAACATACACAAATCAATAAATGTGATACACTACATTAATGGGATGAAAGGTAAAAGTCATGACTTTCTCATACATGCTGAAAAAACAAAATACAATTTTGTTTTATCATTAAAAAGATAAAAAGCCCTCAACAAATTTGGTATAGAAGGAACATACTTTGGGACAGGCTGTTCTTTGGAACTTTGCTGTTAGCCTTGGCCTGACTCAGGATCAGACTGTTCCCACTGGAACTACTGGTATTTAGCCTGCAGGCTGTTTGGGCCTTTGCTCTAGCAGAAAAACTCTGAAAAATTAGGATACAAGTTATCTAAATACTTGGAAGACTCCCTCCCCTCGCCCTTTATAGGGATCCTGACCAATTTTATGTTTCAAAGCTATGTCTAGAACTTAAATTTCCTGATTCAATATAATTAGGTAGTTCTAGTGAGGATAATGTTTTTGGCTTAGGAAACCAATGAATATTTAATTCCTCATAAACTGTTTGCCCTGTGCCTCCTTGCACATCCTATCTAATAAAAGTAATATGCAAATTAACCCTCACTCTGTCACAAAGATGGCAGCGGCAATGGAGCTGGAGCGAGCAGGAGGCTCGGGTTGCCCCTGGCGATGGAGGAAGCCAAGCTTCCCGCCTGCCCTGGCCAGCCCTGAGCTCCACTCAAGGCTACAAAGTTTCAATTATATAGGGTGTCCCATTCAGATCGCTAGCCCCCCAAAATGTCTCATTTTTCCCTTCCTTGTCAGATGATTCCAGCTATAACTCAGCAGATTTTAGGGAGGCAGGCTGCTAGGAAGGAAGTGTGGCCAGCACAGTGACAAATTCCACACCAGGTTCTTATAAATTTTTAGAGTAGAGGATGTTTTTTTTATTTCCCTAAAAAACACCAAGTTATGGCAGTTTACTGTGGGCTAGATAGCAATGAACTTTTAAGTTAAAATGCTTTTAAACTTAGCTCCCAAAATCCCAAAATTAGCTAACATCCTGCTTAGTGGTGAAAGACTGAATTCTTTCCCTCTAAGATCAGGAACAAAAAAACCCGATGTCTGTTCTTGTCAGTTTCAATCCATATTGGATGTTCTAGCCAGGGCAATCCTATCTAATAAAAGAGTAATATGCAAATTAACCCTCACACCATCACAAAGATGGCGGCAGCCACGGAGTTGGAGTGAGCAGGAGGCTTGAGTTGCCCCTGGCGATGGAGGAAGCAAGCTTCCCGTCTGCCCTGCTGGCTCTGAACTCTGCTCAAGGCTACAAAGTTTCAATTATAGAAGATAAATAAATCCCAGATACCTGCTTCCAGCCGGCGTGGCCTCCGCTCAAGGAGGGGCTGGGAACCTAGGTTGCCAGGGGCAACTGAGGCTTTGAGCTGGACCAAGGCAACAAAGTTTCAATTATAGAAGTTAAATAAATCCCAGATATCTGCTTCCAGCCCGCGGGCATGGCCAGCCTGAAAACGGCCATCAGCCCCTCACCCAGGCTGGCCAGGCACCCCAACGGGACCCCCACCCTGATCCGGGACACCCTTAAGGGCAAACCAGCCGGCCCTCACCCGTGCACCAGGCCTCTATCCTATATAATAAAAGGGTAATATGCAAATTGACCCTAACAGCAGAACGACTGGGAATGACTGGTCACTATGACACACACTGACCACCAGGGGGCAGATATTCAATGCAGGAGATGTCCTCTGGTGGTCAGTGTGCTCCCACAGGGAGAGCTCTGCTCAGCCACAAGCCAGGCTGATGGCTGCCAGCACAGCGGTGGTGGTGGGAGCCTCTCCTGCCTCCTCAGCAGCGCTAAGAATGTCCGACTGCAGCTTAGGCCTGGTCCCCGCTGACAAGTGGACATCCCCTGAGGGCTCCTGGGCTGCCAGAGGGATGTCTGACTGCCAGCTTAGGCCTGTTCCCCCAGGGAGCGGGCCTAAGCCAGCAGGTGGACATCCCCCGAGGGGTCCCAGACTGTGAGAGAGCACAGGCTGGGCTGAGGGACCCCCCTCGGGTGCACAAATTTTTGTGCACCGGGCCTCTAGTTGGCATATATTGCTTCTGGGAAGGCTTAATCCACCTAGAGAGAAGGGATCATTGTTTAGTTTTGAATCTCAAAGTTGACTTTTTGGAGTCCCCTGTGAGACAATTGTCTCAAAATCCAGGCTTTTTAAAAGGGAAAAGAGGCATCTAAATTTTGAAATCATCCTTTTGAAAACTAAGAGGAAAGTTTAGTTATTTGAAAATAGTTTTGTAATGAGCCATAATGGAGAAAGAATGAAGGAAAGGATCCAAGAGAAGTCCCACTGTATGAAAAGTAGAAAGTGCTAGGGAAAGAGTTAAGGGATGTGTGTGTATGATACAAATGAGCAAGAGATAAGGCATTATCCTTTACTCAAAGTGCAACTCAGTGAATTGATAGTTTTGGGGAAAATTTTGGAACATCAAGAAGAATGGAAAATACAATTTGGTCCATTGTCAAAAATATCTTAGAAACATTTATTTTTTGTGCCATTAATTTGCAAATTTCTCACTCACATATGAAGTAATTGGTTGGTAGACTGGTAGACTGGGTAAGGGAACAACGCTAGAAAACAGGAATTATAATGGAGAAGGTTGCTGCAGGCAGCTTGAGAACATTTTTGAGATAAACTGATTAATTGGAAGCTAGCAGAGGCCATATCAAACATTCTGTCCTCTGGCAGGCCAAGTGGAGTATCAAATAAAGTAATACATACATTCCAGAAAATATTTAGAGTTTAGCTATGGATTAAACATAGCAGGCTATCTGTATACTGACTAGCCTTCCATCCATAGTCTGCCTTACTCAGGCTAGGTCTGTACCACTTCCCTCAGGGGAATTTCTAAGTAATTTGAGTAAAGACCCAGCTTTAGGGTTTCTTGTTCCTCCCAAATGCTTCCTTTTGTTTCTCTTTGGTTTCTGTGGGGTTGAACTATAATAAGCATATACTTTATTGTAGTTGCTAAAGAGCTCCATGTTAATTTGCTCTTTTTTTTAAGAGGAGCATAGTTTTAGAGGTGACAGTTGGCAAATTGAACTTAGCAAAATTAAATAAAATTTGCTTCTGTGCAGATTCAGCATGATATTTCAATTGCTAATATTTCTAGATGTAGTGTTGTGGTGAAGGCACCTCTGAGATGTTTGCTCTGAAAGCAGTAGATATTAAGAGATCTTTTTGTGAAGGTTTTTTTCTAAGAAACCTAGAATTTACATTTAAGCCCCTAAATGGTGCTCTGAATTTCATGTCTCTCTGTGCAATTTGAATATGCATAAGTGAAATTACGTTTCTTGAGGTCAGGGTCATCAATGGGAGAATTAAAATGGGGTGAAAAGAAAAAGATTCTGTAAGCTCTCACTCCAGGACTATCCATTTAAATTCAGGTGAAATTTTATTATAATGAATACCTGTGTCGGCCTGGTTATCATAGAGAAAGGGAAGAAGTCATATCCAAGGTCTCGTGCATCCATTCTGGTGTGTGGGATAGGGTGGAAAGGCAGCCTCAGTTTCCTCACTCCTTCACACGTTGATCTGAGTAGGTAAGTGCTGCAGGAATTTTTTTTTTAATGCACTAGTTGGACTATACCACTCTCTTCCCACTATCCTTTCTCCTTTTACCTTTCTTGAGCTCTAGTCACATATTGTAGGTTCCCTTAAAACCTCAGATGAAGGGAGTGTTATGATTTTTTGTATGTAAAATTTAAAAGCTGGTGTTTTTTCAATAGTGGGCCAAGTTTGGATTCTTTTGACATCTTTTGGTATTAACCTGATTAAAATCAGTGGGGCTTTTGTTTTTCATTTTCCCTAAACTACATTAATTTATTTATGGATAGACATTCAATGTTAAATATTTCAGCCAGAAATACTCTTCTGAGGGTTATATTTTTAAACCTTTTTACTGAAAGTACAATAACTCTAATTAATGACAATCACACTTTGTGTATTATAAATTATATTTTAATTTTGGTTTTTAGTATAATTTGTATGAAAAGTTCATTTTCCCTGTTGAGCTCACTTGATACTTCCAAGAAGGAACATGTATTACTTTTCTCCAGTCTGATTATCTTTTTTACTCTAGAGGTAGTCTTGACAGGGCTAGAATAATCTAGAAAGAATGATTACACGATACGTGTACCATTTTAGCGTGGTGGCTACTTTTTCTAAAAGGATTCATCAGAACCTTTCTATAAGGAAAATAGATTAGTCCAATTTTGTCCTTATCATCATCATCACCCTCCTCATCAAATGTGTAAGTTTCCTCATGCCCAGCAGAATCACATGTGACTTAAAAATTATTGTATTTACTATAGTCATTTTCACTGATGGTTCTAAGAATGGCCACAGATTTAGAAACACCAATGTCTGTAATCTATCTTTAGAAATCATGATTAGGTGGACCCCAAAACGTGATCATTGCTAATTTTAAGAGCATGTGGACACCATCAGAATCAACTATACCCAAGGGATTCCATCAGTCTCTGTTCTCAATTGATGAAATGTAAAAACAGACATACAGACACACAGCCTATGGACTGTATACAGGGTGGGGCAAAAGAAAGTTTACAGTTGTTCATATGGAAAATAATACAATAATTAATCATAATACAAGAATAAACTGTTTCACATATAATTATAAACCGATTTGCCCCACCCTATATTACTGGCAGATGTGTTCTGTTAGGCCTGCCTTGTTTTGCTTTGTTTTATGTGTTAGCCAACATCAAAATGGATAATTTACCTGCAAATGTATATTCCTGACTCCTTTTGAAAATATCAGAATCCTTATATCCTAGGATGCCTTTCCTATAAGACATCCTGTGTCTGTGTAGTAGTGCATGTGTTCTCAGCAACCTGCAGTCCCTACCCCTCATTCAAGTACAGCCTACATATTTATACTGATCCCTACGGGCACTCTGTTTGTAACCCTTAGACAAAAGCATGCACGGTGGCCTACTCAGGAAACAGTTGGCCTGGACACCCAGGGCCTGAGTAGTTGTGACCGCAATGTCTCTGGGTCACATTGGGCTGAATAAACCTCTTTTGGTGATCTCCTGGGAGTGTTGTGACCTTCAATTGAGAAAATGCAGGTAAAAACATTTTGAAGTGCTACAAGTGTAAAAAAAAATGCCAATCATGTCCAGATACAAAAATTAGATATACTTTGTCAACTAAAATTTTGAGTTTCTTCTGCTGAGAATAGGATTGGCACTATGGAAGAAATAAATAGAAAAAAGGAAATGGTCCCTGTTCTGAAGCAGAATTATTCTATTTAGTAATAGGCAGCTGGTATCATAGGAAGAGCCTGATACTGAGTTAGAAGAGCTGCACAGAAGTCCTGGGAACTGTGCACAAGTCATTGCACTCCATGAACCCCATTCCTTCATCTATAAGGCATGGAAGGCAGGACCTGCCTCTAAATTCATAGATTTGTGGGCAGTATTAAATGAAATAGAGTGTGTGAAAGTAATGAATAAACTATAAGACATTATTCTAACTTAGGCAATAAATCATATTAGTGATAAATTATGAATACACAGACTAATCATAGTTACATGCTTAACATTTATACACCTTAAGAGTTTTAAGAGATGACAAAGTAGTTTTGAATTAAATCAGAGGAGGAAAATTTCGACTGAGTCCATTTTTGGTCATAAGTCTGAGACTGGGCCTATTTTGCTAATTAAAATAAAGTTTTTAATTTGTGTTTTACACCTTTGTTGTACACCTTTGTTGTGACAGGGACTGAGTATTTCACATGTTCTTCAGATTACTTTAATACATGTATAAAATTAAATTTAGGAAGAGTGCAAAAATAAACGTGATGATTTTTGTGACTAAAAATTCTTAGGAAACTTATTAGAGTTGGAAGAAATCTTTGAGATGATATTCTACAAACCAGAAAACAGAAGAATAGAGGACTTAAATACCTTGTGCAAATTTTCAAAGCTATGAAGTTGCAGGGGTATGGAGTCCAGTGCTTTTTCTCCTGCACCACATTGATGCTGGGGCAACTTTTAGCTAATGATACTCAATTGAATCCCTGGGTACTTATTTAGATAATCAGATTGGGTTGGGAATGTAAGAGGGGAAAGGAGAAGTCTTAAGATCACTGGGAATTAAGGAAGTGAATTTTGGGGAAACCTCAGCTTCTGTTAAGGAAAAAAGACTTTGCATCCTTCTCCCATACTGGAACCCCCTTTTCACTCTACTTCTTCTGCCATTCTTTTAATGCCTGAGTTACCACCTTTACATTCTCAGACGTGTCTTAAACTTTTGCACGCCCTTGCAGTTCTGGAACATTGGTGAGATTCCTTCTCTGATCAGCACTCCAGAGGAGGACAGCTCCTCCAGGAAAATAAAAACTTTCCAAACCCCCAATCTGAGTGAGAAAGAATACAGCCAGTGGAACAGTTTCTGCAGGAAGCCAAGAAGCTACCCCTCTCCCAATCCCTCCAACATATGTGAGCGTGAACTTTCTGTTCTCTTTTCCCACAGCTCCAAGGGAACTGTCCTGCGTCCTCACTATAAAGAAGTTTAGGGCCGGAACTAGGTCATCCTTCCAAAGGGTCTGGTGGTGGGTTGCCTCTAGGATTTAATTTCTCTTCTCTCCACCAGCCTTCAGTTGGCCTTGTCCCTCTTCCCTTTTGGTTTCTCGCTGTCGCCTTCCCCAGCAACAGTGACGGGTGCTATCACGGGTTGGATTGGAGCTGGAGCTCAGACGGGACCCCGGGGGTGGAGGAGTGGGGGAGGGAAGTGTGGGTAAGGGGGAGGTCAGCTCTGGCGGGCGCTCTGGGGACCCTGCGCTGCCCCCTCCAGCAGCAGGAGCAGCACAGCAGCGTCAACAGCCGCAGCCACGGTGGCCACAGCAGCGTGAGAGTGAGGCTGGAAGCGCAGCGCAGCCCAGAGCCCAGGGACGCCGGCGCTTGCCCGAGCCCAGCGGAGCCGAGCGCGCAGCCAGGCCGCCACCGCTGCTGCCTCGTAGATGCCATCACAGCAACAAAGAGCTCGCTGAGCTGAGAGCCTTGGCGGCGAGAGCTCGCCTGGAAGGCTCGGCACCGTTTCCAGGAGCTGGGCTGCAGCCGCAGGAAGCGCCTGTAGGGTCTGGGGGAGGAGAGAGGGCAGAAGATGGCCCAGAGGAGAAAGCCCCCCAGCATCAAGGGTGAGTTCCGCTCTATTCCCACCTCGCGTCCCATCCCACCTCCCGCCTGAGGTCCTCCCCTCTGGCCTGCCTGTTTCCATCCAGACTCTACCAAGTGGGAGGCTGCCTGCCGGGGAAGAGTTTGCCTTCTCTGAGAGGTGGGGGCCCCCAGCGCTGCTGCACCCCCTTTGCCTCTGGGGACACTCTGAAGGAGTTTGTCCTCTTTTTGTGACCTGGGAAGAGCTGGAGACTCTCTGTCACCCCACCCCTTTTCTACCCCATGAGCTTGGGTATCTGTTGCACCCTCCTCCTCTCTCAGGGTAGTCAAGGTAGTGGGAAGAGAAGCGACTCTGGGCTCCTAGAGTCTCATCCAAAAAGGAATGAGGCCGTGTGTGTGTGTGTGTGTGTGTGTGTGTGTGTGTGTGTGTGTGTGAGAGAGAGAGAGAGAGAGAGAGAGAGAGAGAGAGTTTTTCTGTGGTCTCTTCTATTCCCTCCTCCCAACCTCCCCCTCCTCTAGGGTAACTAGTTCTGCATCCATTTTCCCAACCTCCATTCTCAGGAGGAGATAGGAGTTGTCTGGCTCTCCTTTTCCTCCGTGGTCAAGGGGACTTGCTGCCAGCCGGTCATCGCAGGCTATTTCCCTGTATCCGACTGCCTAGGCGGCAGTGACTCCAGCTGAGCAATCCCCCTGTTGCTCCTTCGGAACCAGGGCTTCCGAAGTTGGAAAGTTCAGGGGGAGAAGCGACAGCTGGGAGGGCAAGGAAGACCTTGTTGCTGGGGTGACTTGAGGCATCTTGGCGTGATCCAGGCTGAACTTGGGAGGGAGCCTCCTGGGTGGCATCGCAAAGCACCGTGCGTGTGCGTGTGGGAGCAGGGGCGCTGGCAGAGGTTATCTCTCGCCCGGCTCCCGAGCTCCCGCTGGGAACCGGCAGTGCCCAGGAGGTGCCCGCAGCACTGCGGAGAGAGCAGGCAGCTCCGCGCCATGCCGGGCGGGGAAGCCTGTGCTGGGGAAACTGGACCTGGACCCTGTGGGGAGGAGGAAGCCGAGGCGTTTGAAGTTAGAGTTTGACCCAATGGGGCTAATGGCCCAGGAGGCGAGACGTACTGCGCGGCGGGGTTAGATAAAATCAGGACCAGGACTCGGAGATGGGAGGGTGTATTATTAAATACATCGGCTTGATCCACAGCAGCATGCTCGGCTTAGGCATGCTTCTCGCTCTTCTCCCCCAAGTCTTGCCTGTGGGAGCTTAGCTCCACTCTAGAGGTCACTAGGGGGACACAAGTTTATCTTGGTGCTGCAGCTTGCTTTTTAATTCCACCGGAGTGCTCAAATCACTTATTGGAAAGGGTTTAAAGCCACGACCCTGAATCTTTTGGAACGTGTTACTACAAAACACCGGGGATGTTCTGCTTGAAACAATAATATATGTGTAATAATTTTATTGCAGTGCATTTCTTTAAAAACATTACAGCTCCTGTAAAATAGAAGAGGCCTTAACAGACTGATTTCCCCCTCTCCTAATGAGTTAGCACACGTTTATAGCAGTGGATGACTAAAGAATGAGAATGCAGTCATCAACAGTTTCCTTACCGTAATATGAAAGAATTAGTCTGAACCCAGATTGACAAGGTGCATTAGCTGCACTTTTGGTTCACTCGCTTTTTATGGAACCATATGGCACCATGAAGGAAACAGAAGGATTGGTTTTCAGCACTGCTGATGTGGCTAGCCATTGGCAGGAATGCATTTCATACCCACCCCAAACCTTGCAGATTGTAAATGGTCCGTGAAGAGTGGAAAAAAATGTTAGAGTTTTGCAGTACATGCTGGCTAGAGACAACCTCACCCTTGAAATTAATATTGATAGAAACACAAAAATATATGAATGAGACCAAATTAATGAGAAGTGAACTCTCTCTAGAATGAGGTTTGATTTAAAGATACCCTTGTTCCCCCCCCCCCCCCAAAAAAAACACCAAGAACTTTTTGTGTTTTGTATGCTAAGATTGTGTGTATTTTCTTAAATTTGATAGTGAAATAATTGAAGAATGGTAGTTAGCAGAGTTCTGTTATTTAAGTGTTCATTGTTCCTTTTGAAGAATTAATGATCAAGCTTTCCTAGGGCAGTCTCAGTCTCAAGAAATTTTATTCAGTTCTTTAAAAATAATGTTTACTCATGCTATGTGTTTTTCTTAAAGAGATAGTTATTGAGCTCTTATTGACTTGTGTTTATCTCTCTCTTGACCGATGTTAAGTTTCTTTTTTTGTTACCAGTTTATTTAATATTTTCTTAGAAGGAATGATACTTTTTTTAATCCTTGGGGTTTCAATTTAGCAAAGCAGGATTAATTGTGATATTTTATAGTTAACAAAAGCAACCTCAGGAAGCTGTAATCCATTGACTTGCCTCAATTTTGCCTCTTTTTTAAAAAATATATTTTTTGATTTTTTTACAGAGAGGAAGGGAGAGGGATAGAAAGTTAGAAACATTGATGAGAGAGAAACATCAATCAGCTGCCTCCTGCACACTCCCTACTGGGGATGTGCCCGCAACCAAGGTACATGCCCTTGACCGGACTCGAACCTGGGACCCTTGAGTCCGCAGGCTGACGCTCTATCCACTGAGCCAAACCGGTTAGGGCTCAATTTTGCCTCTTAAGAGGAGAGCTCTACAAAAGCACCTGCCTGCAGGCTTGCTGAACTGCTCTCAGACATCTGCTTCTAAGCTACAACCACTAAACTGGGACTGCCTGGTAGAAACCCAAATGCTAAAAAATTTTTAGGTTTTTTTTTTTTTTTTTTTTTTTTGGCGGAATACCGGGGTGAACTCTGCTGGATAATAAACTATAGGTTTAGCAATACATTCCATGCTGTGTTGGTTATCATTTTTGAAATCTGCTTCTCTGCTTAGCTACACTGCATGTGGAGAGAGATTATTCATTGGAACATGTGACAGGCAAGTTGTTCATTGGCTTCTGAAGTCTTAGCAATAGAGATTACATGTCTAGAACAGCTAGAAACTGGCAAAAAGGAAATGCAGTTTATTAACATCAACAGAAGAATACAGTGAGTTGGCCATATTTCTCAAAGGAGACCAGCATTTATTTGTGATAACCTCATCCAAGGACAGCTTTGCAAAAAGGCAAAGGGAATATTTATCAAGCCAATATTTATAATGTTTTCATGAAGAATGCTGTAGTCCATGGTCAATAAAAGTCTTATAAAAATGTTAGTTATGTTAGTCATAATGATATTAACACTCCCCACTTTTCCAATATTACTACAAGGACTTTTTACTCAATTACTTAAGTTTAAAAGTTAAGTTATGCCTGGGTCATCTATTTGTGCATTCATTTAGTACTTATTTATTGAGCACTGAATATGTACCAGCTTCTGTGCAAAACGCAGAATGCAATGATGAACATAGTAGACAATGAAGAGTGTAGTAGGAGGGAGGCTAGGATGAGCAGGTAAACAAATACATGAATAAGAAAATACACAGCGATTAATACCATGAATAAAATAAAATGTTTTTCAAGAAAGTGATTGTGAGCTCACTTTAGATTGTCTGAAGAGGTGACGTTTAAACTGGGAACCAAATGATGACGTGCAATTTGTATGCCAAAAATGAGAACATAGCACTACAGGCTTTAAGGTAGGAATGAGGTTGCAGCTTGGCCTGTTCAAGTGTAGGTGAAAGGTCTGTTTGGCAGAATTGTAGTATGTGAGGTAGAGCCAGGTTGGGAGAGGCTAGATCTTTTGGACTCTAAACAAAAGTAGGTTTTATTTTAAGTGCAGTGGGAAGTCGATTAGATACTCATTGGATGTTTGGGGTTACAGTCCTATCTTTGAGGGTAGTTTCAGGGAGAGCAGCTTTTCTATATCAAGTCCCTAGGCCAAGTAGAGCTACCCAATGGACTTCATTTTTCTAAAAGGTCCAATTATACTCAAATATATACTCACCTGTTATATTCACCAAAATACCTATAATATTTTGGGCTCTGGTGTTGATAGCATCTCTAGGAATCTGTTTTTTGTGGTTTTGTTTTTTTTCTTAAAAAAAAATCTTAAAGAAAATGAAGACTAATTCAACATTTTAGTAAAGATTAACAGGTTAGTCACCCACCTAGCAAGCAAGTAAATCTTAAGAAAAACATTTTGTAGTGTTAGAAGGGAGGATTATAAAGAGTCTGAAATGTTACTGAGCAGTCGGCAGAATGCAGAAGGCAGCATGAGGAGTTCCTAGGTAATGAAAAGGGAGCCAGGGAAGAAGAGTTGGGGAAGGGGATGTGGGAAAACCCCTAAGACAACATCAGCCAATTCATGATTTTGCCAAGAGTAGCAGAAGCCTGATGTGAGAGTGTTCCAAGAGAAACACTCTAATCCAAGAACAAAGGGAGTTCAAACCAGGGTACCTTTATGTTTTTGACTGATCTTTTACTTGTGAAGCATAACAAAAACATACAGGCTTTTATGTATTTTTTTATTTTTGTTAATCCTCACCTGAGGGTATTTTCCCATTGACTTTTAGAGAGTGTGGAAGGGAGGGGGAGGGACACAGAGAGAAACATCGATGTGAGAGAGACACTTTGACTGGTATTGATTGGTCACCTCCCACACATTCCCTGACTAGGGATGGGGATTGAGCCTGCAATCGAGGTACGCGTCCTTGAAAACATATAGGCTTTTAAAAGATGTCTTTGATTTTACTTAATCATCATTAGCTTTTTCTTATAGAGTACAAATCTCACAGATGAAAAGAATTTAATGATGAAAACTGCCATTTGTCTTAGCCACTGTTTGGCTCAGTGGATAAAGTGTCGGTCTGTGGACCTAAGGGTTCCAGGTTCAACTCTGGTCAAGGGCAGATACCTTGGTTGAAGGCTTCTCCCTGGCCCAGGCCCTCGTGGGGGCATGTGCAGGAGGCAACCAGTCTATGTGTTTCTCTCACGTCGATATTTCTCTCTGTCTTTCCCTCTCTCTCTGAAAATCAATGGAAAAATATCCTTGGGTGAGGATTAAAACAAAAAACAAAAAACAAAACACCGCCATTTGTTCGGGGTGGCTGCTTGACTTCTAGTTAGCAGAGAAATTACACTTTTGGGTCTCTGATCTTACTGTAAAAGTGTTGATGGCTGGGAGTAGGGGGAATTGGGGTCTGTTGGATGATTTTCTGCCCTTTGAACATTTGTGACTAGAAGGTGTCATATTATTTAGGGAAGATATACATAATAATTATTTTAAAGCTCTCCACTGTCTTCTCCCAACTGCTTCTTTGCCAACGATTAACAATAAAATAAAAAATAAGAGAGTATCCTATTTTACTAAGCAAAATAAGCCAGAGAAAGATAAGTATCACATGATCTCACTCATATGTGGAATCTACACTAATAAAAGAGAAACATGGTAATTAGCGTACGACCGCTACCCTTTTCATTGGCTAATCAGTGAGTATATGCAAATTAACTGTCAGCCAAGATGGCGGCCGGCAGCCAGGCACTGAAGCGAGCAGGGAGGCTTGCTTGCTGCAGATTCCAACGTTCGCCGCCTCACTTGCCAGCCTCTCAG
>NW_005363836.1:5103480-5105449 GCF_000412655.1 Myotis brandtii | reverse complement strand
GGCCCAACCCCCCAATCGGCCCTACCCTGAGCGTGACTGAGGGTGGCATTGCAACCTCCCGATCCGCCCTGCTCTGTGCATGACGGGGCGGCGCCCCAACTCCCCAATCGGCCCTGCTCTGAGCCTGACCAGGGGCTGCACTTAGGGATTGGGCCTGCCCTCTGCCACCCGGGAGCAGGCCTAAGCCAGCAGGTCGTTATCTCCCGAGGGGTCCCAGACTGCGAGAGGGCACAGGCCGGGCTGGGGGACCCCCCCTCCCCCGCCCCCTGAGTGCACAAATTTTTGTGCACCGGGCCTCTAGTCTAATGAATAAAAGAAAGTGATGAACAAAATAAATCCAAAGACATGAAAGCATGGAACAGACTGAGGAATTTCAGAGGGAAGGTGGGAGTGGGAGAGTGGGGGGAGGAGTAATTGACTGGGAAACTTATATGCGTACTAGGGGCCCAGTGCATGAATTCATGCACCTTGTGGGCTGCGAGGCTGCAGTAGGCACAGGGGCGAGTCTCAGCCCATCTTCCAAGCCCCTGCCCAGCCCCTCCCACTGTGGCTCCCGGTCCCCTGTCTGCTGGCAGTCCTGCTCCATGACACTGATGGTGCCGGCCCCCCTTGCACCTACTGATGGCACAGAGTGATTGGGGCTGGTGCCAGTAGCGGATGCGAGTGGGGCTGGCACTGTCAGTGGGTGTGAGCAGTGACTGCTGCACCAATTGCCCCTCAGGAGCAGGAGGAGGTGGAGAAGCCCTCAGGGGCAATCAGGGCCGGCAGCTACCGCTCACACCCGCTGATGGCGCCAAGCGATCGGGACCCACGCCAGGCACCGGCAGTGGGTGTGAGCAGGGCCGGTGCTGGCAGTGGGTGCGAGCAGCAGCTCTAGTGCCAGCAGTGGGTGCGAGCGGGGCCAGTGCTGGCAGCAAGTGTGAGCGCTGGGTGGGACTGTGGCACATAGGAGCAAAGAATTTTTAGTAACCACCAGAGGCTCACCCTGATGACAGTGACTTGTGCCCCGCCTTGGTCTGGTGCCCCCGCTCACCTGCTCCACCATGTTCTGCACATGCCCCCTGGTGGTCAGTACATGTTATAGTGACTGGTTGTTCAGTTGTTCAGTTGTTCTGGTTGTTCCACCGTTCAGTCTATTTGCATATTAGCCTTTTATTATATAGGATTATTTTATAGGATATGCATAGCCCATGGACACAGACAGTAGTGTGGGTAAGGTCTGGGAGGGACAAGTACAGGGTGGAGGGGATCAATAGGAAAAATAAAACAAAACAAAGAGGACTTCTGTAATACTTTCAATAATAAAAAGTTGGAAAAATCCTATATAATAGAAGGCTAATATGCAAATTGTCCCCTCAGGAGTTTGACCGACCAGGAGTTCAATCACTCACTATGACGTGTGCACTGACCACTAGGGGGCAGTGCAGAACGCATGAAGGCTCTGGCCGGCAGCCGGAAGGCCCCGATTGGCCCTGATCGCTGGCCAGGCCTAGGGACCCTACCCATGCATGAATTTTGTGCACTGGGCCTCTAGTAAATAAATAAAAAGGAAAAAAGAAATATACAAACATTTTTTTGTGCTTTAGGGAGGGCTTTGCTCAGTTGCCCCCCTCTCTTTCTTTGTACTTCAAGTCTCTCTTTTGAGGCTAGCAAGGCTGGTGGTACCTTAGGAATTATGTAACTAGGAATGGATCTGGCCCTTAGTGATACTGTAACACAATGTGTTTATGACATCAGCTTTTTTTCATAGTATGTAAGAGTTGGACGGATAGCTTAGTGTTTCTAGAGTTATTTCAAAGACTGATATAATAAGAGGTGAGTGATGCTGCTAAATATGAATAGCATGTGTCTATAAGGAATTTGGTTAAATTTAGTATTGGTAGATACATTTCTATATGTCAGAATATATATATATGTATATATATATATATACATATGTGTATATATATATATATACATATATATATAT
>NW_005363836.1:5091696-5103426 GCF_000412655.1 Myotis brandtii | reverse complement strand
AGGTAGGTTTACAGTTGTTCATATGGAAAATAATACAATAATAATAAATAATATTACAAGAATAAACTCCTGTGTTTCACACCTGTAAATCTACTTTTGTCCCACCCTGTATATCTTGATTATATAATATATATACTTTAAGGCAAGATATATCTATAAGTCAAGATATATATCTATTTTTTATATGTAAATTTAAGTCAAGATATATATATATATATCTCAGATCTCAGTTTCCAATTTATATTCAAACTTCACTGTTTATACATGTGAGTGTGGTAATATCTATATTTTATATGTGAGAAAATTGAGATAGAAAGACATTAGGTGCTTTCTTGAGGACTAAGAATAAATTATGGACTGTGGATAAAGGCAAAACCAAGGCCCTGTGACTCTTGTTCCTTTGTGTACATCCAGTATTT
Source organism: Myotis brandtii (assembly GCF_000412655.1). Taxonomy (NCBI): domain Eukaryota; kingdom Metazoa; phylum Chordata; class Mammalia; order Chiroptera; family Vespertilionidae; genus Myotis; species Myotis brandtii. Next base: position 5,103,007 of record NW_005363836.1, on the reverse strand, counting down.
TAATACCTGTTCACTTTCCTCTAGATGTACCAAGTTTACACAATAAAGTTAGACTTTTTTCCCCCTACTGAATCAAGAGGATGATATATCTTCTTATACTTTCCTCAGAAGTGTCACACTTTATTGTTTGTGATCCACTTTTAAAATTAGAAATACCTTGCTCATAAAAAGTAGGCTAACTGCTCACAGATGCTAAGGCGATATTGCACAGAGGTTTTAGCGCTCTCTAGAGATGGGAAGGCAAGGGAAGGTGAACAAATGCTCTCACTTTTTGAAGTGGTATAAGCAGGAAAAGATGGGTCAACGCTGAGGTGGATTGAGATTATTTTGTTATTCATGTGGCAAGCCATTTGACTGCTGTGGTAGCCAGCAGCACAGACGGCCTCCATGTTCTTCACCTACTGGGATTCACACCCCTCCAGCACTAAATCAGGGCTGACCTGGGTGGCCAGTAAAGTACAGTAGAAGGTTACATTATACTTGAAGGCATTGTGGCTTCCGCTTTGCTGTTGTGTATCCTTTGCTCTCTTCTATCACTTGCTTTGGGGAAAACCAGCTGCCATGTTGTGAAAACACGCAGGCATTCCCATGGGAAGGAACCGAGGCCTGCTGCCAACAGCCAGACTAACTTGCTGGCCATGTGAGTGATCTTCCTTGGAGACTGGCCCTCCAGCCTGGTTAAGCCTTCAGATGTCTATAGCCTCAGCTAACATCTGACTGAACCTCATGAGAAACCCTGACCCAGAACTGCCCAACCAAGCTGCACCTGGATTCCTGTATTGCAGAAACTATGAGAGAGACCAACTGCCTACTATTGTCTTAAGCTGCTAAATTTTGGGATAATTTGTTGCAAGCATTAGATAATGAATACATCTATGATTCATTATTTTTGCTCCTCTATCTTGGGAGATAGGGACCCTCTCACTCTGTGTAAATATTACAGAAGACGATGTATATGTGCAAGCATATATATATACTTAAACAACCTTTCACTATAGGGATTAATTTACTTATTTATACATTTACTCTAGGGTTTCCTCTGTTTCCCATCGACTCCTGAGAGTGAAAGGAGCACTGTAATTCACTAATTAATGCTAATCTTCATCACTAATCTCAGCATTGGCCTTGAATCCTAATCCTGTTCCTTACTTTAGTGAGTTGGGCTGACAACCTGAAGCTCTCTTTTCTGGTTTCCTTGACTGCCTTTTAGCAGCTTGTTTCCTCCTCTGCTTTTTTAGTGATCACTCCTAGTCCCTTTGGTTCACTTAGTTACAGTGGTTCTCAAACTTCCTAATGCCACGTCCCTTTAATACAGTTCCTCATGTTGTGGTGACCCCCAACTATAAAATTATTTTTGTTGCTACTTCATAACTGTAATTTTGCTACTGTTATAAATTGTAATGTAAATATTTGATATGCTATATGTGTTTTCTGATGGTCGCGACCCGCAGGTTGAGAATCGCTGGTTTAGAAGGTACCTTTCAACTAAAAGTCCCACCAAAATAAAAATCAGAGTGATAAAGAAAATTTAAAAGTCCTAAAATCCCCCAACAGCCAAAAACTTCACAGTCCCCCAAACTGAAAGATATAAAAAGTCCCTTAACACCTAAAACCTCTTCTGCTATATTATCTGCCCTTCCCTAGGAAAGAATCCCTTCCACCTCCCAGCCCAGTTGGTCCTGATGTATAACCAGGAGAGTGAGAAAGAAGATAAAAAAAAGTGGTGAAGGCTGTCAACCCTTCTGTTTTAGGGTGGGATTAGTCCACTTTATTTTACTCACTCATTTATTATTTTATTCACTTGACAACTACTAATTGAAGACGTACTCTGTGCTAGGCACTATCCTAAGTGTATTTGGGATACTGCAGAGAGCAAAATGGAACTTTTGTGAAGTTTACATTATAGATAGGAAAGATAGACAATGAATAATATAATAAATTGTTGATATTAAAAATTGAAGAGTACTGTGAGAAAAAGAGAAAAAAATAGAGCATAGAGGAATTTAAAGCACTGATGATGGGATGAGGGAGAGAATGCTGGCTATTAATACTTAATATTAAACTATTAAGTATTAATAGGTTGGATACTGTAGACCTAATTGAAAAGATAATATTGAAGGAGGTGACGTATTTATCCACAGAAGGGGCAGAAGTTTCTAGAAAAAGGGAAAAACCAGTGCAAAGACCCAAGTGAGAGTATATCTGGCATGTTTTTGAACAGAAAGGAGGCTGAGTGAAATTATTAAGGAGAACTGAAATAGGAAAGAGCATCAGAATGATGAGGAAAGGGCAGATCAGCTCAGAACCTTTACTTAATTTTAAGGACTTTGGTTCTAATCCCGAGTGAAATAAGAAGCACTACAAGTTTTGAACAGAGGAGTAATAGAATCTGACTTACATTTTAAAAGAACTGCTGTGGCTACAGTGCTGAGAATATCCTATAAGAGCAAGGAAAGAAACTGGAAGACCAGCAAACGAGTCTTCTGCAATAGTTCAGTTCAGAGATGGTGGTCACATCTGTTGGGTTGGTAGCAGTGGAGGACATGAGAAATGGAGGGGTACTGAAGATACCTTGAAGGTGGAGTTATTACAGTTTCTTGAACTAACAGGATGTGGAGTGTGAGAGAAATATAAGAGTCATGGATGCCACCAATTGCATTTGAAAAGTTGTGGATGTGGCAAGTATAGGGGAAGAATTGGGAGTTCACTTTTGGAAACATCTGAAATATTTATTTGATATTCAAGTGGAGATGACAGTAGGAAGTTGGATATTAGTCTGGAGTCTGGGGGAGTGGCCTGGGCTGATGATGCGAACCTGGCTGTCATTGGCACATAGTATTTAAGATCTTAGACTGGATGACTCACTGGGAAGTGAGTGCAGTCTGAGATAAATGATCTGAGCCCAGGGTTACTGCATTAGTAAGAGGAAGGAGAAAAGATGAGGAAACCCATAAAGAAGATTGAGAAAGAGCAATGGTAAGTAAAGAGACTGTTGGGCCCTGGAACCAAGGGAGAAAGTGTATCAGGAAGGAAAGAAGAATCAACTGTACCAAATGCTGCTGATAGCAAAGTAAGATGAGGGCTGAGAAAGGACAATGAGGTTTATTAATGTGATCACTGGAGACCTGGACAAGGGCAGTTTAAGTGTAGTGGTGACAGTGATGGTCTGAATGCAATACGTTAAGAGAGAATGGGAGGAGAATAATTAGAGATAAAATTGTCAATTCTTTTGAGAGGTTTGTTGCAAAGGGAGCAAAAAAATGGTGCTGTGGCCTAGAGTGGGAGGAGTAGTCAAGAAAAAAAATTTTTATCTAACATGGAAGAAATGGCAGGTTTTGTTCCTTGATGTTTGTTACAATTTGTTTTTCCAGGTGGTCTTTAATCTCTTTCACTATTTTAAATTTTGGTTGCTTTTTATGACAGTTGTCCTGAGAAGTAAGGAAGAACAAGTGTAGAATGGTCTTATATCATTGAGTGATAAGAAACCTATTTATCTTTATTTCTTTAAATGTATTATCTTAAAAAAATTAAACATAGTATTAAAAGTGCATAAATGGACTTCCTGACAAAATATTTGATAAAATATGAGAAAATTACCGGGAGAATATAGTTTGCCAGTAATTATGTTGCTGGCTATAGCAGTCCATTCTCTCAGCTGGCAAGTTTAGAAGGAACTAAAGAAAACCTTAAAAAATCTTTAGGGTAGGGTAGGGACTTAGAGGCAGTTTTGCAGTGTCTGGAGACATTTTTGATTGTCACGACTGAGGTGGTTCTATTGACCCCTAGTGGATAGAGACCAGGGATGCTGCTAAACATTTTGTAAAGCCCAGGAGAGCGCCCCTCCACCCACCAAGAATATCTGGTTCCAACTGTCAACAATGCCGAGGTTAAGAAATGATGGGCTAGCCCCATCACTTTTCCATTCTTCCAGAGAGAAGCTAGGAAGCTACTTGTGAGAAAGGAATCCAAAAGGGCCTGTTTTACCTATCCCATTGTTCCATGTTTGGATGAGGAATAGTTTTTAAACAAATAATTAGGGTTAAAAATAAAGATGTTTCTATCCCCCCCCTTGATTTCTCTTTGTTCCTCTTCATCCTTCTTCTTCTTTAGGTTTACATTATATATTACTATTTTTATAAACTTGGGTAGTTTCCCACTAGGGTCCAAGATATTAGAGGAACATTAAAGTCAAGGTTTTAAAAAAACCCCAACTAGTTCAATTGAGGAACCACAATTTCACGTTGTTGATTTCTATTCTGCACCTGTCTTTTCAATTTTGTGAAAGAAAGAATCAAAAGCAGGATGACTTGTTAAGCTCTGGCTCTATAGTCTTTAATGTGAAAGGAGCTGTGGTCTCTCAGTCATCTTTTCATGGCTCCTTTTGGTCATTAGGACTTCAAAGCAGGACTAGTTCTAAGCACTTGTTGAGTGAAAATGTTGCTGTAGGATCAAAAATTTTAAATCATTTTATAAGAAGCTGCTTAAAATTTACACATTAAAAAAAACGTGAACAGGTTCTTTATATAAATTTTGTAATCCATTGGATTGTGTTTCAGTGTTCAAATTCAGAGACAAAAGTAAGATTTTGAAATTGATATTAATATTTTATTACAAGCTTATTATCACTTCAGGTGTGCCTTATAAAAATTCAAGTCATTTTAAAGTTAGCCTATGATTATATACATTTTATAAGAATTAGTTTAAAAACATCAAAAGTCATGAAATGTAAATAAAACTGTAAAAGCTACTGATGTACATTCATACTTCACAAATTCCAATATTAACAGTATTTTCCATTTTGAATTAAGCTCTTTTTTTTAAAATTCATTTTTTACCTCCTCTTATTTATCCTTTTGTTGGGCTGCACAAGAATGTCATTGCATTCTTTTTCCATGGTGATGACATTCATCCTGCTGATTTAACACCTTCACTCCACTGAAAGAATATCTCTGACTAAAGAAGGACCATTATGTTGTTTAAAAAATTATTTGGTCATAAATAAATGTATTCAAGGATGTTTTAGCTGTATGAGATAGGGGTAGACTTGAAGTTCTAAGGAATAGCTTTGCAATCCACTTTTCCCCTCATCCTTCTCAGCCACTAAGGAAGTCTAGAGGCCCAGTGCATGACATTCATGCATGGGGGGGGTGTCCCTCAGGCTGGCCGGCAGCCTCTCCAATCTGGGACCCCTCGAGGGATGTTCGACTGCCAGGATCGGGCCTAAACCGGCAGTCGGACATCCCTCTCACAATCTGGGACCGCTGGCTCCTAACTGCTTGCCTGCCTGCCTGCCTGATTGCCCCTAACCACCTCTGCCTGCCAGCCTGATTGCCCCCTAACCTCTCCCCTGCTGGCCTGATTGACACCTAACTGCTCCCCTGCCAGCCTGACCGCCACAACTGCCCTCCCCTGCCAGCCTGATCGCCCACAACTGCCCTCCCCTACTGGCCTGATCACCCACAACTGCCCTCCCCTGCCGCAACCTGCCTCCTCTGCTGGGACTTGCCTCCTCCACGCGAGGTGGCGGAGACGCTGGGACCGGCCTCCTCCACGCCACGCAGAGCCGCAGGACCCCCAGGCCTCACCGTGCAGAGCAGCTGCTGGGCCCTGCCTCCGCTGTTTGCGTGGCCATCTTGCGGCCATCTTGTGACAACATGAGGGTGTGATGCCACCTAGGCTATTATTAGTATAGATGTATGCTTTGAGTCTACTGCCATAACACCCTGAATGCATCTGATCCCGTCTAAAATGTATTCTTTGTAAAACTTAATGGAAACTCTATACTGAATAGTTACTGCACTTCCCACACATACACTTTATTTAGCAATCTATAGAAAGAACACAAAACGAAAGAAGGACATTTGCTTCACATGCCAAACTCAAAGATCAAGAAGCCTTATGTTTTAGCAAACTGTAATTTCTAACTACCTAATTCTGAATTAATGCCTTAGGTATGATGAAGAGTAAAAAATTTAACAGATTACATGTGAGTTTATATATGGGTCAAGAGAGGTATGTAACCTATTTAACCTATTTTGGAAATAAACCATTTTCAAGTTTTTGGCAGCATTAAATGGTAGAAAAGTATATTACTTAGAAGTAACATGAATTTTAATGGACAATATTTTTAGCTAATTGCTTATATTAAAGGACTGGAATATCTTTTGAATATTTAGAAATTTAATGAGTCTAGACTTTCTTTCCTTCAACTGGTCCTACTTAGGAGGTTTTAAGCTACATCATATTTTCTGAAAACTAGGTTTGGAGGCTGAAGGATCTTGAAAACTGCCATTGTCAGATCATGGCTCAGTCATCAGCAAGACCACTACTGGGGTGGGAAGGTGGTGAGATGGTGTTCTGGAGTAACTTTATGGGAGGGCTCTTTTTGAAGGATTTCCTGAGTAAACGTAGTCTTTTAATTCCTTTAGGTATGCTAAAACTTTTTCTTGGAATCAACTAGCCAGTCTACTTGGTGCATGAGAGAACAGTTCACCAGCTAGACAATTTCTACTCTTTTCTAGGGCTGCTTCCAATCTTCTTGCATCTTGGATTAATTTTCCTGAATCAAACCTGGCTCTGCGTAGGCTGTCATGTGCCCAGAATTGGATCTGATTTTTATGGGATTTCAGCAAGGGGTTGCTTACTACCTCACAGTGCCTGGCTTTTTCCATGAGCCTATTTGCTAACTACTTTTCTTGGTCCCTCCATGGATACCCATTTTTGGCTATGAGCTCCTTGAGTGTCCTGGTTGTGTTTTATTTATCCTTTAATCCAAAATGTCTAGTATATTTCTGAACATAACATAGATACTATATGATCATATCATTGAGTGAATCAAGCATATATATTTCTCTATTTTAAAATATTTTTCATAATTTTAATAGTTTGATTCAATCACTTTGCTTTAACATATCTAGCACAATTAACTGAATTTTCTAGTTTTTTTCTGAAAATATAATAGTCTAATGAGCATTTGTGTGTGTGTGTGTATTTGTGTATATGTGTGTATGAGTGTGGTTTGTGCTTACATATACAAGGGGTCCCCAAAAGTGTATACACACTGTAACAGCTGATAGTTAAATTTTGAAAATGAAATGTATTTTAATAAACAGTGCCTTTCTAATTATTCAAAGTGTATGTATACATTTTTTGGGACACCTTAACTATGCAGTTCCTCTAACCTTAGGGTTAATAGTAGAAGAAAGCTGCTTTAACTTTGCTTATTCATATATTAAAATTTTGACATCCCTCTTTGTCAATACTTCCATGTTCCCAAACCTCTGTGAGTTTTCACTTGTTATAGCATTTATCAAACTATATTTTAATTGCATCTATACTTGTCTTTCTTCCCTAATGGACCCTACATTTCATGCCTTGTTCACAGGTGTAGCCTTGATGGCTACTAGCACAGTGCCTTATCACACTTAATGCTTCACAATTATTTATTGAAGAAATAAATGGATAAATATGTTTTTTTTAAAAAAAGGAAAACATTGTGAAGCAGTTATAGGGATCAGATGTCCTATTTTAGGGAGGACAACCCTATATCTCAATTTAGTTTCTTATCATGCCTGGTCACACATTCCCAAAATGATTTTTCTTAACAACATTCTCCTAGAGCCCACAACCTCTCTTTTTTCTGGACTTTAGGGTCAGACAGATTTTTGTTCAAATCCCAGCCATGTGATCTTTGGCACATTACTTAACCTCTTGGAACTGCACTTTCTTCCTTATCTGAAAAACAGAGATGATAACACCTGCCTTACAGAACTATTATGAGGTTATTTTATTTTATTTTTTACATAAATTGAGATATAGGGTTGTTGATTTCAGGGAAGAAGGAAGAGGGAGAGAGAGATAGAAACATCAATGATGAGAGAGAATCATTGATCAGCTGCCTCCTGCAGGTCCCCTATTGGAGATCAAGTCTGCAACCCAGTCATGTGCCCTTGGTCGGAATTGAACCCAGGACCTTTAGTCCGAAGGCCGATGCTGTATCCACTGAGCCAAATCAGCTAGGGCTATTGTGAGGTTTAAATCACAGAACAAATGGCAAAGTATATAGATAGCAACGTGTTGTGTGTAGTAGGTATTCAATAAATGCTCATTTCATTCCACTTTTCTCCTTCCCTCTCTTTCTCTCTGCTGCCTTCTTACCTCCTTCCCTCCCTTTCTTCCTTCTTTCTCCCACTTCTCCATTTCTGGTAATGAGAGAACTATAGAAAACTAGAAGCATAGTCAAAGCCAGCTCTTTCTTACAGCAAAGGTGCTCCCAGTAAATTATCTCCTGCCCCAGCTTGCCTCCAGGGCAGCCTCTGTTTTTTTCCACACTTCTTTTTTCTCTGCCCTATGTGTACCTCAGCTGACCAGGTTTACCTTCTGTTTCCAACACTGGCTTGCCTGGAATCCAGTTATTCTTCCATATGCCTGATGGTCAACATGTATTCTGTAGCAAGGCAGCAGAAAAGGGAGCAAGTGAGAACTGGGACCTGGGGAGTGCCAGATGCAGTGAAAACTCCAAGAGGGTGTGTTGATTGAGGAAATTTCTTCCAGGAGCTGAGTCTTTGGAATGACATCCAGGGGCCCAATATATGGTGACAGAAGATGATTTCACTTTGGGTGGTGGGCATACAGATCTTGTAACATAGAAATCCACACCTGAAACCCATGTGATCCTACTAACCATTGTCCCCCCAGTACATTTAATTAAAAAAAAAGGGGGGGGGAGCTAAGGTCACAGTTGTTTGTTTTTCTGCTGTTGACTGTTAAGGATGCAGTTTTATTTTTTCAATCAGGCTATATTGCAAAATGTTTCTAAGCAAGATTAGACTTAATATTTAAAACAGGCCTGGTCTAAAAAAGAACATAACTGAATGAAAGAAAGTCATAAAAATAAATTAAATTATAAAAACAACATCTGAAGGAAAGGTCTCCCTTGACACAGACATTCTTGTCTAGGCATAGAAAGGGAGATATTATGAGCAATCAGTAGTGGAGCAGCTACTGTTGAGGTGTGGATTAGATCATGGATCCTGTGGCCAGGAGTTAAAAAGAAAGTTTTCAAGAGTGTTTGGCTCTGAGTGAGTTTGTAGTTTATTTCTAATCTGCCACTAACTAGCTATGTGATCTTGAGCCTTCAGGTTGCAAAATGCTACCTATAAAACAAACGTTTATACTTGTAAATTATTGCTATTGATATTCTTTCTTTGTTTTGAGCCAAATTTTTGTTTAGGAGAGTGTTGGGAGAGTTTGATCAGCTCAGTTGGAATTCCTCTAATGTTGAGTTTCTCAACCTTGGCACTTTTGAAATCTTGGGCTGGATAATTCTTTGTTGTGGATGGAGGCTGTCCTGGGCATTATAGGATGTTTAGCAGCATCCCTGAACTCTTCCCACTAAATGCTAGTAGGTCTTTGTCTTCTCTGGGTACAGCCTCCCTCTTTGTGTGATCTGATGCTCTAATGCAGAGGTTCTCAACCTGTGGGTCGCGACCCCTTTGGCGGTCGAACGACCCTTTCACAGGGGTCGCCTAAGACCATCCTGCATATCAGATATTTACATTACGATTCATAACAGTAGCAACATTACAGTTATGAAGTAGCAACGAAAATAATTTTATGGTTGGGTCACAACATGAGGAACTGTATTTAAAGGGCCAGAAGGTTGAGAACCACTGCGAAAGAGAAATTTTCCCATGAAGTTACTGTGAGACTTAAATTTTTAAAAAAATCATAAAGTTTATGCCCTAGCCAGCTTTGCTCAGTGGATAGAGTGTCAGCCTGTGGACTGAAGGGTCCTGGGTTTGATTCTGGCCAAGGCCACATACCTCGGTTGTAGGCTTGATCCTTGGCCCTGGTCAAGGTGCATACCCTGCCGGAGGCAACCAATCAATGTCTCTCTCTCTCATCAATGTTTCTCTCTCTCTGTCTCTCCTCCTCCCTTCTACTCTCTCCAAAAGGCAATGGAAAATTATCATCTGGTGAGATTAATAACAACAAAAAATCATAAAGTTTACTCTATTCCAAATTGAGTTTCATTACACATTTTCATCCATTAAGCATTTTGTTAAATGTCTGCAGGTACTGTGCTAGGTTCTGGGGGTACATAGCTAAGTATTACCTGATCTCTACCTTCAAGGAGCTGGCTTTCTAGATGGGCCCAGAGCAGTGGTTCTCAACCTTGGCTGCACATTAGAATCACCTGGGAATCTTTTTAAAATCCTGATTTCTGGGCCTCATCCTCCAGAAATTCTGTTTCTTTGTTACTAATGTTGTGGCCCCACCCCATAACAAAGAAACAGAATTTCCAGAGGATGAGGCCCATAAATCAAAATTTTAAAAAAATTCCCAGGTGATTCTAATGTGCAGCCAAGGTTGAGAACCACTGTACTAAAGGGAGGAAGTAATGTTTTACCAGTTCATTCCATACAAAGCTGTTAAGTTCAATGACACATTGCAAGTCCAGTATACGGTAGAAGATTAATCTATATATATAAAAGCCTAAGCGACCGAACAACTGAATAACCAGTCAGCTGGTCGCTATGACATGCACTGACCACCAGGGGACAGACGCTCAATGCAGGAGCTTCCCCCTGGTGGTCAGTGCGCTCCCACACTAGGACCATTGTTCAGTTGACTGACAGGTGCCAGACGCAGGGCTTATGACTGGCGAGCACTACAGTGGCGGCGCAAGCCTCTCCTGACTGGGTGCAAGCCCCCAGCAGGCGCAGCAGGGCCAGGATGAGTTGGAGCAGCAGGCAGGAAAGGCAGGCGGCGTTGTACTGCTGGTTTCAGCCCGATCCTCACAGGCCATGCCGAGGGACCCCACTGGTGCACAAATCTGTGCACCGGGCCTCTAGTACAAAATAATATTGAATGTGAACTGTTAATTGAAAAATAAAATTTTAAAAAATTATATATAAGGTACAATGGAACTGCAAAAGTGTGGGCTTCCCATTCACTCTAGGGAAAGGTGTCAGTTAAAGCTTCATTGAGAAAATAGTAACAAGATGAGACTATATTTCAAATCATCAAACAAAAATCAATTTTGCTTACATTTTAACTAATGCGATACTGTATTTTCTGCCCATTGTTCATTTTTTATTTATATGTACATGATTTTTCAGATATGATTGTTTCTCTTATGCAATGGTTCTTTTTTTTTTATTAAATCTTTATTGTTCTGATTATTACATTTGTTCCTCTTTTTTTCCCCCATAACTCCCCTCCTTCCAGCTCCCACCCCACCCTCCGCCCTCACTCCCCACCCACTGTCCTCATCCATAGGTGCACGATTTTTGTCCAGTCTCTTCCC
>NW_005363836.1:5090552-5090824 GCF_000412655.1 Myotis brandtii | reverse complement strand
CCTCAAAAGTGCGTTTTTTAGCTCTATATCCTCCATTTCTGTCATGTTTCTTTGTCTCCACATTTTTGATGCTTTCTTGGTGCACCCCCTTGTGGTCTTTGTGCGCAGTCTTGTTGTAGTTAAGCCTTGATTGTTGTAGTTAATACTAGAGGGATTTGACCTCCAGGCCAACTGGCTGTAATAATCAGCTGTGTCTGCAGTGGAAGAACTTGTGTCCTCTAGGGAGGTGCTAATCTAGCCTTTGCCTGAGGCTATCCGGCAACCTCTGTGCA
>NW_005363836.1:5077629-5090222 GCF_000412655.1 Myotis brandtii | reverse complement strand
TTCCTCCTAATTGTAGAACTTGCACTCAGCCAGCCTTCCTGTGGTTCTGGATGATGTCCGTTCCGTCTTTTAGTTGTATTTTTGAAGTGGTTGTTCGAGGCAGCAAACTCCGGCGTTAACCTATGCCGCCATCTTGGTCTCAACTCAGAAGTCTGCAATGGTTCTTAAAGTGTTATCCTTGGACCAGCATCAGGATTATCTGGGCACTTGTTAGAAATACTCCAGCTCTGACTGACTTAGAAACTGGGGGTAGGGCTCAGCAATTTGTGTTTTTACAAGCTTCCCTACCCCCATTTGATCATGCTTACGTTTGAGAACTGCTGCTTTAATAATTCACTGATTTTTTTCTTAAATGTGCCATATAAAATAATTTTTATAAATAAATATATATAAAATAATATTTTTTAAAAGTAGGTCAAAATCTATATACTATATGAATTAAGCACATGCTCAGTACCTTCATACATTAATGTATGTGGTCCCCACAATAGCCCTAAGAGAAAAGTTAGTGGTTTTCAGTATTGGGTTAGTGTCCAATTATCTGGGAAGCTTAAATGCATTTGTCCAAGCCTTGCCTTATACCTATTGAATCAGACACTAGGGTATCTACTATGTACTGTGATCGAGAATCACTGAAGTAGGTTTTTATTTGTAAATTTTGCATACATGAAAATTGAGGTTTTGAAAGGATACACACTTTGACGAGGGATTCTGACAAAGGATAAGGCTACATAAGTATTTGATTGTTTATCCAGCAAATAGTTATTGACATTGAATGATTACTGAGACTGTCTGACTTCAAGGATGATACTCCTAATCACTCAGTTAAATTCTATTTATGTGACTATCAGAAAAAAAAAAGCGCTTTTCTATTGAGAGAGGAAGCCAATATTTGCAGAGTGACTTACAGTTCCTTTGCAAAGCATCACAACCTTGTAATGTTATTATCATTGCTATTTTATAAATGAGGAGACCAAGGCTAAATAAGATTAAGTGATTTACTAGAAATTACACATCCAACAAGTCCTGGGCCCAAGAGAATGAACCTGTTTTTTGACTCTGGATTTCAGCTTTTCCCTACTTCTACTGAATTGCATATTTATGAATAAAATTAGAATAAGGAAACTAGTTATGTGACATTTGCAGGATTAATTAACTTCCAGATCATTTTTACTTAGAATTGTAAAAATAAACAACAACTCAAACACAACAAAACTAGCACAGTACCTATGGTTGGATTTTATTTTCCTAAATTATTCCAAATAGGAGGACTGTAGCTTTTCTAAATAGCTAATAGTTACACTGGCAGTGCCCTAATTTATCGCTAATTCAGAATACACTGACCCATTTCCCTATGATAAGGGTTTTAAATTCTAGTGTGATATGGTACCTAGATTAGTTGGCCAGTGTGGCAACAGCAGCAGATGGATTTATTTACACCAGGAGGGATGCAGTTAGGATAATGTTGTGCTGCTCTTGCCATCACGACCCTTTTAATTGCCTTTGTCTTAAGTCCTTTCCACCTGGGCTGATGATAGGAGAAGCTCAATAAAAGGACAGTTTCATTCCAAAGGGACAGAGCCATTTAGGGTGAGGGCCCGCAGTCCTTTATTTTGGATTTCTCCTTTTGGGATAGTTGGATGGCAATTCAGGAAGACAAATTGTCATTAAAGCAGTTTTATTCAAAAGTCACTTTACATCTACAACAACATATGGAATGGGAGATGTCCTGTCTTAAAATTTGAGAACTCAAAGCTTAGGACATTGGGTGACAAGTACCTTCACACTTCAAAGAAATATGCTAGGCCCAGCCTCATGGGAATTACTGTCATCTGCCTTTGGTCTGTTTAGGAGAAGAGATATTTAAGACACTTTGAAGGGAATTTATAGGAGTAGAAAGCAACGGGGTGTTTCTTTTTCATCATTTACAGGAGGGGAAGCGAGATGCTTCCTTTACCCCCAAGACCCTAAGGGTTGGGGAGCCCAAGAATACTGTTTATAAAACTTAGTGTAATCTACAAAATGGTGAATTGGCAGTCAGTCTCTGGCCTGTTGCTTGCAAACTTGCCGACACTAGCAGGTTTTTCCCATGCCTCTACCCAAACAGAGGATGAGCATTTTCTAGAGAGCACTTGCCTTGTGGCCTCACATAATTTGGAGCAAAGTGTGATAATCACAGGTCTTCACTTCTCCTCTGGGGAAGGATAGGAAGCTCAGTAGCTGCCCTTGACAGAAGAGCAAGGAGGAAGGGGTCAGCAGTTCCTCCCTCAGGTTGCACTTCCATTGTAATTCCTGTGAGCCAAGTGGAGTGGACCTTCTCTAAGTGGGCTGCCTACTGGGGCAAAGCGGAGAGGGGGTGGTGCTGATTACAGCAGGCCAGTTGAAGAGTTCCTTGTGCATTGCAGGAAATATGTAGGCCATGGGACCCTGCTGAGGGACCCTAAGAATCCACAGATGTGTCTTGTGAGATTCAATTTTTGGACACCTGCCATGACAGAGCATGTTTAATAGTTAAGTGAGAATTATAAGCAGGACCTCCTTTTTTTTTTAAATCTCTACCATCTTCCAGGGTCCAGAAATATAAAAGGCATGGAAAGGGACGGGGTGGTCTAGGGAGGGAAGAAAGGAGCATAAAGAGAACAGAACAGAGCCCTCCTAAGCTTCTGTACATAACTGGGGCTCAAGTATTTTTAGAAAACTACCTTTTCTACACGATCATATCCCTATAATAGCTCATTTTATAGGAGTTTTCATTATAATTCTGAAATTACATTCTTCGTTGCCGACAACTTAGCTTTTAAATTGTTGATGGTAATAGTGGTATTAACTAGGTGCTTTTATTATTTTATGCCAGTGGACCAAAATGACTCAAACATTTTGAATATAAGCCAGTTCATTTAGCTAGCTCCACCATTTCTTTAAAGCCAAGATACAACATGAAACAATTTTAACAGACTCCATGATCATCTTTTAGACAATGAGCTTTGGTGTTTGAAAAAGCTTGATGAAATAATACAAGTGCTAGTTCCCCCTCTAGTTTCTCTTTTAAGCCTCTCCCTGCTAATGCTAATGGTCCTTGACTCTCTAAGTAATGAAAGGATTAAATCATTGGAGTCATTATATCTTGAATTTGGCCATTTTCATCAGCCTTCAGGGTCTGGCCTGTTTGAGTTTAAATGGGCAAAATTGAATAATACCATTTGTTTTGAAAACTTTCATTGCTTTAGGATAGTTCTAACTTGTACTTATAGCTAGGCATCATGGATAGTAGGTATCTGGGAAAGAGTCTTTCCTCCCCTCAGGCACTAATCCTATCTTGTAGGCTTTGATTAAAAAAAAAAAAATCTTCTCTGCAATATTCTAAGAGTATGGGTCCTAACCCATTATTCTCTTTAGACCCTATAAATTCTCTAACAGAACTAACTTTAGAGTGTCATGCCCCTTTCTGCTAAAAAGCCTGGTTATTCAGTGTTTAGTCTTTCCTTTCTATGAACAAGGAACTATGGACTGTGTGGTTGAAACAACATAAGAAAATACAAATATATGCATATCAATCTCAAACCACAAGTTTTAGAGCCAGTCATATGAGAAGCTCACCCTCTGTGTTTTAGGGGGTAGGGATTCATTATTCAGGATATTGCAAGTTTTGCTCATTGGTTAAGCTCATAGATGCTATAACTGTCCATAAATATTCTTTAAAGCTTAATCTAGGATTTTGCCATTTTATTTGATCTTTTCTTTCTTGTAATACTAGTATTCTAACAAGAATCTGTATTTGCATCTTTTGACCCTAATAGTATAATCTAAATCTATTATGTAGGTAGTTGTTTTTTTTGTTTGTTTGTTTTTGGAAGGGTCTTAACAAGAGGCTCCCTGCTTTTAATGTTTTATCAATAGATGCTTATGTAATGTGAGTACAACCATAGAGACATACTCACTAGATTGTTTTCAATTTTCAGCCAATAAAAATATACATGCAAAGTGGTATATTCACTTCTTATAAGCTGGAATATTAAAATATACAATAGTTTGAAAGATCTCAAAAGCTAGTTTTTTGTGTTACTTCCTTGAATTCTCTTTTTTTTTCCTTCTTGTTGGCAGATTGAGATAAGTTGACTTTTTTTAGTGTAGATAATTGAATTTTGGTTTCTCAAAATTTTCTAAGTTAAAAAATTTCTATAGAGTCATATCAGATTTGTTCTCATTTATTATGTCTTCTTTAAACCATATCTACTGAGAAAACTATTTTCAAAATCATTCCTAGGTCTTAACTCACTATATATGACTTGACAAGAAGTGTAATTAGTAGGAAAGACATGTCTTGAATGCATTGGCTCCATGAAAAAAACGGTATTCATTTAGAATTCAAGATGAAGAGGAATATACAGTAGTTTAGGGAAGTGAGTGAAGGAGGGATCCTTTTTAAAGATTTTGCTTAGGCACCTATAATTTATTTTTAGTTTATAGTCGCTGATTTAAATTTATATATTCTGGCCAAATTCAGCTGATTAGGTAAGGCATTTCCCTTCATTCTGATATGCCTTTAGTAGTCATCCAAATGTAATGTTTTACTGATTACAACCAACTCTTTTTTTTTCTGATAAATTAATGATTGTAATTCAGAGTCTCTTTTTTTTCAGAGTCTCTTTTATATCCTGACTGAAACCACAACCTTCAGAAATTTAGACTGTAGATTTATTTTTTCTTTTTATTTCAGAGAGGAAGGGAGAAGGAGAGAGGAATAGAAACATCAATGATGAGAGAGTATCATTGATTGGCTGCCTCCTATAAGCCTCCTACTAGGGATTGAGTCATGGGCATGTGCCATGACTGGGAATGGAGCCTTGACCTCCTGGTTCATAGGTCAACACTCACCACTGAGCACACTGGCTGGGCTAGAGTGTAGATTTTAATTCTTTCATTTAGAATGAGCATTTAAAGCCCTAAGACCTCAGTTTTAAATCATTATTAATATCATTGATTAAAATTTTTATAATAATATGTATCATTTTTTGCTCATATGGTAGATTTTATATATTAACTAGAGGTCTGGTGCACGAAAATTTGTGCACTTGGGGGGGGCCCTTAGCTTGGCCTGCGCCCTCTTGCAGTCCAAGAGCCCTCAGGGGAGGTCTGACTGATGGCTTAGGCCCGCTCTGCATGGGGAACGGGCCTAAGCCTCAGTCTGGCCTCCCTCTGTGGGAGGCTACTGGGCTGGCTGATCAGGGGATGGCACCGGCCGGCAAGCAGTCGCTCTCCCCTCCCTCTGCCCGCTGGCACGTGCATTGGCTGGCCTGGCGCCCCCTGCTCGCCAGCCCCACCCCCTGCCAACTGGTAGTTCCACTGTTCTGTTGATTTGCATATTATGCTTTTATTATATAGGATATTTTTATACTTTAAATGCTGAAATTTGGCATAGATAATTTTTTTCTTGAAAACTTATAGTAGTGTATAAAATCATATACATTACAATATACCTATGTTTTTGGTTAGATAGGAGAATAAGCCATTTGGTAAATAAAATATTTTATTTAATTGAAGATTATTGTATATACATTATAAATTAATAACTTATTTGGCAAGTATAATATAATAAAATGTCTATACCACTAAAACTAAGCAAAACAACTAAGACTTTCTAATAGTGAGTCAAAATAATTATTACAAACATTTGCTATCATTGTGCTATAGATTTAGAGAGGTGCTATGCAATTTAAGAAGAGGTAAAAAGAATGATAGAAGAAGGCAATAGTATGCTAGATTTCTTTCTTTGATATTTTAGTAACTTATTACAGAGCTTGAGTAAAATTCTTTCAACTAATTGTTTAAACTTTTTTAGCTCATAACCATTAAAAAGTCATAGAAAATGAATAGACAAATAAATATAAATTATATATTATTAGGAATTTTTATAATTCTCCTTCCTTAAATTGCACTTAGGGAAAATGTATTTAGGGGCTGTTTAAAGAGTATAAAATATGTATGTAAAGGCTATTAAAAACTAGTTTTTAACTGATCCTTGTAGGGAATGTCTTTGGAGCTTTATACTCATGAGTTTTTATTGTTAGATTAATTGCATATTGAACACAAAACAAAGGCAAAACATTAAGAAATAATAAACTAATATAAACTAATTTATTAATATAATATATTAAGCTAATCTAATCTATGATCAAAGTATATTGAGATTTTAGAAAGTAGAATGATTCCATAAATGAATACCCTGAGTAAACAATAGCTAACACGTATTGTATGCTTAATATATGTCAGACACATTTAAAATTATTTGTACTTATTAACTTGTTGAATTTAATTATTTGATAAATATTTATTGTATACCTACTCTCTGGTGGATACTAGTTTAGACTCTAGGGGACATATATTGAATAATAAACAGAAACAAAACCCTCTGCCTTCAGGGAATTTATTTTCTAGTCAGAGCAGACTCACACTAATCAAGATTAATAAGGAAAACATAATGTGTTATATGGTAGTAAGTTTTATGGTGAAAAATATAGAGTAAACTAAGAAAGGGTGTGCCAGTGAATGTGGGGGTTCTTTAATTTTTCAAAGATTAGAGTAGTCGTCATTAAAATTGTGACATTGAATAAAGACCTGAAATAGGTGCTAAACACATGTGGACATCTGGAAGAAGGCCCAGAAACAGGGAATGTGCAAAGGCCTTTAGATGGAAACAGCTTTAAACATTCATTCCAGGTAAGCAGAGAAGCCCACATGATGGAAAAAAGTGAGCCTGGAAGAGAGTAACAGAAAATCAGGTCCAGGAAGTAATGAGGCACCTGATCATGTGGACTTGGGCTTTTATTCTGAGGGGAGATACAAAGCCATTGAAGCGTTTGAGCAGAGAAGTGACACAATCTGACTTACTTTCTAACGGTTTCCTAACTGCTGGGTTGAGAATAGACTGTGGGGACAAGGATTGGAAGAGGAGGTCAATTAGGAAGGAGTTGGAATAACTGAAGCAGAGATTATTTTCTTGGAACAGAGTTGTATGGTGCTGCAGTGTAAGGAGAAGTGGTTCGATTCTGGATGGGTTTGGAAGGTAGAGCGGGTAGGATGTGGTGTCTGAGAAGAGGAGAAGACTCAATTATCACTCAAGGCTTTTGCCCTGTATAAGGGAAAGAGGAAATTACTATGGAGATGCAAAGACTGTGGAAGGAGCAGACTTGGAAGGGGTAGATAGGAACTCAGGTTTGAACCTTTTGAATTTGAGATGCCTATTTGGACATCCAAGTTAAGGTGAGTCCTCAATTCAACTCTTTGAGGTAGTTACTGTTATCATACTTCTTTTGCAAAGTATCAGTATAGAAAGATTACTTTCTATTTATTCCCTCAGGAAATAATGGAGGTAGGATTCAAACCCAGGTAGTCTGATACCACAGCTTCTGATTCTAAACATGGAGAGGTCTAACTACGGAATTTAGTAATGACTGTTGAGTTATATAGAATTATAACATGAAAAAATTCTACAACCCATCAGATTTAGGGTATCTAGCAGCTTATGTTTAAATGGCTCTTTTAAAAAGACCATATATTAAAAAAAGTTGTTTGCACTATATCTAGGTCCATGTCTATTTCTCTTTTATCTAGAGAGCTACGACTCCATTCCTGTGTAGCTCTAAATAGTTGTGACAACAGTTCCTATTTTACTACATTTCTGGCCTTATTTGTATTGATGCCTTTTAATCTCAAACTCTCTAGTATCTTAGCTTCAAAGAAGCTCCTGCACCTTTATGATGACATCCTGGATGTTGGCTGGCCCAACATTCTGGTTTCCTAGGAGTCATTGTTAATGGCATTGCTCAGGGTTAATATTCCTTACAGTTCCATGTGGCCCAACGTACTTATAGTTGTTTAATTTAGCACATGGTAGCTGTTGAGGTACCCTTTTGTCAGTGAATCTTACCATACAAGTTCAGTTCAGATAACTTGTGTTGCACTATACAACTCAGCAAAACAAAGATCACAATTTAAACATACACTCTCTGAATTAAGTAGAAAAAATTTAACAACTGTGGAGTTCAAAAACTACTTTTTAAATAATTACTTATGATCTAGGCTAAGTGTCCTGCTAGCTCATAGGAAATGTTTTATATCTTGGCCCGTCATCCTGAAAATATGTATTTGTAAATGAATGGTTTACATACCATAAACTACTCGACAATACATTCACCAAATCAATACAAATGTAGTGTATGGTCAATAATATAATTTATTTGTCACTTAATGATTTGTTCCCAAGGAAATAAGTACAATATTATAAAAAGCTAAATTTTTCTATCCTACATTGCATGCTGTATTATTGCATGAAACCAAAGTGTTAAAGTCTGAACTCACTATATTTCATACTTACAAATAATAATGTATGTGGCTAGAAGCATTTAGTGATACAATACAATGTGTTGAGGGAATTTAATCTTATGCTGCATTGAAGCAATGTATGACTTGGAGTTAAGAAGCTTGATTAACTATTAAAAGTGTGCAGGATATATAAATTAGGTAGTTCTAGGAAAAATGATTTTTGGATTTTTTACTTGTGTAAACTTTAATGAGCATTTTAATGTGTGACATGTTTTCTTTAAAAAATAGGAGTGATGGCACCCTTTTCCCCAAACTTTGCTTTTCAGAGTTTCCATCCCTAAGACTTCCCTCTTTCTTCTTTGTCCTTCTTTATTAAAGGAATATGTATTACTGCCATTCACCTACAGACCCAGCAGGCTCTTTTGTGTTTGATTCCTATTAGTTTTCAAGCATGTTGTGGATAAATATTCATACATGTGTAATCTGTCTTTCTCTGTATCATTTATTGTTTAAATTATTTGCTTATGTTACTTAGATGTCCACAATACTGGGCTTAATACTTCTGCTAATGCCTGGACCTAGAACAGGACAGAGCCACATCTAGGAGAGATGTGTTTTGTAAGGTAGAAATAGCATTGGACTGATCTTTAGGGGTGCAGGTGTTGGATTATGGGGTGCTTGGAGGAGTGAGGCTGCAGAAGAGGTGGATTACTGAAGGTTACTTACTCCACAGTTTTGCCTAAAAGCCATATCTGCTTCTACCTTATATTATTAAGCAGTTTGCTTTATCAGCACTGCTGGGTTATAGTTTAGTATCAGCAATATTTGTTATTTTCCATATTTCATCAAGATTTATCTGTTATTTAAATCTGCATAAATTTCAGGTGACACAGAAGAAGAAAAGTTCTGAAGTTTAGTAACAGATACTAAGTTATTATTAGGATACTAGAGGCCCAATGCATGAAATTCATGCAAGAGTAGGCCTTCTTTCCTGTGGCTGCCAGCACCTGCTTCCTTCTGGCACCTGGGACCCGGGCTTCCCTCAGAACCCTGGCTTTGTCCAGAAGGTCGTCCAGAAGGACATCTGATCTAATTAGCATATTATGGTTTTATTATTATAGATTCTTAAGTAAGGTAGAACAAAGCCATTATTTACAGTAGATCATTCACTAAACAATATTAATGTATATTTTCTACCCAGGCTTCCTTGAGATTAGGTTGCTGCAATCCAGTCTACCTGGAATAACTTTTGAAAATGGAAGTCAGAAAATGAAAGGGGCCTGACTTCCTAAAGAGATAAACCACACAGAGAACATTGTTTCTGTCCTAACCCACAACTTGGGTGTGTGCCCTGAAGGGGAATCGAATCCATGACCTCTCAGTGGACTGGGTTACTCTGCGACCAACTAAGTCACACCAGCCAGGTTGATTTCCTTCTTGATAAACTAGATCAGGAGTGAATTAATTTATACCTCCCCATTCCTTTTTATCTACATATAATTGTATCAGTGGTCTAATGGAACTGTTGTGGCAGAATGCAGGGGAGAATGATCAGCCAGCATTCTGAGGGAGGAAAGTTTAACCTTTATTTTGCACATCTGCTAGTCCAGGGGAATTCTGGATCCAAAGCCTGAGCTGAACTCCTGGGGAGGCTCTGCCTGTGGTGGGCCCCTGAGGGTCCCCACAGCTCCACCCAAGTCAGTCTTTTTAAAAAATATATTTTATTGATTTTTTATAGAGAAGAAGGGAGAGGGATAGAGTTAGAAACATCGATGAGAGAGAAACATCGATCAGCTGCCTCCGGCACAACCCCTACTGGGGATGTGCCCACAACCAAGGTACATGCCCTTGACTGGAATTGAACCTGGGACCCTTCAGTCCACAGGCCGATGCTCTGTCCACTGAGAAAAACCAGCTAGGGCAGTCTTGGCAGGACCTTGGCAGCTCCGCCCAAGTCAGCTGTGATGGGGTCCTGGGGCTAGGCTCCACAGCTCCGCCCAAGTCAGTCAGAGTGGGGAAGGAAGACTACAGTTTTAACCAGATACTGAACTGGGTTGCAATGCCCCCCCCCCACCCCCCATTTTTCTTTTCAGAACTTCTTTGCCACTCAAAGGAAAATGTTCCTTGCTTCAAATCTCAGATAATTATGTTTTTAAACATTCTATCAATTGACTTTATCATAGTCCTACCTTTTTCAGAATTCTGTTTATTCAGTTCCCTTTCTCCTGGGACACAGTACGCCTTGGTCCAGTCTGTCCTGGCTCCTGTCTAGGGCCTTTCCAAAGCTGTCATCCTAAGTCTTCCTTTTATTCTCCCCTAAGCAGCACAGTCTGTTTCTTAGATCTTATATTTTCTTTCTGGGTTATATGCTCCATCTAACATCCTAAGGAAGGGTTCACAGGAGGTAAATGAATGAGGTCTTGTAAACCAGAAATGTCTTTATTCTACTTTCATGCCTTACTGACCTAAGCATTTGGCTGGAAATAGAATTCTTGGTTGAGAATCACTTGCTTTCAGAACGTTGGAGGCATCACTTCATTGTTGTCTAGCACTTAGTTTTGTGAATGAAAAAAGTCTGCTGTCAGACTAATTTTAATCCATTTGTTGATTACCTGTTTTGTTTTGTTTTTCTCTCTCTGGAATCTTTCAGGATTTTTCTTTTATTTTTTTGTGTTTTGTTTGAACAATATGTATGTATTTACTTTTAGCTCTAAGATATTCTCTTATATTATTTCTCTGATCATGTTCAGTATTCTCTTCTTTCTCTAAAATTTATTAGGAATTATTTAATATTCAGGATTTATCCTTTTTGTTTATTTATTCCATATAGTCTGTTTCTTTATCCTACTGTTCTATGTCCTGGAAGATTTCCCTGGTTTTATTTTCCAATACATCTCTTGAACTGTATTTTTTATCTAAGAGCACTTTCTTGTTTACTGGAATTTTTCCCCTCATAATATCTTTCCTGTTTACAGATTCAAAGTTTTCTAGAATCCCTATGAATAATATTTTGAGGTTTTAAAAGTTCTCCAAATCGCCTGGATTATCATTTTTCCTGTGACATCATTTTTTCTGCTAATTCACCTGTATCTTCCTTCTGTAATAGTTCAGGCTTTACTCAGATGTCTGCTGATTTTGCTGGGCTGTTCATATGGATGAAACTGAGGACTCAGTGTACACAATATGCCTCCTGAGTGGTCCTTGCTTTTTGGTTTGTAGCCAGGGCACTGGCCCTTAATCTTAGGAATCTCTAACTCCCAGGGTAAGAAATGTTTTAATCAGCATACTGACACTCATCCTTGCTGCCTTTCTTTTTCTTAGTGTAACCAGAGAAGATAGCTCAGATTTCTTCATGCAGCATTACAAGTCTGGCTTCAGGCAGTCTTACTTCCTGGAAATAGGGAGGTATTTGTAAATCTGTTGATTGTTCTATAAACCAGGGGTCAGTAAACATTTTATGTAAAGACCTTGCATTCCTGAGAGAAGACAAAATCAAGTAAAGCAAGCATGAGTAATATAAAAACACTATATATAAAACTAGTGGCCCGGTACACAAAATTCGTGCATGGGGGCGGGGGTTCCCTCAGCCCTGCCTGCATCCTCTCCAATTGGGGATCCCTTGGGGTGATGTCTGACTGCCAGTTTAGGTCCAATCCCTCTGGGCCTAAACCGGCAGTCAGACATCCCTCTCACAATCTGAGACCACTGGCTCCTAACCGCTCACCTGCCTGCCTGCCTGATCGCCCCTAACTGCCTCTGCCTGTGTGATCACTGGGGTCCAGGGTACAGGTGAATGGGATTCCTGGCTGGCAGGTCGCTGACAGCAAGCTATACAACAGCCAATTCCATGAGGAATGGGGCTCCCTCCTCCCTCCTGTCAGGGTCCAGTTTGAAGGCCGGCCATGCCCCCAATTACACAAGACCCAGAGTTCCACCATGCTCTGGCCAAGGCCCACAGCACCCTCCTGCCATAGCGCCATGGTGTCCTAGGGCCCACAGCCCCATTGGCAGTCAGTGCTGGGTTGCCACAGCGCCTGTGGCGTCTCAGGGCCCACAGTCCCCTCGGCAGTTTGTGGGAGATGGGGGGGAGGGACCAAGAGGTCAGCAGTTCAGCCCGCTTGCCAGTCCCCAGCCCCCTGAGCCTGCTGTACGTGCAGCCTGGCATTTGGTCATCCCTTCGGTCGTTTTGGATGTTATGGACCCTGGATATATCTATATCTATCTATATCTATATCTATATCTATATATCTATATCTATATCTATATCTATA
>NW_005363836.1:5037244-5077251 GCF_000412655.1 Myotis brandtii | reverse complement strand
TTTTTTATCCTCACCTGAGGATATTTTTCCATTGATTTTTAGAGAGTGTGGAAGAGAGAGGGAAAGACAGAGAGAAACATCAATGTGAGAGGGACACTTCGATTGGTTGCCTCCTGCATGAGCCCTGACCTCAGCCCCAGCCAGGGAGGGGCCTGCAACCTAGGTATGTGCCCTTGATCAGAATCGAACCCAGACCCTGCGGTTGGCATGCCAAGGCTCTATCCACTGAACCAAACTGGCTAGGGCAGGATATGACATTTCTTAGCCCCTCCAGCAGTGGACCTACGTTTTTTCCTCCAGGAGTGTGGTGGAAAAACCCTAGATCACCTTCTTGGATTCTTATTACCCAAGTTACCAAGAGCACTGCGAGTGGTGTACAGGGAGCTTAGCCAATGAATGGTCATAAAAGGTGTTTCCTCTGCAGCTCACGCACAAGAGGCCCCCCTGTGTGTGTCTGCTGCGGGTGTGCTCCAAGTTGTGCCACGGCTGCTGGGAGCAGGCCCCTAGACCTGTGTGTGTCCACTGGGGTGGGGGCGTGCTCCGAGCCACGCTGCAGCCACTGGGAGCAGGTCCCCAGCCCTGTGTGTGTCTGCTGCGCCGGTTGTGACTGTTAAGGCTTGGAGCCAGTGTGACTGTTAAGGTGTCCCGGACAAATTTGCATATTACCTCTTTATATATATAGATTGTAGGGATGCATTGATATGATGGAGATTGGAGATAAATGATTCATATAATTAGGAGTTTGGATTTGATGTGGGAAACAAATGAGAGCCATTAGAGCTCTCTGAGAAGGGAAATTAAGAACCTCTTTAAAGAAGAATGTTGTTATTTAGGATGTTTAATTTTTGTAAGGAATAGATTGAATGGAGGTGAGAAAGAGTCCAATGAAAGTTGGTGGCGATTAGGAATCTAAGGGCTCATTTGAGAAAGATGGAGGAAAAAGCTGAAGTATGGAGAATGGGAAGGCAAAGAAAAGTTCAAAGGAAGAGGTCAAGCTCTTAGGAATCTTTCAAAATGGGAAGGATAGTAGAGAGAATAAAAGAGGTAAAGGTCTGTATCTGGACCAGTTAGAACTGAGAAGATAAACTGGAAAGTTTGTTGGCAAGAACTCTGCTTCATCTTGTAAATCTACTCTCATCATTTTTGTCTTCCAGAAGAGTTGGTGAGGAATTGTATAAACCTATTGAAGGTTAAGTTTTGGCTTTGTTTTGAAAAAAAAAATTGTTTTGGTACCAGTCCTTTAAAGGCATTTTACTAGGAACAATTTTTTAAAAATAGAAAGTAATACATTCTTCATTGATAATAAAGTCTTGAGCTTAAGTGAAAAGACTCTTAGAGCCTTCAAATTGTACATGAGTTTTTATTTAAACTGATTTACTGCTGTATTCATAACCGTTACTTTGAAGGCTTCCTCTATGGAGAAAAATTATAAAACGGAATCTACTGCTTTCTTACAATGTTGATTTCTTAGGCACCAGTCCATAAATTGGTGTTATTAGTGTGGAAGAATACTGTGTCTAGCTACACGTATTTAACTGTATGCTAAAAACATTGCTCATTACTGCAGCTCCAGGGTAGCTGTAGCTACACATTAATAAGTTATGAGCCACTGTTTCAGAGAAATTGCTCTACCAATAATAAGTAGCCTATGTTTCTTTTTCTTCTACCTTGGACATCTGCATGGAAAAAAAGTAATTCAGAAAATAACAATCTCAGAGAAGTGGGAAAACCTAAATCACCTCATAACTGGCCTTTACCTCTCTTCCCCAACCTTATTAAGCAGCATTTAGAATTATTCTAGCATATTAGTTGTTCTTTCAGACCACAAATCTTGAGCATTTGTTTTATTTCACACATCCCTGCAAGGTCACCTCCCACTGTTTTTCCTGTTAGCAACCAGTACATATGTTATCACACTCTTGTAGTTTTCCACATTTTTACCTATGAGTAATTGCCTCTGAAGGTTCTTTTCCTCCCCTTCCTCCCCCCCCTTTTTTTTGTCATCCGACAACATGGGAGCAGGCTAACTTTTAGGAATTCTACTTTCTTAGGATTTTGCAATGAGCAATTTCTCAAAAGCCCCCAGGTCCTTTAAGAGCACTTCCCCCGCCCCACCCCAATCTCACCTATTCTTTTAACAAATATATCATTGCTCCTAATGTACAGTAATGTAATTAAAATATTGCTGCTTGGTTACTGTCTGATATTTCTGCTTAGAAAATTATGCGAAAAGTTCTAATGCCAGAGTGGGAGGTATATTGTCTAGAGAACTTCTGAGACTGTCATGTATGAGGTGGCATGCTGTGTGGGGTGGCATGCTGTGTGGGGTGGGATGCTGTAGGGAGTGGCATGCTGTATGGGGTGGCATGCTGTAGGGGGTGGCATGCTGCATGGGGTGGCATGCTGCATGGGGTGGCATGCTGTAGGGGGTGGCATGCTGTGGGTGGTGGCATGCTGTAGGGGGTGGCATGCTGTATGGGGTGGTATGCTGTAGGGAGTGGTATCCTGTATGGGGGTGGAGCTGCTCTTAAGAAGGTAGCACCTTTTCTGTTCCACATTTAACTTTGGAAAAAAGTGCAACATCCTGAAGAAACCAAGGATACCTTAATACTTGCAGAAGTTGTATGACTCTGAACTCATCCACTTCCAGGATCATATAAGCATTAAGCTAAGTAGCCCAAAAGAGACCAGGTATATTGATTGCCCACCTTTGTATTCACTCAACATTCCAGTCCAGTACTTGTCCAGTGAAAATATGAGATGGACAGGTAGCAACATAATGTAGTACCTAAAAGTGTGGGCTCTGGAGTCAGACACTGAAATCTAGATTTTCTGTGTACAATTACATGATGTTAGACAAGGTAATTAACTTCCTTTTGTGTTAATCCTTTCAGCAGTTAATTAGGGGTATTAATAAAACCTATACCATAGGATTATTGATACTAAGTGAGGGACCTGGAATAACTTAAATATTAAATAAATGTAAGCTGTTGTTATTTGTTACTTTCAGAACAAAAGGGATTATTTCTTTTTAAAAAATTTATCTTTATTGTTGAAAGTATTACAGATATCCCCCCTTTTCTCCCCATTGACCCCCTCTACCCCACACCTGCCCTTCCCAAGCCTTCACACACTATTGTCCATAGGCTATGCATATATGTATGTAAGTTCCCCTGTTAATCTCTTCCCACATACCCCCTCACCCCAGCCTTCCCTCTGCGATTAGTCAGTCTGTTCCATGCTTCTATGTCTCTGGTCCTATTTTGTTCATCAGTTTATTTTGTTCAGTAGAGTTCACATATGAGTGAGATCATGTGATACTTACCTTTCTCTGGCTGGATTATTTCGCTTAGCATAATACTCTCCAGGTCAAGAGGGACTATTTCTTTAAGTTTGTGCTAAAATCTTTTATTGGCTGTAGTCAAAGAAATGCATTGTCAGTCCAGCTTTTTTAAATGAAATCTTTCCTGCTGCTTTCTGCATTATATCAAACTAACTTTGTAACATAATTTACACGTCATTCACATGTATATACATGTTTGAATTATATTTTTAAAAATCTAGCTGTATTTTCACCAAAGCTTTATTAAAAAGGTTGTTTGTTAGAGATGATAAAAATATTTACCTTTTAGCAGCATGATTTATTTTTGCACTGGTATTGCAAGTTTGGGCCAGTGTTATTTTGGGTGACTGCTTAAAATTACCATGAGAAAAACAACACATATTGTGCTTTCAACTGCAGCTGGAATTCACTTTTTTCCCTATAAACTCAGTCTCAAACCTCTGGAAAAAAAAGGCATTTTTATTGATATTTTGATTCTATCAAAATGATTTCTGAATCTCATAGAACTGTAGTTACAAGTAGACTGAAGGTGACTCTCACGCACATTTTTATTATAACTAGTACTGGGATAACTCCAGCCCCTTTTAATTTTGTATGAGCTGGAGCTCTAATCATCAGGCACTGAGTCTTAATAGTTTCTGGTGCTCTGGCATTCTGTTTTTCTCCCAGTTCTCACAGGCCCCAGACACTGATTTCAGAAGTGCCTCATTACTGCACAGTGTTCCTGGTTCACTGTCATGAACAGATAGCCTGAAGGGGAAGATATGCTATTTAAAGACAGCGATGTTTTTTGGTTTTTTTTACACTTGAATAATGCATCACTGTGAAAAATAGCACCTTCAATATTAAGTTTTGGAAGCCAAATTGAATTCCACAAAATTTCAAAAGTTTGTGTCTCAAATGCTACTGTACTACTTATAAAGCTCTGTCCATACCAGGTAGGGAAAACATCTGATATCTATTTAGTTGCTGTCCAGTGCCAAGCATTTGGAATAAGTTGTATTATTTAATTCTCATAATAGTTTCTGGAGGTAGCAATTATTAACCTCATTTTATAGAGGAGGGAACTGAGAGTCAAAGAGGGAATATTATTTACAAAACTGTTAAGTGCACCGCGAGGGCTTGAAGCTGGACCTGACACCAAAGACTGTCCACCTTTCCACTCTACTGCCTGCAGTGAAGGAGAAATAAATGTATGTAGTGAAAATGGAAATGGATATGACCATCTGGAAGGATAGTTGTGCCAAATTCTAATATGAAAAATGCTGGATCTTGTTATGGCGAACATTAACATAAAATTGAACCCCTTGACAGCATGATCCCACTCCTATAGAATACTATGATATAAGTTTTTGTTCTGAGTTTTGTTTCCATACCCGAGGGTACAGTATTGCTCATAATTATTGCTGTTGTAACTTTGTACATTAATGGCAATTTTGTGAGGGTAGGTGAGTTTTCCTATTTAGCAAGAGCTTGATTGTTCTCGCTACACTTCCCTTAATCTCCTGCTGAGATCTTGTTAAACATTTTGAGGATGAACTAATCAGTGTTTTGTATCCTTTCAATAATGTAAATGCTTCCCCACCCCAGCATAAATTAATGTGAGACTGTTCAGATGGAAATAGATGGAAAGACTCTCTCACCAGTCATGATCTGGGAAAATAGGCTGGATTAGTGATGCTGATGGGTGGGCAATCTCATTAAGGTTTAACCAAAGGTACAGACTTCAGGTAAACATTTGTAATGGGCAACAATTTATAAATCATAAGTAATCATTCCCTCATTCTCAAAATTGAAATTTCCTTCTGGGGGTATTATGAGAGGATGGTGATCCATTTGATCCATTCACAAAATGCCAAAGCTTTTGGTAGTGCCTGCTGATGCTTGAAAATCACCCCAGTGGATCACTTCCACACACACTTAGAATGCTTAATTTGAAACTGATTCTCCCCAAAGGAGAAATAGGCCTAATTTTCTGTAGAGGCTATCAGTACTGCTTCTTTGAGTTTAGTGTTAGTAGATTATAGTACTTTTCATGTTGTTCCTGGGTCAAGATAGTGGATCAGCATATTACAACTTGTAACAAGGAGCCAGCGTGTATAGGGATAGTGTTCTGATGTACGAGGTGAAAATATATTTTGATGGCAAGAATCTTTTAGTATAATTTCGCATCATTTAAAAATGTACAGACAAGGGTAATAAACCAGTTTTTTTCTATATGCTACAGGGTACAGATTTTAAATTTCAGCAGTATAATTAAGATTTTTGCCTTATGTTCTGTATTACTCATCTGAATATTTTTCAATCAAACTTTTCAAAGACAGTTTTTATGATTTGGTTTGAAACAATTGGAAATCATATGGTGTTTTTGTGATTTTCAGATATCTGTATGAAAACTGAAACAGTCAAATGCTTTGATATATAGTGTAATGGAGCAATTATGTTATTTTCATTTATTATATGGTTTAGGATGATGAGTTCACATGTGTATAACCATTTCTCTATGTTTCATACCAAATGACCCTGGATTTTTAAGAGACTTAAAATTTTTTTCAGACCCATATATAAAACCATACTCTAAATTATTTGCTTGAGATATATATATGTATATATATATATGGTTTAATTATTCTTAACCAATCCTTTGGCTATCATTTAAAATATTTTATAAAAATAATTTTTCCAAACAGTATAAAGATGGTATCTGAACTGGGATAACATAATAGAAAACTTCATTCAAGATAAGATTTTGGACTTCAGAGTAGGTAGAACAGATAAACTACTTCTTTTACAGAATGGTTTCTGAAAAAAGCCCCTTGTTGTTCAGGTATGCCATGTTTGCTCATTTAAAATATACTCATACAGCCTGGCTGGTGTGGCTCAGTGGTTGAGCATAGAACTGTGAACCAACAATTCCTGGTCAGGGCACATGCCTGGATTGCCAGCTTGATGCCCAATAGGGGTGTGCAGGAGGCCTCCAATTAATGATTCTCTCTCATCATTGATGTTTCTTTTTATTTTATTTATTTATTTTTATTTATTCTTTATTTTTATTGTTTCAGAGAGGAAGGGAGAGGGAGAGAGAGATAGAAACATCAGTGATGAGAGAGTATCATTGATGGGCTGCTTCCTGCATGCCCCCTACCAGGGAACGAGCCTACAACCCAAGCATGTGCCCTTGACCGGCATTGAACCTGTGACCTTCCAGTCCGCAGTCCAGTGCTCTATCCACTGAGCCAAACCAGTTAGGGCTCATCATTGATGTTTCTATCTCTATCTCCCTCACACTTCGTCTTTGAAATCAATAAAAATATATATTTTAAGAAAGGATTAAAAAATACTCATCTGTACTTATCATCATCATCTAGTATTTTTCTTCAGTGTTAATGAGTTGGTAAGGCAACTGGTTTTAAACTGTTAACCTCAACAACTGCTTAACTTATTTTACATCTCCCACAAAACTATCCCTGAGATTTTACTTTGAAACTCTATTTACATCCAAAATGTTTTCATTGTCTTACCAAAACAAGGGTTCCTTTATTTGCATACTTTATGAAATGTTCTTGTATAAAACTATACTATGCTAAACTAAACTATACTATTGTTATGATATTAAGCTAGAGGTGAAGTATGGTAGCAATCATCTCAGGTAGAAACTACAGTTTAACTTTAACCCTGCTGTTTGGCTTCTGTACTTATTTGCTTTGTTTAGCAATAGATTTTGATTTTCTGAATTATATAAATCATCCCATTCGATTGAATACCCTATTGATTGTAATTTCAATACCCCATTGGTTGTGGTCTCACTGGTTTTAGAAAGCACATTCTTCTGTACCTGGAACCAGGACAGCACAATTATCCTAAATTGCCTCAGTGGCTACAGATAATGCGTTCTGGTTGACTCAGTGGTCCCAAGACCGGGACAGCACAATTACTCTAAATTGCCTCGGTGGCTCCAGATAATGTGTTTCTGTCAACTCAGTGGTCCGGAGACCCAAAACTATAATTTAACTAACTTGCTCAATTCCGCTTCTGTAACAAACTGCTTTTTTGCAAACCAGGTTCCTCATTCCAAACCCAAAGATGTAATTGATACCTTTGTGATTTTTGCCTATATAAATCTGGTGTTGGGGCTAGGTAATTACTACGAGATTTGAGAGAGCAAAATGCCCCCTCGTAGTCCCGGATTTGCAATAAATGTGACTCCTTAATTTGACTTTTTGAAGTGTCCTTGTGTGATTCGCAGAGTACATGACAACGTAGGTAATCTACATTTTAAATTCCACAGAATCTATTTATTGTCTATCAAAGAGAAAAATATAACAAACAGAAGTGTCAGTAGTTGAAAGGGACCAAAACTAAGTTTCAAAACAGACAAGATTTTTGAAATATAATAAATAAGTATATTTGGAAAACTTCACAGTATTTTCCTGTGAACTATTTCTTGAGTTTTTCACATATTGAGGATTAATTCAATATCTTGATAGCTAGAACAAAGTGTAGAACCACAAAATTATAGACAAATAAAAACGAGTGATATCACTTATCTGGTAGAGAAATAAACTGTGGGAGGGCACAGATCTTGAGTTGGAAGAAAATATGGATTAAGGAAAAACTTTCATGAAAGTTAGAAAGGCAAAAACTACAAATTACCCTAGCAATTACTTTAAAATTCTGTCTTCTAAAAATAAAAATTATGCAAGGCTTGGACCAAGATGGCGGCATAGGTAAACACCGCAGACTGCTGCCGCAAACAACCACTTCAAAAATACAACTAAAAGACGGAACGGACATCACCCAGAACCACAGGAAGGCTGGCTGAGGAGAGACTCTTCAACTAGAAGGAAAAATAACAGCACACCGAGGCTCAGAGGAGGCGCAGTGTGGAAAATACTCAGGTGCGGAGGTGCGCGCGCAAAGCGGGCTGGTGGCTGAGAGCGCGGTTGTCGTTTTCGGTCAGGGGGGAGTCTCAGACTCTGAGCTCCAGATACGGGCGAATCGCTGGGGACTCAAACGGGAGAAGTGGGAGTGTCTGGCATCAGTTGGACGGCAGCTTTCCCTCCGAGGTTTGCAGCGGTTCCTGGGGTTCTGAGAAGCAGAGCCTCTGGGAACGGGACTGAGAGGGGCCATAACCGCTCCCTCCGCCCGCCCTGTTGAGCCCGCCCCGCCCAAGCCCTGCGCAGAGCCATTTGCCAGATCGCCTCAGGCAAAGGCTAGATTAGCACCTCCCCAGAGGACAGAAGTTTTCCGCGGCAGACACAGCTGATTCACACAGCCAGTCGGCCTGGTGGTCAAATCCCTCTAGTATTAACTACAACAATCAAGGCTCAACTAGAACAAGACTGCGCACAAAGACCACTAGGGGGTGCACCAAGAAAGCATAAAAAATGCGGAGACAAAAAAACATGACAGAAATGGAGGATATAGAGCTAAAAATCGCAATTTTGAGGGCTTGCAAAAATGTGCTAGAAGCTGTCAATAAACTTGAGGAGAGAGTCACGAAAACTAATGAGACCCTCGATGCTATGATAAAGAACCAACTAGAAATTAAGCATACACGGACTGAAATAAAGAATATTATACAGACACCCAATAGCAGACCAGAGGAGCGCAAGAATCAAGTCAAAGATTTGAAATGCGAAGAAGCAAAAAACACCCAACCGGAAAAGCAAAATGAAAAAAGAATCCGAAAATATGAAGATAGTGTAAGGAGCCTCTGGGACAGCTTCAAGCGTACAAACATCAGAATAATTGGGGTGCCAGAAGATGAGAGACAGCAAGATATTGAAAACCTATTTGAAGAAATAATGGCAGAAAACTTCCCCCACCTGGTGAAAGAAATGGACTTACAGGTCCAAGAAGCGCAGAGAACCCCAAACAAAAGGAATCCAAAGAGGACCACACCAAGACATATCATAATTAAAATGCCAAGAGCAAAAGACAAAGAGAGAATCTTAAAAGCAGCAAGAGAAAGAGACTCAATTACCTACAAGGGAATACCCATACGACTGTCAGCTGATTTCTCAACAGAAACTTTGCAGGCCAGAAGGGAGTGGCAAGAAATATTCAAAGTGATGAATAGCAAGAACCTACAACCAAGATTACTTTATCCAGCAAAGCTATCATTCAGAATTGAAGGTCAGATAAAGAGCTTCACAGATAAGGAAAAGCTAAAGGAGTTCATCACCACCAAACCAGTATTATATGAAATGCTGAAAGGTATCCTTTAAGAGGAGGAAGAAGAAAAAGGTAAAGATACAAATTGTGAACAACAAACATGCATCTATCAACAAGTGAATCTAAGAATCAAGTGAATAAATAATCTGATGTACAGAATGAACTGGTGATTATAATGAATCAGGGACATAGAAAGGGAATGGACTGACTATTCTTGGGGGGGAAAGGGGAATGGGAGATGCGGGAAGAAACTGGACAAAAATCGTGCACCTATGGATGAGGACAGTGGGTGGGGAGTGAGGGCGGAGGGTGGGGCGGGAACTGGGAGGAGGGGAGTTATGGGGGGGGGGAAAAAGAGGAACAAATGTAACCTGAACAATAAAGATTTAATTAAAAAAATTATGCAAAATAGTGATATCATTTTTGGACTTATTTTTAGAAAAAGTAAAAATAAGAATTTAAAAACACTTTTCATAGAGGAGGCTGATGGGGTAGGGGCAAAGAAAGAAAATATGAATAAAAAATTGGAAATAGTCTCATATGACTGACTATAAGGAAGGTATTTATCAAAATTTTATTGAAAGATCCTAAAGTTATGTTTGTTATAATGAAAAGTGTTACATTAATTTTGCTCTTGAGCAGTAACTCATAGCTCCAAATAAAATTTCCCATTTCCCCTGTTCCAATGCAAATTAGATTATAGCCATCACTTCATGGTAAATTATAACAGTAATAAGCAATAAATTTAAAATCGTCATAGTATGACAATAAATAACCTCAAACATTTTTGTTCACTGTGTTTGTTGGCAATGCCAACTCTTATTCTGTATACAGTAGAGAGAGTGCCCTCTAAAAATTGGATAGATTTTGTGATATAATCACCTAAAATATTGGAATATCGAGCTCTACAGTTGGATATTATAGGTGCTAGAGATATAGTAGTGAAAAATACCAAAGTCATGGTTTTCATAGTATTTACAGACATGGAACTCTTGCATCATTGCAGGCTGGGCTGAGGGACCACCCCACCCCCCATGCATGAACTTCATGCACCAGGTGAATCTACACTAATAAAAGAGAAACATGCAAATTGGTGTCACTCCGCTACACCCACTAGCCAATCAGAGCGACTATGCAAATTAACACAACAAAGATGGTGGTTAATTTGCATACGCAGGCGCAGAGCAAAGACTGAAGACTGAAGACTGAAGACTAAAGAGGCTTGGCTTCTCCACTGCAGCTGCAACAGAGAAGCCAAGCCTCGTTGCGGCCAGACCAAAGGCCTGGGTTCCGGGTGCCAGAGGAAAACCGGTGCAAGCAGCCAGGGGAAGGAAGGCCTATTGCATGAATCTTCGTGCAATGGGCTTCTAGTATATAATAAATGTTTATGAGCTTGATCTCATAGATGGAGATGAATAGAGTGTGGCTTGTATTTTTAGTCATTGTGGAACATTTAATCTTCTAACTATAAACCATATTGTTCTTTCCTCATTTTAAAATTTCGTTTTCTTAGAGATGGTATTCTAACTATCTTGCCTCATCTTTGCATCTAGATAATGCTTGAAGAATGTGAAAATTACCCCGACAGAACACCAGAGAACTTTTTAGATATGAGATATTCAGAAACTGGTACTACATCACAGGACGACACAAGAGGCAAATATGTGCAGTTCAGCAATAGGTCACCATTTCCCACCCCTCCCTTTCCCATACTCACTCCTTCCACTGTAAGGAAAAATAGACAGTAGTGTGTTACTTAACAAATACCTCCATGCTTCCTGTGGCACTCATATCATATGAAGTCCATGTTGCCCAGGAGGAAATGTCTTCCTCTTGCTTGGCATATTAGGATGTCTTGCAAAAATTTATGCGAACTTTATTCATATAGTAACACAGTTAATAGGCTTGGGAAATAATATAGATCAAATCCTGACTCTATCTGTTAATAGCTGTGGCAGAAATTAGTGGTTTGCTCCTCTGGCCTCCCAATCTATGACCCTTTTCTTCTTGTACCGTTGACTGTTTGAGACTGACTCAAACTGTCAGTCTTGTGCTCTAGCCCTTTGTCCCAGACAACCACTGATGCGATGTCTATCAATATAAAGTTGTTTGTCTGATTTAAACTTTCATTTAAATTAAATGAAAGTACGTATTCAGTACGTACTCTTTTGTGTCTGGTTTCTGTCAGCATAGTACTGTGGGGTTCAACCATATTTTCCCTTTTAATTGTGGGTGGTTAATCCATTTACATTAATATAATTATTGAAATGTTTGGGTTTAAGTATACTATCTTGCTATTTTTTATATTCCATTCCTTATGTTTTTTGCTCTGTTGCTCTTTTTTACTGACTTTTGGGTTGGCTGGATATTTTGTGTGTGTTTTGTATTAGTTCCTCTATTGACTTCTTAGCTATATCTTTTATTTCCTTTTATTGGCTTATCTAGGGTTTACAATAACATAATCTATATAAAGGCAATACTCTACCTTTTGTATTCCCTACCTTCTTTTCACACTTCTCATTTCACAAATATAATAATGTTAATCAGTATTATTCCATTATGCCCTTTTCCAAAGTCACTTTTTCATTTAAAACCATACAAATGACTGTTCATTTTTTCCTGGTACCAAATAACTCCTAACATGGCCTTTTAAATCCATTATGTTTTGGACTTTGTCCACATTTCTAGCCTCATCTATTGCCACTTCAACTCCAGGAATACTGATTTTCTTAAAATCTTTCAAATGCATCTTGCTGTTTCAAACTCTGTGTCTGTCTGGAGTTCACATCTCCTTTTGCCATTTTAAGAATTTTTTCGGAAGAACTATATGTCTGTGAGCCTTTTCCTGATTCCTCTCCTCCAGGAAGAATTAATCATTAATCATTTTCTACTCTGTCCTATTTCTGTCTTATATCAGATGCTTTTCATACACCACTTCAGATATTCTTTGCCTTATCTCTTATTCCAGCCACAACTGCAATGACAGTTTCTGTGAAGATGCTGTTCATCTTTATGCAGGTACCACCTGACAGTCTCCTTCCTCAGGCGTGTACAGTTTACCTCTCACTCCCCCACTCTACACCCCACTCACCCCCATGGATTCTGTACTTGATGGTGAGGCAGCATGGGACACCACTGGGATTTTGTTCAGCACTCAAGCATGTGAAACGCAGAAGTGACGAGGACTTAATACTCTGGGTGTGTGTATGGGGGGGAGTGCCCTTGACCAATGAAGAACAGAGTAATTGATAAATACTTATGCTTTCTTTCCCTTGGAGATTGTCAGGCTAGTTCTAGAAGACTGAATATCCAGCTTTCTGTATGGGTAGCCAGTCAATTTAATAGTGAATCTTGGTTTGACTCTCCTTCCTTTCCTGCTTTGCTCCTTGAATCACACTCCTTTGTCTTAGGCTCTGTATTCTGGGGAACCCAGGCTGAGACAATGCCTTTATTACCTCAATAGCACTGTGTTGTAATTATTTAAGTGTCTGCTGCTTCTCCAGGCCAGTAATTTTTCACACATCTTAGAGCAATAATATGTCAAACTCCAAAATATAAAACTGGTAAAAGTAGAGCAAGTCTGATTGAAATGAGAATGAGGGCAGAGGCGTTGAAAAGCAAAAATAATTTGCTAATTAAGCTATGAACTTCGTGAGAGTTAGAAAAGATGTCTTATTAGTCTTTGACTCCTGGAACAGTGGCTGCCTCACAGCAGGCAGTCTATAATGTTTGTTAAACTGAACTAAATTGAATTAAGGGGAACTAAAGTCTAAAAAATAGAAATACCTTCATTTAGGACACAGTGTGGAAAAAGGAAGAAACAAAATAGAAATATAGTTCTAGAAAAGTGAGGGTTAGTAGCAAAGACAATAAAACCTTTTCTGGCTCGAACTGGTTTGGCTCAGTGGATAGAGCGTCGGCCTGCGGACTGAAGGGTCCCAGGTTCGATTCTGGTCAAGGGCATGTACCTGGGTTGCGGGCACATCCCCAGTACGGAGTGTGCAAGAGGCAGCTGAATCGATATTACTCTCTCATTGATGTTTCTAACTCTCTATCCCTCTCCCTTCCTCTCTGTAAAAAAATCAATAAAATATATTTAAAAAACAACAACAAAAAACCTTTTCTGTAAGCTCAAGTTTTTCTGTTCTTGACTTGGTATATAATTTTCAAACTGTTGTCCTGATTTTAAAATCCCCCAAACAATTTGTTAAGTTGTTTAACAAAAATGAAAGACATGTAACGTTATCAAATGTAGAATAGGTAAAGATAGAAAGCTAAAGATAATTTCTAGAAAGTAAACATGTTACTATAAAACCAAAGAGCCATAAATTGAAGCAGCTCTAATGTATTGTGATTATAATCAATATTGAAAGGTGTAATCATTTATTAAAAGTGACAGAAACTCCAGAGAGATAGATTTGTCAAATTAGTTATTTTGAACAAGGTTTTCTGAACATTCAGAGATAGGGAATAAAGCCCAAATGGAAAAACATGGGCAGGAATGTGTGCTCTAAAAAAGTTAGTGTGTTTTTTGTTGAGATTAGCATAGGAAGCTTGCATTAGTGTATTCATTACCACCGTAGGTAAATGTTTTGTCAAATATGTTTCTTTACACCAGGACTTTAACTTTATGGCTAACAAGTTAGTGACTGATTTCTATTTTCTTTATTGTGAAATTGAGCTCATTTATTATATTTGTGAGTAAAGTATAGTCTTAAAATACATCTATCCAATCATTCAACATAAATGTCATTAACACATTGTGCTAAGTCCTGAAGCTTCAGTAGTGAAATAGTTTATGGATATTAGAGATGGATGGGACACCAAGAGACATTATAGGATGGGCTGAGAGGCGTAGTTAATGATTAATGACACAGTCATGTAGAAAGGTTTAGTGACTTGCCCAAGGTCACAGAGCTTATAAGTTATTCCTCAGAATATATAGTTAATTTTAGATATTTTTTATGTTTCCAATAATCCTCTCTGTAAGCATTACTGAGTGATAAACTATGAAAATAACTAATGGCAAAAGGTAGTTGTTCAAATGAGAAAAGAGTAAAAAGCTTTGAAAGAGTGGGAGTTAGGGATAAATTGGGATGGAGTGGGAAAATTTTTTAGGATCATTTCGGTTTATCTGGAAAATTTTCAAACTTGGATTTTTTCCCTTGTTGAGTTGCATATGATTTAAAAAAATAAAAAAGATAAACTAAAGACAGTTTATTGAGAGTCTAACACATACCAGCCACTTTAATGTATATTAACTCATTTAATATTCACAACTGTTCTGTAAAATACTGCATTGTTAAACCTGACTGGCCATTTCAGCCTGGTGTTACAGGGTATGTGTCATTCCTTAGTGATCGTTATTATCCACAGCCTGACACACAGTTTTTAGGTTCAGAAACTGGGTTATTATGTGGTCACAGAAGTTAACAGGCCCAGGCAAATTGATTTCTTCTAACCAAATTTATGGGAGACTGATTATAACCCAGAGCATCAATTTACAAGTCTCTATGAGGAAATTAACTGCCAAGGAGACTAGAATAATCATGTCAACTTGTCAACCCATTCATTCCCTGTGAGGAAAAAAGCTTAGGGAATACAATTAAGGACAGAAGGCTGCCAAAGAAGTATAAAATTAGAAGTGAATTGGATGATTTGAATTGGGAAATTGTCACTCAATTATTGGAACCCAATGTGCCTTCTGCACCATCAGACTTTACCTGTCGCCTAAGGGATATATTTCAACCAGTCATGTCTTTCTCTGTTAATATGTCTCAAATTGTGGCAAATTGTGGACTCAACTACAGCAAGACAGAGAAGATTGGGAGTGTAGTATTGGATTATAATTAGAAGTTTGAAGCGAGACTTAGAAGTTTCAACACAGTTTTAGAAAGTAGAAAAATAATTATGTGGAACAATATGAAATATCAGCTCTGGGCTTCTTAACATGTAACAATGAAAGTGCAAAACTAAAAGAAAAACGTGATAACATTTTCAAAGTAGATTTAAAAATTACTTTGAAAAAGTCTTTAATTTGGTCATACTTATAAGGAAACCAAGAAGAAGAACCTTCAGAGAAAAGAACGGTCACATCAACTAATAGATATAGAAGGAATACTGAAGGTAGAAAATCACCAATTTGCAACCAATAGATATTAAACGTTTGAAGAGGAATGGAATATATTGATGTATTATCATAGCATAACTCCAGAGATTTCTTATTAATCACAAAGTGAGAAATGGTAACCTTACAGTGAAGCAACCTGACCAACACCATGTTCTTGAGTGATCAAAATTAATGTAATCAATGATGGGATAAACTGAGATTTGACTCCTGATGTGGAATGCTGAGAAAGTCACAACATGGTTTATATTGTTTTTCTGCCAAAAAATGTCTGACCCGAATCTAATCATGTGGAAACATCAGACAGACCCAAAGGCACTTTTGAAAAATTTCAATGGCATGAAAACCAAAGTGTGAAGGACTGTTACAAACGAAGAAGATCAACTACAAATGTAGATATGCCAACTACGCGTACTGTGTGATTTTGTATACGGATCAGAAAAAAATTCTGTAAAGGACATTATTGAAACAATTGCAGAAAAATGAAATAGATTGTATATTAGGGGAAAGTGTTATATGAATGTTATATTTCTGGATTTGATAAATGTACTGTGGCTACATAAGGGAATATCTTTGTTCTTAGGAAATGAACACTGAAGTATGTAGGTATAAAGGGCATGATTCTGCAAATAACTCAAATGCTTCAGGAAAAATATTTTGTAATGTGTGTGTGGAAACAGAGAGAAACAAGATATGGCAAAATCATAACCATTGGTGAATCTGTTTCAAGGGTATTCAATAGTTCTTTGTTCTATGCTTCCCACTCTTCTGTAAGTTTGACATTATTTCAACATTACAAAGTTAAATTTAAAAAACGAGTGATTATTAATCACCTTCCTGAGAAAGGTGTTCTTTTCTCCCTGAGACACTGTCCCCAAATAGAAAGCATTTGATAGTGCTGAAGTGAAGCTATGGACCCCATGAGACAGAACTGATGGCAGAGTTGGTAGATGAACCTGCAGTCTTATTTATCAGTATAATTCAGAAAACAAACTCAAGTTTCTTATAATTCTCCCCAAAGACTTTTACCTTCTCTGAATAACTCAGTTCATTTTTATAAACGTTAATGCAGCTCCTATTATATGTCAGGAACTTTGCTAGGCAGTGGGGCTACAGTGATGATTAAGTCTCCTGGTCTCAGGTTACTGACAGTTGGGGAGGGGAAAAGCAATCAAACAAATTTAATATGCAACAGTAAATGTAAACCTAGAGAAAAAGTCAGTGGAGAACGTCATAATTAAGACAATATTGGAGAGGAATGGGTGTCATGGTGGAGGAGAATGACAGTGAGGCCCAGGAATGTCCCACTTGTTGGTATGCACTAATGGGGTGGAACAGGTTCCAGGCAAAGAGAGCAGTAAGTAATTATAAGAAAGCTTAGCCCATGGTCGGCAAACCACGGCTCGCGAGCCACATGCGGCTCTTTGGCCTCTTGAGTGTGGCTCTTCCACGGCTCGCGGTTTGCCGAGCCGCAGTTTGCCGAACACTGGCTTAGGCTATTTGAAGTAACTTGGATTGCTGAAGTATCATACAGCTTTCTGATTTTCAGTGTGTAATAATAAAAAATAAATGATTTTTGGTATAGTTATAGTTTAGTTATGAATATTAATAAGACATTAAAATAGTATGAAATAACTAACACTAGAGAACATATAATACAAATTGACCCTTTGATGAACTTTTTATTTTGAATGATGTGGCATCTCATTATAACTTGGGATTCCTCTTTTGATCTAGTACCTATAATAGTTTTTATCAAATTTAAATAACATACAGACCCTTTTTAAGGAAAAATATATCCTTAATTCCCAATGGTCACATCTTCAGATGCTTAGTGGGGGGGTGGATCTCAGTTTGAGAAATGCTGAGTTAGTTGATGAAAGTCTTATTTTATGAAAATGTCTTTTCATTACAAATTGTGACTATAAAAGAACTATGTTTTCAATTGATAAAATTGTTTTGAATTATCAAAATGAAAACAAAACAAATAATTAAAACATAATCATCAAGCAATGAAAAATTATTGGCAACCTTTGAGTCCAAAGCTTAATATTCTTAATGGGCAAGCTTAACAAAAATTATTAAGTAATACATTTAGACACCCATAAGTACATGTGCAAAGAGCCCAAATAAATAATTTACAAATAGCAAAATAAAAATTTTTATTATAAAATAAAAATTTTATAAGCATATAAAATATTCACCTTCAAAAATAACTAAAAAAGGCAAAGTGAGAAAAATTTTTGATCTATAACATTAATAACATTATAATGTGTTGATGAGGATTTTTAATAATAGAAAAAAATTGCAAGCAATCTAATTATTTGACAGTGTGGAAATAGTTAAAAAATGCATCAATGTAGTATGATATTACTTGGACTATAAATTAATGTTTTTGAAAATTTTAAATAATAAAAATGCTTATGCTACCATCTATATATATAAAAGCCTAAGTGACCAGCTGACTGTTCGACCAGTAGCTATGATGCGCACTGACCACCAGGGGGCAGAAGCTCAATGCACAAGCATGGAAACATGGAACAGACTGATGAATCTCAGAGGGAAGGAGGGAGAGGGGAGGGAGGGAAGAGATTAATCAGAGATCTTATATGCATACTAGAGGCCCAGTGCACGGATTCGTGCACCAGTGGGGTCCCTTGGCCTGGGCTGCGGGGATGGGGACATCCCCCTAGGGGTTCTGGATTGCGATAGGGTGCAGGCTAGGCCTAGGGACCCCACCAGTGCACGAATCTGTGCACCGGGCCTCTAGTATCTATAATAATAAAAGTGTAATATGCTAATTAGACCAGACAGCCAAATGACCTTCCCGACATCATTCCAGATGTCCTTCTGGATGAAGCCACTGCAGCGGGGGCTGAGGCAGAGACAGTTAGGGGCAATCAGGCAGGCAGGCAAACAGTTAGGGGTGATCAGGCATGCAGGCGAGTGGTTAGGGGCGATCAGGCAGGCAGGCGAGCAGTTAGGGGTGATCAGGCAGACAGGCAGAGTGGTTAGAGGTGATCAGCCAGGCAGGCAAATGGTTAGGGGCAATTAGGCAGGTAGGCAGAGTGGTTAGGGGCGATCAGGCTGGCATGCGAGTGGTTAGGGTGATGAGGCAGGCAGGCAGGGTGGTTAGGAGTTGATGAGGCAGGCAGGCAGAGGCAGTTAGGGGCAATGAGGCATGCAGGCGAGTGATGAGGGGCGATCAGGCAGGCAGGCAGAGTGGTTAGGGGTGATCAAGCAGGCAGAGCGGTTAGGGGCAATCAGGCAGGCAAGTGAGTGGTTAGGGGTGATGAGGCAGGCAGGCAGAGTGGTTAGGGGCAATCAGGCAGGCAGAGTGGTTAGGGACAATCAGGCAGGGAAGTGAGTGGTTAGGGGTGCTGAGGCAGGCAGGCAGAGTGGTTAGGGATGATCAGGCAGGCAGGCACGTAGACAAGCGGTTAGGAGCCAGCGGTCCTGGATTGCTAGAGGGATGTCTGATTGTTGGTGGTTTAGGCCTGATCCCGCAGTAGGATCGGGCCTAAACCGGCAGTCGGATATCCCCTGAGGGGTTCCCGATTGCGAGAGGGTACAGGCCGGGCTGAGGGGGTCCCCGCCTCCCCCATGCACGAATTTCTTGCACTGGGCCTCTAGTTAAATATAAGAAGCTATGAACAAAAAGTAAGATTTAATCTTGTCAAAATACACAAAGCAGATTTTGATAATTATCCTGTGAAGAAGAGTATATGGGAGCTCTCTGTACAATTTTTGCAACTATTTTCTAAGTCTAAAATTATTTAAAAATAAAAAGTTAAAAAACATACATAGGAAAACTGATGGGAAAAATAACAAAACTTTAGTAGTAATTTCTATATGGTAAAATTGAGTAGCTTTCCCCCCCTTTATTTTAAAAATGCTCTTTCGTAACAAATTTTTACGAGTTCTGTAAGTATTTCAAAAAATCCTCTCACTGTAATTAGGCAAGGAAAAGCTAAACTTAAAAGAAAAATGCCATCTCCCACAGTCCAATTTGTTGATCAGCAAATGTGTGAATGCTGAAAAAAGGGTGCATATGGGTGGAGGATAAGATAGACACATCAACTGGTTAAGAAGATATTTCACAGGTGGATGTGAAGTGTGAGATAGATCATGAAAGTACGGGCTGACATAGATTGAGAAGGTTATGGCACTGGGAATTTGATGTTAGAAGTAAAGAAGAGAATGACGTCTTCTCAAAAGAGAGGAGATCCCTGTAGTATTTTATGTTAGAAGAGAATCAGGC
Organism: Myotis brandtii; assembly: GCF_000412655.1. Lineage (NCBI taxonomy): Eukaryota > Metazoa > Chordata > Mammalia > Chiroptera > Vespertilionidae > Myotis > Myotis brandtii. The sequence continues at coordinate 5,057,343 of NW_005363836.1, read as the reverse complement.
TACTTCTCCAAGTATCTAGGGATCATAAACCATAATAGGTTAAGGGAGTATTCCCAAAAGGTTGGTTTTTAATAAGTTAAAATCATTTGCCTCAGATAACCATCTTCATACTTGTTTTTATCACAGACTGCTTTCTAAGCAACTCAACTTTACGGTGATTCGGGCCTTCTTCTGAAGACTCAGCCTTTTATCTTAATGAGTGACAAAGGTAATTAGCTACTCAAGTTAAGTCCCTCTTGATCTGGATTTTTGTGTAGAATATTATTTGTTTAATGCTCAAATAAGGACAAATAGAAAGATGACTATACACTGTGGTGTCATTAGGAGCTGTACCTGAAAAACCACATGTTAGACATTGTGGTGCTCAGTCTTCTCCTATCTCAAGACCTCTTAAGATGCATGGCATCCTCCCTTCTATGCCTGGGAAAGGTGTGGTGAGCAGGGACTACGTAGTTTCTAAAAGCATGTGTGTCCCCTTGGGTACTCAAGTCAATTCTAAAACCAGCATTGAGCCCTTCACCTTAAGAGATACTGCTAGAGCCCTAGCCAGTTTGGCTCAGTGGATAGAGCATTGGCCCTCAGACTGAAGGGTCTCAGGTTTCATTCTGGTCAAGGGCCCATACCTCAGTTGTAGGCTCGATCCTTGGCCCTGGCTGGGGCACTTGCAGAAAGCAACCAATCAATGTGTCTTTCTCACATGGATGTTTCTCTCTCTCCCGCTCCTTTCCACAATCAGTGGGAAAATATCCTCAGGTGAGGATTAGCAACAACAAAAAAGCAAAACAAAACAAAGCAAAAAGTTACTGCTACAAATACAACCTTTAACATTTACCTTAGAGGATTATTGTTTTTGGCCCCCTCTCTCATATTGGGAAGCTACTGCTTGTTCCCAGAGAAGCAATATGGTATCAGAATTTGTTCCTTGGAGAAGGATTTGACTCCACTTTAAATGTAGACCCTTATTTCTACTATTTCTGCCTCCATGATTAGGTTTTAAACCCAAGGCAGGCACTGACCAGGTCTTATTAATCTTTTTCACCCTCCTCAGGCTTAGTCTTTAACTTTCAAAAAGGTAGTTACTTAGTAAATATTTATTAAAAATAAATACTATTTTCCTTAAGGGCAAATTTTATTCCTTCATGAAGGGAAATCTATTTCTTGCTATAAAAAAAGTTAAAAGATTGCATAAGTACAATTTAAAATATAAGATAGAGAATGTGTAGCCTAAAGCTAAGCAACAGCTTTGATCTTTGGCTGAATATTTTTTAAAAGATTAAAAGGCTTATTAAAAAGGACCTACTGCCCGGCCGGTGTGGCTCAGTGATTGAGCCTTGACCTATGAACCAGGAGGTAACAGTTCTATTCTGTCAGGTCACATACTGGGTTGCGGTCTGGACTCCCAGTGAGCGAGAGTGGGGGATGGGGGAAAAGTGGAGTGTGCAGGAGGCAGCCAATCAATGATTCTTTCTCATCATTGATGTTTCTATCTCTCCCCCTCCCTTCCTCTCTGAAATAAATAAAAATTTACTTTAAAAAATAGGATCTATGGGTCTAATAAGACTCGGGCCCAAGAAAGGTCTAAAAGTACATAGTCTCCTGAAGGTGCAGATACATTGAACTATGTGGGCTGTTCCTGACAGGGACCCTGCTCCTATGAAGGTGTTAAGAGATTTCTGCACCCAGAGCCTCTGCCCTCTAAGTGTGGATTGCAGTTGCTTCTCAAGTGTGAAAACTGAGGAATTACTGACTTAAAGGAAATTTTTCTTTTATGCAAATAAACAGGGTTATTAATGTACTCATGCCTAGGACAAATTAGTTTTTCAGGCCTGTTTACTTCTCTGTAAAAGAGAATAACAATACTGTAATTATCTCACAGTCTGAAATAAGGAATAAATTGGCACTGTGCCTAACTATGTTATATATGCTGAATAAATGATGGTTTTTATTTTGTTCATAAACGGAAATTCAGAAGTGCGTTAGAAATGGTTCAGTGTATTTGACATAGAGTTACCAGGTCTGTATTGTACTTCAACTGCATTGTAGCTTAGATGGGTTTATGTGAGCAGAGAGCAGGGCATTGCTACCATGTCTACCATTGCATTAAGGCAAGCATGTCAAACTCAAAGGCTAACACATGCCAAATAAACAAGGTTTAAGTTTATGTGGGCCGCAAAAAAAAAACAAAAGCTTCCATTTTCATAGAAATGTAGGTTTATTTCTAAGGAGACATGCTGACTACAAAGGGCTGAAATAAATGAGTAATCATTAACATAAAATAATAGAACATTTTAATAAAAATTAATATTTTTTATTGAACATTAACTTACCAGACACTGAATAACTATACAAATTAATAAGCGTAATGCAAATAAAGCTATATTTCTTGTTCTCCGAAAGCTAAGTATTTCCTGTTGCGCACACCAAACAAGTCAGTCCAAGACTAATGACGTGGCAATTGGCTGCTAAAATATTCTCTGCTAGTATTAGTGGAGAGAAATAGTGAGCCTGCATGTAAGGCGCGTAAGGGAAATGAATGCAATATGATTATAGTAATCAGTCATTAACGAACGTTGTATTTTGTTATTAATAACTAGAGGCCCAATGCATGAAATTTGTGCAAGGGGCTTGGCCCTCACAGCCCCGGCTGCCTCGGCCAACCCTTGCAGCCCCTCACAACCCCTCGCAGCTTTGGCCGGTCCTCGCAGTCCTGGCTTCATCTGGAAGGTCATCCGGAAGGATATCCGGAATGTCATTCAGCTGTTTGGTCTAATTAGCATATTAGGTCTTTATTATCTAGGATTATGTATAACTAGAGGCCTGGTGCACAAAATTTGTGCACTGGCAGTAGGTGTCTCTCAGCCCAGCCTGCACCCTCTCCAACCTGGGACCCTTCAGGGTCAGTCGGACATTTCTCTCACAATCCAGACTGCTGGCTCCCAACTGCTCGCCTGCCTGCCTGCCTGATTGCCCCTAACTGCTTCTGCCTGCCAGCCTGATCGCCCCCTAACCTCTCCCCTGCTGGCCTGATTGACACCTAACCACTCCCCTGCCAGCCTGATCGACACCTAACTGCTCCTCTGCTGGCCCAATCGCCCCCAATTGACCTCCCCTGCAGGCCTGGTCCCCCCTGCAACTGCCCTCCCCTGCAGGCATGTTCCCCCCTACTGCCCTCTCCTACAGGCCTGGTCCCCCCACAACTGCCCTCCCCTGCCAGCCTGGTCGTCCTTAACTGCCCTCCCCTGGTGGCCATCTTGTGTGATGGCATGACGGTCAATTTGCATATAGCCTCTTTATTATATAGGGTAGCCCTAGTTGGTTTGGCTTGTGGATAGAGCGTTAGCCTGAGGACTGAAGGGTCCCAGGTTCAATTCCGGTCTAGGGCACATGCACGGGTTGTGGGCTTGATCCCCAGTAGGGGACATGCAGGAGGCAGCTTAGTGGAAAGAAATGGTGCGCCTACGCGTAAGGCGAGTAAAGGAATGAATGCAACACTATTATAGTAATCAGTCATAATGCTGTAGTTTGTTATAATTATGTATAACAGGATATTGTAAAAATTAAATTACAAAATTTTTATTAAAACATTTCTTACATACCATTATATTGGCTGGGCTGCAAAAATATTCATTCTGGGCTCTGACCCCTAAATTTCTGATTTAGGATGGTTGGAGTGAGGCCTGAGAATTTGCATTCTGACAAGTTTCTAGGTAATGCTGATGTTGATAGTGTGGGTTACATTTTGGAAATCATTGATTATTCCAGTGATTCTCACACCTAGCTGCATGTTAGAATCATCTGGGGAGCTACCCAGGCTCTACTCTAGGGGGTTCTGAGAGCCTGCATTTCATTGATCTTGGCTGAGATGCTGTGCAGTGACTGCAGTGCACATGGAGGATTGAATACCATTGGCTTAGTCTAAACCTTATTTCACAGATGAGGAAACAGGTCTGAAGAAATTAACTATTCCCTTCTTGTCTTGGCTCCTAGCATTCTGCACATTGTTTCTTACTCACTTACTTGGTTCTTGGCTGTATAAGGTCAGGGACTGCCTTAATCTATTTGCTACACAATAAAGGTTCAATAAACATCTATTGTTGCGGTAATAATGTTGAAGGGAATAGGGATCCACCAAAAGTTTTTGACCAGCAAAGTTATATACTGAATATTAAAAGTAATATTTTAGGAGGATTTGTTATGAGGAAGGGTAAGATAAAGATCCTGGAGCAGCGATGATCTTCCTACTGCAATGTTCCTGTAGAACCTTGTTACTAAAAATGTGATAAAGACCAGCAGCATCAGTGTCACCTGAAGCCTTGTTAGAAATGCAGGCTCTCAGCTCCCACCTCTGACCTACTAAAGAAGAATCTACATTTTTATAAGATTTCCAGTGAGTTTTGTGCACATAGAAGTTTAAGAAGCACCATTGTAGGACATTACAGGACCACTGTCTAGACTTATGTGGTAGCCCTAGGGAATTGAGAAAGAGCAGCAAATATGAATGACTGAGCATGTCTGCTTTTACTTAAGCCTATTCCTTGGGATACCGGTTCTCTGGGATTTTAATAAGCATTCAGTGATCAAAAAAGTGTGGTGAATACCAGATTAAACAAAGCTAAACATTTTTTAGGGTTTTGTTTTTTTTGTGTGTGTGTGTTTTAAATAGCCAGACTTCTTTTATCTTTTAACTAGGGGCCCAGTGCACGAATATATGCACCTTCAAAGGAACTGTCTGCTGGCAGTCCTGCTCCCACCGCCGCCACTCCCACTGGCTGATGGTGCCAGCCCTGCTCACACCTGCTGACAGCATGGAGCAATTGGGGCTGGTGCCAGCAGCAGGTGCGAGCGGGGCCAGCTCTGTCAGTAGGTGCGAGTGGTGGCTGCTGCCCCAATCGCCCCTCAGGAGCAGGGGGAGGTGGAGAAGCCCTGAGGGCAATCAGGGCTGGCAGCTGCTGCTTGCACCTGCTGATGGCGCCAAGCAATCAGGCCCGGCGCTGGGTGCTGGCAGCAAGTGCGAGCAGTGTCTCTGGCACCGGCAGCAGGTGCAAGCAGGGCCAGCGCCAGCAGGTCCGAACGCCGGACAGGACCGTGGCGTGCAGGGGCAAAGAATTTTCAGTAAGCACCAGAGGCTCGCCCCGATGACAGTGACCAGTGCCCCGGCTTGGTCTGGTGCCCCTGCTCACCTGCTCCACCATCCCACTGCGGCCGACGCCTGCCATGTTCTGTGCGCACCCCTTGGTGGTCAGTGCATGTCATAGTGACTGGTTGTTTGGTTGTTCAGTTGTTTGGTTGTTCCGCCGTTTGGTCTATTTGCATATTAGGGTTTTATATATATAGATATGCTGACTCTCCAAGAGAAAAACTGTATTGTGTAGCTGCTTCTACATTTATTGATCATGGAAGCCTGTTTGGGGTATAACTTCTCATGTTACTCTTTTGTGGAGTGCATCTTGGTAAAGCTGTAATAAGCTCTTTGTGATTATTAGGGTTCCAGATTTAGAAGATATCCTAATTCCTGGACAGGAAACCACCTTACACATCTTAAGTTAATACCCATTACTTATCTGTTCAAGTGCCCAACCTTTCCATCACTGGTCCAGGTGTGTGACTTCACTTCTGACTCACTTTCATTGGCTGAGTCCCATTTGGAAAGAGTCATAGGAGAGGTCTGTGGGCTCTGTCAGAGCTGGTCTGGGAAAACATTCAAGACTTAGTTGCTGGTTATGGTGTCTGATAGAAATGAGGAGGAAACACTGGAAAATGTAGGGTCACTAGTAACATACCAAATTTGTGCTAGGAGTGCAATCAGGAGGTATGACTGAGAGCAATTACTGGGTGAATAAAGAAGAAACACAGAAATGTGATTGACAGTCGTGAGACATATCTGTAAGCAAATTTATAGTGAAAAATAAAAAGAAGCAAATGAACAAATACATTGGGGCCTAGGGTTGTTTCAGATTTAGGATAGTCCAAAATGGCTTTTCTACAGTTTATTTCCATCGATGCCCCCTTTAAAAATTCATGGCCCATTGTAATGCTGGCAGGTTGATTATTCCACATTCTATAACTAGAAAGCATTTGATTTTAAATTATACTCACTAATAAATTACCAATAATGTTTTGGATAGCACCTTTTATATTCACCATATAGTTTTTCTTTTGTATCCTTGACATTAAATTTCACTTTTTTGGGGGGTGGGGTAGCAGTATACTAGTACTTACTATTCTTAGTTAGTAAAAGGAATGAAAATACTTTCTCCATGATACCCTTACTTTGGGCAGTAAGCCACATTACTCTTAATTTTTTGTTAGTAAACCAATGGAAAGTATTTTTGATTTAGATCTGTCCTTTCAAATGCTCAAAGGCTTTATTTTTTATTCCCTTTTCCTAATATTTAAAAAATGTCATTTCTTGCAAAATCAAGAAAGTACTCTTAGATCAACTTATGCCATCAGTATAATTTTTCTTAGGACTTTTTGTCTTGAAAAATTTGATATTACTTTAATGGGTAAACTTGGATATATAAATCTTTCAAATCTCATTCAATTCAATTTCTCTTTATTGTATCCTCAGTTGAGAGCATTTCCTGTACTTTCTGGAGAAATTTTGATGAGAAGGGGGAAAACACCCCTTGTTTCAATCAAGCAGAATATATTGAACAAAGTAGTCTTTGATTTCAGAAACTTCTAGAGGGGATTAGTATAGTTTCAACGGACTTTTCTTCAACTTTGAAATCTACAGTTCCCAGACACTGTGTATAAAATAATGATCTTAAGATCTTATAAGCTGCTAAGTCATCTAAAATAAATTCATTTTTTTATTTTACTAAGATTGATTCATCTTAGACTATATAGAGGTTGGCAGTCTTTAGAAGGAGTGTTAAGATGCTTGATCTGCCCCTGTCAGGCTAATAGTGGTGGGAGATACAGTTTACTAGGAAACCCTGACTCTTCAGTGGAGTTGGACATGGGAGATTATAGTAGCTGAAAGACTATCTCTGCACAGGCAAAGGGAAGTAGACGGGTGCTATGGGAACAGCAGCTGCTGAATTTTGGACAGTATAGGTAGCTTGTATCAACTACAAGCCCTTATAGTTGTAGGGAAGAGAAAAAAGACGCAGCAGTTGTCCCACATGTCAAAAGTAACTTGCTAATGAGCTTTATTTAACATACGTGCTAAGGCTTGCCAATACTTATCCTGGAAAGATTTTCAACAAGGATTGGATCTAGAGGTTCAAGTTAAGCCTTGGGTTACTAGACAATCTGATCCCCAAAATATTTGTACAACATCCATCTAATAAATTATTTATCGAACATCATCAGGTGCTGGTTCTGTGCTGGGTGATGGAATACCAGGGCAAGAAAAGGTAAACATTGTCATTGCCATCATACTGCTTGTTGACATAGTGGGATGCAGATTTGTAAACAAGATAATATAAGTGTGTGCTATGATAGAAGAAATATAGCAAAGCATGGTAATATACAGAAGGGGGTACTTAACTTTTAGTTAAGGAGTCAGGTATAAGAAGAGGCATCTACATGAAGGATGAGTAGGCTTTGGGTAGACTAAGAAGAGATGGGGCAGGAAAGTGCATTCTGCACTGGGAGAAAAGCATATACAAAAGTCCTGAAAAAGTTCATAAAGAATGTTTTGTTTGGAGCATACAGATTTGGGAAGAAGGAGAAGTGGCTGGAAATGAGGCTAACAAAGTAAGCAGAGGTCAGACATGTAGGGTTTTATAAGCATTTGGGTTTTATTTTAGATGGAATGGAAAGCCATAGAAAGTCTCTCTAGCCAAGGAATGATTAGATATGCATTTTAGGTTAATGACTCTGGCAGCATTATGGAGAATGGGTTGGAGAGAGATAATACTGGGGAGAATGAGACCAATGGGAAGACTCTTGCAAAAGTTTACATAAGACGAGATGGTAGCCTGTATTTGACAAGTGATGGCATTCTCAATAGCTTGTGCTTATAGACACTAAAGTTTTTTACTCTACTTTTTATAAGATTGTTTATATGGTTCTTTACCTCAGTATTTTCCATTTTATAATTCTTCAAGAAACCTTTATTTCCTCTCTGGTATCTATGTAAACTATTATGTTTTTGTTGCTTCCTAAATATTCTCCTGAAAATGTATGTTCTGCTCTTGACATACAGTATGTTTCTTTATCACACTTGAGTACAGAATTAATGTTGAGAGAAGTAATTATGATTCTAGTGAATAGGTCTTAGTTGTACAACTATGGGTAGCCTGAGATTTCCTGGAAAGAACTGGTAGAAAAAAATAATTTAATGGCTCTCAGCATTGGAAAGAAAGAAAGTAATTTAAAGACAGTTTTAGAGGGGAGGAGGCTTGCTGTACAGCAATCAATATGGCAGGATTAGAAAAGACCATCATGGATCAACCCCAAAGTGCAAAAAGTAATTAAGGGCACAGAAGGCACATAATGCATGTCAAGTTCAAAGGAGACACTGAGAAATTACAGAGTGACGTTTGGCATTTAAAAATGACAGAAAGAGCAAAGGTGGAAAATGACAAAAACATTTCATGTAAGACTAAAAGTGCTGCAATATTACATGGGACACAAAAGGTCAGTGAACAGCCCGGAATGGTGTCTAATGGATAGCAAGGGTACTCCATTGACTGAGACTTTCTTGTAAACATTGATTACAAAAATAAAATTAAATGAATTCTTTGCCTCAGTGCTCTCAGAAAGCACAGTCTGGCTGAAAAGAGAAATCAATTTAAAATGAGAGAAGTAAAATTGTTCTTGGACATGTTGCCAATCAATAGGTGCTAAAGAAATGGAGAAATTTGAATTCTCATGTAGAAGCAGATATTCTTTCTTCTAGGATTAGTGCTGTCCAAAGCCAATAATTCATTCTTAGGCTTAGAAACTCTTTCTAAAAAGGATTAAGTTGTTTTTCTTTTGGTATTTTGTTCCCAAATCTCCCAATGTAGGTCATTTTAACGATTTTTTGGCTATCTATGTGTGAAAGTATGATACATCTGGCTCTTACTAGGTCAAAGGACAACATCAAGAAATTGCGTAGAAGTCCTAGCAAAAAAACTTCCCAACCTAGTAAACTTTTATTTTTTATTTTTGAGGAAATATACTTTTGTGAAGTGGAGCTTGGTGGAACGGCTGTTCCTGGCTTTGGAAATCCCTCATCTTAATCAATTAGGGCTTCTATAATAAGAATACCATAAACTGGATGGCTTAAGGGACAAACATGTATTTCTTACATTTCTGGAGATTGGGAAGTTCAGAATTTATCAGCAGCTTCTTGACTGGCTTTTTGTAAATAGCTGACTTCTAGCTATATCCTCACATGATACAGACAGACAGACTAATCTCATCATGAGGGCTCCATTCTTATGACCCAATTACCTCTTAAAGGCTCCATTTCCAACTACCATCACATTGGGGATTAGAGTTTCAACATGTGAATTTCGGGGACACAAGCATACAGTCCCACAGCATCCTTAGTGATACATATTTTCCAAAGAGGCAGCAATTGTTCTTACTTGCATGTTAAAGGCAGGATTTAAAGAATGGGTATACCTGATGCAAAAGCAGAGAGGTTTTAAGTTATTGTTTCAAAAAGGATTCAGGAACAATTTCATATGAAAGTATTTTTGTAGCATAAAATTGAATCATGGCAATTTCATATAGTTTAGCCTAATAGTGAGAGATTAGTGTAATTTTTCTGCATTTGTTCTGTTTTCCTGTTTCCCCAGGTCTGTTTCTCCATTGTGATTAGAAATTAATACTTTGATGTATTTTTTCCCATTTTTTTCAAAGCCTTTAAGGATATATTTGATAAAATCTGATATATATTATACATTTTATATTCAGCATTTTACAGCTAATCTAATCTAATAAAAGAGAAACATGCAAATTGACTGTACCTTCGCTATGCCCCAAGCCATGCCCACCAGCCAATCAGAGCGACTATATGCAAATTAACCCAACCAAGATGGCGGCTGGCAGACACGGAGCTGGAGCAAGCAGGAGGCTTGGTTGCCCCGGCGATGGAGGAAGCCAAGCTTCCTGCCTGCCCTGGCCGGCTGTAGCCTCTGCTCAAGGCAACAAAGTTTCAATTCTAGAAGATAAATAAATCTCAGATACCTGCTTCCAGCCAGCCTCCACTGGGAGCTTGGGTGGCTGGGCCCATGGCCAGCCTGCAAACAGCCATCAGCCCCTCACCTAGGATGGCCACACCCTCATGGGGTGAGGGTCCCCGCTGGGGGGCTTGGCCAGCCTGCAAACAGCCATTAGCCCCTCACCCAGACTGGCCAGGCACCCCAGCAGGACCCCCCACACTGAAGGGGGTGTGGCCAGCCTGAAAACAGCCCTCAACCCCTCACCCAGGCTGGCCAGGCACCTCAACGGGGACCCCCAACCTGAAGGGGGTTTGACCAGCCTGAAAACACCCATCAGGCCCTCACCCAGGCTGGCCAGGCACCCCAGCAGGACCCCCCTCCCTGAAGGGGGTGTGGCTAACTTGAAAACGGCCCTCAGCTCCTCACCCAGGCTGGCCAGGCACTCTAGCAGGGACCCCCACACTGAAGGGGGTGTGGCCAGCCTGAAAACAGCCCTCAACCCCTCACCCAGGCTGGCCAGGCACCTCAGCGGGACCCCCACCCTGATCCGGGACACCCTTCAGGGCAAACCAGCCAGCCCCCACCCATGCACCAGGCATATAATAAACGAGTAATATGCAAATTGACCCTAACAGCAGAATGACTGGGAATGACTGGTCACTATGACACACACTGATCACCAGGGGGCAGATGCTCAATGCAGGAGCTGCCCCCTGGTGGTCAGTGCGCTCCCACAGGGGGAGCTCTGCTCAGCCACAAGCCAGGCTGATGGCTGCCAGCACAGCAGTGATGGCGGGAGCCTCTCCTGCCTTCTCAGCAGCACTAAGGATGTCCGACTGCAGCTTAGGCCTGGTCCCCGCTGGCAAGTGGTCATCCCCCGAGGGGTCGCAGACTGCGAGAGGGCACAGGCCGGGCTGAGGGACCCCCCCGAGTGCACAAATTTTTGTGCACCGGGCCTCTAGTATTATATAATTGCTTAACCGTGCAGTTAAATATGCTTTAAAATATTTTTGCTGGCTGCATATCATTTCATAATGAGTTTGTAGCATACTCTGTTTCCCTATTCCTTCACTACCTGGGAACCATATATCCTGGTTTGTCCAGGGAAGTCCTTATTTATGACTATTATCCTGGAAAAATTATTAAAGCACCCCCAGAGTTATCCCATTTGGAATACAAATTTGTGTAGTCACCTTTCCTGTAATCACCCTACCTACAATAGACTATTTGCTATTTAAAATTTTCTCTTATAAATCCACTATAGATTAGTTCATTTCTTATTATTTCACAAGGCTAAATTCCTAAAAGTGAAGTAACTGGATCAAAGTGTATGACCATTTGGTTCTGTCTATATACTGTCCTGCTTGTATTTCTGTTAAATAAGTAAAATACGGTTCTGTTAAATTGAATTCAACAACTTTATCTGCTTTCAACTTTGAATATTTTATTCCCTTTGAGAAGGGTTTCTCAACACTGGCACTATTATCATTTTGGCTCAAATAATCCTTCTTATAGAGGGCTATCTGTGCATTGTAGTATGATTTAGCAGCACCCCTGGCCTTTACCTCCAGATGCCATAGCACTTCCCACCCCAGTCATGACAATCAACAATGCACTTGTCCCTTGTGGGGGTGGGGGAAGGGGCAAAATAGCCCTCAATTGAGAACCACTGGCTTAGAAAAATGTATAGGGAATAATAAGAGTAACATCTTCCTCTTCTAGCTTATTTGTCTCAAGCTGTGGGTTTTTGATAAAATAATTGCTTATTTAGCATACTGAAAATGGTAAAAGTTGCTTGTTCAAGATTACATGACCAAGGAACAGAGCAGGAATTTGAACTTGGGTCTGTCTGTCTTCAGAGTCTTAACCATGTGTCCTGCTATCTAAAGGGCACTTGCTAGTACTACTGTTATGCACTTGCCATTGCTAGACAGAAAACAATGGGAAAAGAAGTATTTTCTCTCCAGTGAGTTTATGGCAATCATTTAGGATCTTTTTTATTGTTACCAAGGTAGTCCTTACTTATTTTACCATCTGTAAATGGGGTTGGCTGTATGATATCAATATACAGAAACATGTAGTTTAAGTCTTGGCACATAGTAGGTGCTCAATATGTGCTAGTTTGCACTTATATTTGCATTGGGTTATCATAACCATCTGCTAATGAGTTTGTAGGGCTTAAAGATGAACCAAACGAAGAGGGACTGATTACCTTTCCCTCTTTCTACTTTCAAAAGCAGCCCTCCCCGTTTTCCCTCAATATTGATGAATCACACTTTGAAGAACAGAGTAAGAGATGAACAGACTCCAGGGTATCCACAAGTGAAGGAAGTACAATTTAAAATCACTGAAATAAATATTGTTCCTTCTTTTTATCTTCTGTCTCAAAAGCTATTTGTTCAGAATAAGGAAATCATTTTTAAGTTCTAGAGGTAGAATATTTAGTTTCAGGTTGTTTGGGGACAGGTTCTGATATATGAACATAAGACTAGTGAGTAGGGAGAGGACCAGACTGGAGAGAGAATCCCCCACACATTCTTGTGCTAGAGGCAGCCCACCACTATTGCCAGTTAATGCCTGAGTGATGATGGGGTGGGAGGAGGAATGTGGTGAGCTATTCTCACACTGGAGGAGGAGGTGTGGCTCAAGTTCTGCAGCTAAGCTCAACTTAGAAACTTAAACATGGTGATCTTGGGAAGCATGGTTGGATTACAACTAGTTTTATCTAGGTTTTTCTCATTTCTCATTCTAAATGGTGGACGTTGTTGATTTTGGAGACTCTTGAAAGGAAAAGCAGAAAGGAACTATGTCAGAATCACTTTCCCCCCAAAAGATACTAGACCAGGAAAGAAAAAAAGACATCTGGATCTACAATACAGGAAGTTCTCACCTACTCTTAACCTATTCTTAAGTTCTGAGTATGGTACTTGATGTTTTGTAGTACTATATGGCTTTTAAAACATTTTCACAAGTATTAGCTCTTTGACCACCTCAAGAAGCTAGTCAGGCAGACACCCATGTTTCAGAAAAGGAAATGAAACTTGGAGAAGTTGTGATTTTCTCCAGCTTCATAGAATGAAGAATGACGGAGGACCCTTGATACCTATATCAGCTCTGTCTCCACATCATCCCAATGCTTATGTAGTTCCAGAAGTTACAGTATTTCTCTGCTCTTAGACTTTTTCTTGTTTGGCTGGCATTTTAAACTAGGTTGTCTGTGACTAGTATTTAAAAGAATGATTATGTGATTGCTTTTCCCACACATTCAAGGCAACATTTCAGTGTACCTATCATGTTGTCTGAAATTTGGGTGCTACCCTTACTCTCTACTTTTATGTGTTTATCTTTTATGTCCTTATGTAAGGGTAAGCAGAGTGGTTGCTGTGCATATATCACATTTTGAATTTATAATGGCTTTTCTGTTAATGGGTTGGATATTATTGTGTTTCAACCCCTGTGACCCTGTGTTAGGAAAACTCAGCTTGAGAATATATTGCTGAGTCGTAATATTAAAACCCGTGGCCCTTCTCCCTGTCAAGTGAACTTGAACATGTAATGGTGTTGTCTTAAATAGGATAGTAGTTAGGATTTCTTTTCAGTAAATGATGAATATTTGAAAAAGAATGTAAGCTTAAAATTCGCCCCCTCCCCGCCTGTTGTTTTTAAATTGCTCACAATGTGTTAAAGCTTAATATAAAATACACAATCTTCCCTACTTTATCATGGTGCTATTTTTTTTCATGGTGCTATTTTAACTTATGTCTTAACTACTTTATTTTATTAGTTTTTTAGAACCAAATTATCTTCTGTCATAAGCAGCCTTCTTGTATGTGGCTTACCAATACAAGTTGAAATGCTCAGTATTTTCTCTCTCCCTCCATGCCTCCTTCCTTCCTTTTTCTCACCTCTTCTTTCTATTTTTATCCATCCATCCATCCATCCATCCATCCATCCATCCATCCATCCATCCATCTCCTCTCAGTCTTTTAGTAATAGAAAGGCTTGTATTTAGTATGTGTGGTAACTCAAACATCACAATTTCAAAATTTGAAGTTTAAAAGTATTCTTAAATTGAGCAAGTTTATGAGTTTGGAATTGATCTGCTCACTCCAATTTTGAGGATTTCATCACTTTATTATCTTTTAATTATAATCATATACCCAAGTGCTCATAATTTATCAGACTTTATGTGGTGTTAAAAACTAAAAGTCTTTGCTTAAGAGATTGAAATTCAAAGTTGGTTTCAGAATATAGATAAAAATGGCTTTCTGTGTCCAGCCTGGTATGCTTTAGTAATGGGTCTTTATGATTTTAGTGGCTGTGCCTTGTCAGTGACTTTTCCCCCAGGTGGAGCCAGTCCCGCTAGCATGGTGACCTTTAATTGTTGGCATTCTTACTAACTGCCTTGAGATTACCTAGTTTCTAAAGGAAAATGGCAGGTAGCCAGGGAGTTTTCTTTCAGCAATCCAAAGAGATGTCTCACTCCCTAAGAGAAAACTCTATCTGTCCATTTTGTTTTATGAGCGGCATCATGAGATGTTTAGATAACTCAGAGCTGAGTGAGTGGAGAGTTATTACATGATACAAATATATAATTTAGGAGATGATGGTCAGAGACATGTAAACTAAAGGAAAAAAGAAGTAATAGCTTTCAATACCACAAATTTATTGTTTGTGGAATATACTGCATATATTCCAATATGTAATAGTTTTTCCTATCTTTTAGTTTTGAGAGTTGTGTGTGTGTGTGTGTGTGTGTGTGTGTGTGTGTGTGTGTGTGTTGGGGGAAGGGTACAAATAATAATGTAGGAAATCCAGAAGGATTTTTACTTAAGGTAACTTAACTTATGTGCCAAGAAATATATCCTGTGTGGGTTGTCTCACACTTTGTGCTAAAGTTGTCTCTATTGCCTTTTGTCAAAATGTGTCTCTATTGCCTTTTGTTATGAGGAAAGGAAAAAATAGGGATATATCCAGAGCTACAACCCCGAAGGCCTGTTTGTGAGTTCAGAATTTTTAGAGATCAACCAAAGAACTTGTATGCATATATACATAACCAGGGACACAGACAATAGGCTGGCGAAGGCCTGGGGTGGGGCCCAGAGGTGGGCTAGAAGAGGTCAATGGGTGGGGGTGGGGGCATATGTAATACTTTCAACAAAATAAAGATAAATTTTTTTTCATTGAGATAAACACAGTTGTTTTCACATTTGACAATAATTGTAAAACAACAAGGCCATTTCATGCATTACAGTATGCCTGAGTAATCTTCATTCATTGTTTTCTTAGGAAGATGTTACATACTATACTTAAGACCCTACAAACATACATACATTTAATGTCCATTTATCTTAACCTTTATGCAAAAAAGAGGAAGAACAAGAGAAATCTGAAACAAATGCAAACAATGCAAAATTATCACTGATATGAATGACAAATGCCCTGAGAAAACTCAATGCAGCACTTACATATGCTTATGTAAGATTTAAGTAGTGAAATTTTACAAAATTTATTGGCAATTATAGAGAGCAGGAGCAGATGCAGCAGGTTTCAGCAGGGCTTTACTTGGTGCCAGTGTACCCCTGGCAGCTGCTGCTCGTATTGCCCACAGAGGATACCAGAGTGGCTTCTGTATTGGAGAAACTCATCTTTTGTGAGCCGTGCTTTTATACTGAAGGTAAGCTAATAAGAATTTACACACACACACACACACACACGTATGCACTTCTGTATAAAAGAATGTTCATGAATTCTGGGCCCTCTTTGTCCCTGAAATAAACCCAGAATCAGGTGGGCACCAGGGCAAGAAGAGTCAGTGGCCAGATGTTTCTCAACAATATTTCTCTACCATCAGTTTTTCCAACAACCCAGAATGACCTTTTCCCTCGATGGTGTAACCATTGCGCACTGCAGAGCTAATTGCTATACCTAAGATTACATTTCCTTTTTTTTATACAACTTTAAAAACATTCCTAGTTGCCTTTCTCTTTTCCACTACTTGACTTTATGATACCCTTATTTTTCACAAACTCCCCTTGGTGTGAGGACACAGGATTCCAGGCTTGCTACACAACTATCATCTTGACTCTTCACTATTTTCCCACAATGGACACCTGTTTTTCTGGGCACAACATCTTCCTCATTATTCTTCTTTCACTGGAGCAGACCCTCAAGTAATGAAGATGGTCAGCCATGTATGTATGTGTGTCATAAATATGACAAAGAACCACAGCCATTGTCCTTTTCCACATATTGACTGCTTTTCTTAGCATGATTCTGGATCAAGGATCTTTGGAAGCTCTGAGTACAGCTAGGTAAATTAGTTTGTCTTTTGCCTTTTATTCTCCTAAATTTTGTGTATTGCAAATACCTTACCAATGAATGAAAATAAAGAAAAATCCCAAACATTCCATCAATGATTTAAATTTCTCCCTGTGCCAAGGGAATTTGGGGGGTAACAAAATTTTCTATATCTTGTTTACATAACTATATTCATTTGTCAAAACTCACCCAAACTATATTCCTTAACAGAGTGAATTTTACTGTCTATAAAGTATCCTAGATAATAAAGAGCTAATATGCAAGTGGTCGTCACACCCTCATGCCGTCATGCTGTAACGGCTCAGACACTCAACACTGGGGAGAGAGGAATGGGGACCAGCCAGGCTGCAGCCCAGGAGAGGGAAAGAAGTAGCCCTGCAAGTGAAGATTGGTCAGAGCTCTCAGGATGGGAAGGCAGAGGGGAGAGGACTGAACCTGGGAGGGTTTCTTCTCAGTATGCAACTTCTAATGCTGAATGAAAATTGTGCTCAATTTGAAGGTTTTCCCACACACCTTACACACACAAGATTTTTTCCCCCAGTGTGAACTTGCTGATGCTGAGCCAGGGTTATTTTCTGATTGAACGTCTTCCCATACTCCTCGTATTCCTAAGATTTCTTCCCAGTGTCAATTATCTGATGTATAATAAAGCGGGAGCTACAACTGAAAGTTTTCCAACATTAACTGCATTTATAGAATTTTCCCCCATGGTGGAACCTCTGGTGCTGGAAAACACTGAACTCCAGCAAAAGGCCTTGCTGCACTCCTTATAGTTACAGGGTTTCTCCCCAGTGTGGATTCTCTGATGCTGAATCAGGACTGAATTAAAACAGAAACTTTTCCCATACTCCTTATGTTCATAGGGCTTCTCCCTAGTGTGAACTCGCTCATGGATGATGCACTCATAGCTACACCTGAATACCCTTCCACAGTACTTACATTTAAAGGGTTTCTCTTCGGTGTGACTTCACTGGTTTTGAGTTGTAGCTGAAGATTTTCCCACAGTCCTTACATTCATAGAGCTTCTCTCCATCATGGAGTTTCTGATGCTAAAGGAGGTGGGGATTCTGACTGAAGGCTTGTCCACATTCCTGACATGAATGTGGTTTTTCTCCAGTGTGGATTTTCTGGTGCTGTAACAGTTTTGAGTCATATCTGAAGGCTTTCCCATATTCCTTGCATTTGTTGGGCCTCTCATTGTGAATTCTCTGATGTGGGTGAAGATATGAAGGCTGATTGAAATATCTGCCACATTCACCACATTTATCACACACCTATTTTATAGGGGGCCTGGCAGGGTGGTGAGATGTGTGCTGACACCATTGCTTCCTTCCAATTTCCTGGCTATCCCTTCTCTTTTGATAGCGGAGAATTTGTGATCCTGGACTGTGAAGCCTGTGAAATCTTTTTTCTCTGTTGTGTCATACAGCAGTGGCTTCTCTAAGCTGTTTTTAAAGTGAGGGTGCTGGGAGGCATCCCCCAGCTGCATCTCTGCTATGAGCCTGGAGGACTCTGGTTCTTTAGGAATGTTCAGCTTTGGAGATTGCTCCTCATTCTCAGTGTTAGTTTTACCATTGGTGCCAATACCTCTTGGGGCCTCTCACCTCTCACTGTCTAGGTCCCATGGTACTTCCCCTTGCTCCAGCTGGAATATCAGATCTGGTTTTGGAAATGGAAATGCCGCCAAGGAAGTTATGTTTGCATAATTCTCCAGCATCACCACCTGTACAGGGCCCTCTGTGCAGAGTCCAGATTGGCCCATTGATCCCTCAAAGGTCACTGATTCTTCTATAATAGCCTCATGTTCTTATGCTTTCTTGCCAGATGCCTTTGGAACAAGTGCTTTCTGGGCTGGAATTTTCAGACCCTTTTTAGCTTTTGGAGGTGCTGCCTTCTGGCCTGCAGCGTTCTGAGTGGGAACCTTCTTGTCTGCAGTGGTCACCTTTTTTGCTGGAACCTTTGCAACAGCTGCTCCAGATGCACCTTTAGCAGCAGGTGCTTTTTTTAGGAGAAGCTTTCAGGAGAAGTGCCTTTTCAGTTTCTTTGCCTTCATGGCTTTAAAAGAACTGAAATATGCATTTTGGCTTTCTTTTCTCTGGCTAGAATCTTCTTGGCCTATTTCGTGGTTGCCTGTTTTGTATTGATATCTGCCTTCTGCCAGGCTTATTGAACATACCTCTGGTGGACACTGTAGCACTTGAGGATAAAGTCAGTGAGCTGCATGCATTTGACAGGTATAGTCTGTCTCCTTACTTGAGTGCAAGGTCCATCAACCAAAGCCCTGTTGTTGTTTTTTAAACATTTGATTTTTTAAAAGTTTTTTATTTTTTAAAAATACATTTTTATTGATTTCATAGAGGAAGGGAGAGGGAGAAAGATAGAAACTTCAATGATGAGAGATAATCATTAATAGGCTGCCTCCTGCACTCCCCCTAATGGGGATTGAGCCTGCAACCCAGGCATGTGTCCTGACCGGGAATCAAACTATGAGCTCCTGATTCATAGGTTGATCCTCAACCACTGAGCAACACTGGCCAGGCAATCAAAGTCCTGTTTTGATTGGTAACATCAACTCGTGACCAGCTTCCCAGCATGAGGCCCACAGGAGATGTAGGCTTCCTCCATGAAGCACCTGAGCACCGCGGACTACATAAGGCCTGTTAGGCACCTTTCTGCACCCCTGCCTGGGTGGTGGTGGGGCTGCATGGCTGCCAGACCCAGAGCCTGATACCTCAAATTTTTTAAAAGCTCGTAATAAAATAAATTTTACTAATATTGAAAATACCTAAAATTACTTATACAGCATTATTGAGACATATTTACATTTAATATAATTCTGTTTAAAATGTATAGTTCAGCCCTGGCTGGTGTTCTAAGTGGTTAGAGCATCGTCCTGCTAACTGAAGGGTCTTGGTTTCAATTCCCAGTCAAGGGCACGTACCTGGGTTGCAGGTCCAATCCCTGGCCCAATTGGGGCACATGAGGGAGGCAACCAATCGATGTGTCTCTCACATCGAAGTTTCTCTCTCTCCTTCCCTTACACTATCTCTAAAATCAATGGAAATATATCCTCAGGTAAGGATTAACAAAAACAAACAAAAAAATTAAAATGTACTTTTCAATAGTTTTTAGCATATTTGTAGAATTGTATAACCATCACTATAATTTAATTTTAGAACATTTCAACATGATAAGAAATGCGATTAGCATTTACTTCCCATTCCCCTGCCCTAGCCAACCACTAATCTGTCTTTTCTATTGATTTGCCTATTGTAGGCATCTCATATGATAGGTGCATTTTGGAGATTGACTTCTTTTACTATAACTTTTTTTTTACTTTAACTTTTTATAATTACACTAGAGGCCCGGTGCACAAAAATTTGTGCACTCAGGGGGAAGGGAGGGTCCCTCAGCCCGGCCTGTGCCCTCTCGCAGTCTAGGACCCCTCGGGAGATAACGCCCTGCTGGCTTAGGCCTGCTCCCGGGTGGCAGAGGGCAGGCCCAATCCCTAGGTGCAGCCCCTGGTCGGGCTCAGAGCAGGGCTGTTTGGAGAGTTGGGGCGCCGCCCCTGTCATGCACAGAGCAGGGCGGATCGGGAGGTTGTGATGCCACCCCCAGTCACACTCAGGGTAGGGCCGATTGGGGGGTTGGGGCACTGTCCCCTGTCAC
>NW_005363836.1:4957367-5036254 GCF_000412655.1 Myotis brandtii | reverse complement strand
AAGCCTCATGTTAGTTTCAAGCTGCCTGGCTGCCGGCCGCCATCTTGGCTGTCAGTTAATTTACATATCTCCCTGATTAGCCAATGGGAAGGGTAGCGGTCGTATGCCAATTACCATGTTTCTCTTTTATTAGTGTAGACAAGGAAATAATTTTAGATTTTTTAACATAGATTTTTTAAAAGAAAATTAAAATCACTTCTATCAAATCACTACTAAGAGAACAACTTTAAGTCATTTTTCTGTTTTTTTTTGCAGTCTTTTTTAAATTCATTTGTTATTTCATTAATTTGTTTAGCAAACATTTATTGAGTATGTAGTATGGATCAATCACAGTGCTGGGCACTGGACATACTGAGGTACAGGAGATGAGCAATTTAGTGTTGTTGATGGAATAACTAATAAACATCGCAGGGAGTGCTACAAGTGAGAAGTATAGACTGCTTGTATTATGCAACATCGACCTAATTTAATTTTTCTAAAGAAGCTATTTATGCCTATGTATTTTAAATAATTTGGATGATATGGCATACAAAGTTGAATAGCATTTTTAGAAAAACCTGTATCATGAATACTTTCCCATTTGTTTAAATATTCTTTAAGAATACTATTTTTAATGCCTCCATAATTTTCTCTGGATGGATACACCAAATGCGTTAGAAATCTGAACAGTTCCTGGAATTTAAATTGCTCATAAGTGGCATTCATCCTGAGATTTAAAGTGACAAAAGCTTATGTGTGAAAGCATATGAATTTATAACCAAGACCTGCCAAGTCATTTCTCTTAGTATGTGTCTGCCCTGTATCTTTGGTTCTAAGATCTAGAATCGTAACTTAGGATTTATGGCTCCTGGAGATAAAATGGTGATTATAGTATCCCTTGATTTTATCATCACTCCCACATTAAGATATGTGGGAAATTTCAGAGAAATCCAATAGTAGAGATGGGGAAAATGACTGCTGAGCTTCCATAGGCCCCTCTGGCTCCAAATTGAGAACTCTTTCGGGGCTTATAGGTATTTGGGTGACTAGGGGAAGTTAGGAAAAGAAATTGTTGAAAACCAACTTTTTAAAGAAATGGTGACTACAATCATTGATGTTTGGGAAGTATTCTCTTTGATTTTTATTTATGAGTTAATTTGCCCTTTATTTTTATTTTTCCAATGTTTTACTTTCTCCTTTTTTAGTTTATTTTTGTATGTTCCCACCTTGTTTTCTAGGACATGCCCTCTATTTATTTGAGATCATTTTTTCATGTGTAGTTGTGCAGGTCAGATCTATTGTCAGCTGTCTTACTGGGGTCAAAGTTATCCAAACATAAATACACTTGGTCTCTTGCTTTTCTCCTACCCTTCATGTGTCCCCTCCTTTGTTTTTTGGGGCCGTTTGTTCCATCTGCCCTCTTCCTTGACTTTCTTGGTCATAGTGATTCTTTTTTATTCAGTGGTACAACTGTTTCTTTTCATGCTATTGTGCTTTGGTGTTCTGTACTACTTCCCCACCCCAACCTCTCTCTTTCTTGTGTATTTAATGTGTTTCACCTTGGCTCTGCTCATTCATGCTCCTGAATTTCTGCAGAAGCTTCTCTTGCATCCTCTGTAGACTTCCAAGAGAGCAGAGAAATTTAAAGGGAAGGGAAGAACAGCTGTTGTAGTCACTGATGGAGCAGCAGCTTCAAATGTAGATTCACTTAGAAAAGGGACTAACTGAAGAAGGAAATTTCCCTAATGTGGTCCTCCCATTAGGAAGTTCCCCGACTTCAGTCCAGAGATTCATCATTTTCAAATAAGACCTCTACGTATAGGCTGATCCTCCAAGTATGACTATTTATGGAGCCACACCCAATTTTTTCCATAAATGGAATTGACTATTTTCGCTACTTGTAATGGGGGTAGGGGAGCATTAATTCTAGAAGGCAGCTTAAAGCCACTTCGAAATGGTTTTAAACATTTCATACACGTTATTTTTCTTGATACTCCCTGTGACAAAATGGTTATTCAAGCCCTCTTACCCAAGCTTTCAGGAAGAGAGGGTCAAAGAGTCAATATGACAAAACCTTGTTGGGCTACTACATGCCATATACTTGGTCAAATGCTGGGAACTTATAGGTGAGTGGAACTTATAGCAACTATTCTGGTCATAGTCTAATAGAATTTGCATTCTTTTATCAGTTCATTCACTTGTTTATGTAACATGAATGAACAAAGTCTTAGTCCTTGATCTCAAGTAGTTTACTGCCTAACTCTTGCTTTAAATAAGGGGTTTGCAAACTCCCATTTTACATATAGAAAAAATGACATGTAAAAACCATTACATATCATGGTATGTAAGATTCCAGATTGATTCAAAATGTTTGAAATAACCAAGGGCTTTCAACAGTGGTCCTACCTACTATAATTGGAGTATTGGATTGGATGATTTCTAAAGCGCCTTTCAATTATTAAAAAGATTGTTTTCTGATTTTATTTATGTCTCATTTATCAGTTGCTCTCCATCAATGAGTCATATACCTGAAAGGCATTTACATAACTCAGACAAGATAAAATGATAATTTCTATACCAAAACATCACATTTTCTTTTTAGTTATAACAGATGCTCCCAAATGGTACTGGATATATGGTCTGGGTTTGTCCTTATAGGTCAGTGTAATTTTGGGGGGACTTTGATTAATTATTTATATATATAAAAGGCTAATATGCAAAGTGTCCCCTCGGGAGTTTGACCAGGAGAACGGGAGTTTGATCGCTTGCTATGACGTGCGCTGACCACCAGGGGGTGGCACAGAACATGATGGGCGACCAGCAGCAGTGATGGGGTGCTGATGGGGCAAGGGAAGGAGGAAGCGGGGGAACCTGATAGATCGGCCCTGATAGCCGGCCAGGCCTAGGGACCCTACCTGTGCATGAATTTCGTGTACTGGGCCCCTAGTATCTAAATAATTCACATTACTTAATAATTGGATATTTAAATCAAAAGTCTGTGATTACCTTTGCACAGTCTGAAACAAACTACTTAGTTGATGTCATCAGTATGCTTTACAATTCTATGCGTTTGAAAATACTAATTACCTAATTAAGTACCAAAAATAATTCTATTTCAAATGAAATTTATGTTGGTAGAGAGATTAAAATAATTATTTCAGGTTAGAAGGGGAGGAGTCCAAAAGAAAAGAAGTTGATACATTTTCTTATATCTCGTCTTTTCGCTTGGACATCACACTGGAATTTCCTTTAGCACCTGCAGACTATCTGAGTACTTCACATTTTTAACAACTGTTGTCACCTCAGAATCTTGGTGTGACAAATAAATGTTGGCTGAGGAGAGACCAAGATGGCGGCATAGGTAAACACCGGAGACTGCTGCCGCAAACAACCACTTCAAAAATACAACTAAAAGACGGAACGGACATCACCCAGAACCACAGGAAGGCTGGCTGAGGAGAGACTCTTCAACTAGAAGGAAAAATAACAGCACACCGAGGCTCAGAGGAGGCGCAGTGTGGAAAATACTCAGGTGCGGAGGTGCGCGCGCAAAGCGGGCTGGTGGCTGAGAGCGCGGTTGTCGTTTTCGGTCAGGGGGGAGTCTCAGACTCTGAGCTCCAGATACGGGCGAATCGCTGGGGACTCGGACCCAAACGGGAGAAGCGGGAGTGTCTGGCATCAGTTGGAAGGCAGCTTTCCCTCCGAGGTTTGCAGCGGTTCCTGGGGTTCTGAGAAGCAGAGCCTCTGGGAACGGGACTGAGGGCACCATAACCGCTCCCTCCGCCCGCCCTGTTGAGCCCGCCCCGCCCAAGCCCTGCGCAGAGCCATTTGCCGGATCGCCTCAGGCAAAGGCTAGATTAGCACCTCCCCAGAGGACAGAAGTTTTCCGCGGCAGACACAGCTGATTCACACAGCCAGTCGGCCTGGTGGTCAAATCCCTCTAGTATTAACTACAACAATCAAGGCTCAACTAGAACAAGACTGCGCACAAAGACCACTAGGGGGTGCACCAAGAAAGCATAAAAAATGCGGAGACAAAAAAACATGACAGAAATGGAGGATATAGAGCTAAAAAACGCAATTTTGAGGGCTTGCAATAAACTTTTGGAGAGCTTCACGAAAACTAATGAGACCCTCGATGCTATGATAAAGAAACTAGAAATTAAGCATACACGCTCTGAAATAAAGAATATTACACCCAATAGCAGACCAGAGGAGCGCAAGAATCAAGTCAAAGATTTGAAATGCGAAGAAGCAAAAAACACCCAACCGGAAAAGCAAAATGAAAAAAGAATCCGAAAATATGAAGATAGTGTAAGGAGCCTCTGGGACAGCTTCAAGCGTACCAACATCAGAATAATAGGGGTGCCAGAAGATGAGAGACAGCAAGATATTGAAAACCTATTTGAAGAAATAATGGCAGAAAACTTCCCCCACCTGGTGAAAGAAATGGACTTACAGGTCCAAGAAGCGCAGAGAACCCCAAACAAAAGGAATCCAAAGAGGACCACACCAAGACACATCATAATTAAAATGCCAAGAGCAAAAGACAAAGAGAGAATCTTAAAAGCAGCAAGAGAAAGAGTCTCAATTACCTACAAGGGAATACCCATACGACTGTCAGCTGATTTCTCAACAGAAACTTTGCAGGCCAGAAGGGAATGGCAAGAAATATTCAAAGTGCTGAATACCAAGAACCTACAACCAAGAATACTTTATCCAGCAAAGCTATCATTCAGAATTGAAGGTCAGATAAAGAGCTTCACAGATAAGGAAAAGCTAAAGGAGTTCATCACCACTAAACCAGTATTATATGAAATGCTGAAAGGTATCCTTTAAGAGGAGGAAGAAGAAAAAGGTAAAGATACAAATTGTGAACAACAAACATGCATCTATCAACAAGTGAATCTAAGAATCAAGTGAATAAATAATCTGATTTACAGAATGAACTGGTGATTATAATGAATCAGGGACATAGAAAGGGAATGGACTGACTATTCTTGGCGGGGAAAGGGGAATGGGAGATGCGGGAAGAAACTGGACAAAAATCGTGCACCTATGGATGAGGACAGTGGGTGGGGAGTGAGGGCGGAGGGTGGGGCGGGAACTGGGAGGAGGGGAGTTATGGGGGGAAAAAAGAGGAACAAATGTAACCTGAACAATAAAGATTTAATTAAAAAAAAATGTTGGCTGAAAGCAGATGTAGAAGAATGTGGATCAGCTCTGAATGGCTCAGAAGTTAGGCTCACAGTATAGAGCTATCAAATCTTAGCTAGTGATGTTTGGTTCTAGTAAATATAACAGAAGGGACAGTAAAAAGGGATAAATAGATTTTTTCATATTAATAGTGACAAGATATAATTGAATCAAAAAATGATAATTTAGTGGTTCTTTATATAGTAATGATTTAAAAATTAGATTAAGATTCAATATACTTAACATGCAGTGAAGAGAAGAGGCAACAGGAAAGTATGATTTTCCCTTCAAAGGCTCCCTTTTGTATGTTGGATTGGAATACCTCCTGTACCTCTAATGATGTACTGATCAGTATTGTTCAAGGGAATGGTTGGCAAAGCAATTTATATAGGGATTTATATCTAACTAGAATTGTTTTATTTTTTAAAAAATATATTTTCTAGATTTCAGAGGAGAAGGGAGAGAGAGAGAGAGAGAGAGAGAAGCATCAATGATGACAGAGAATCATTGATCAGCTGCCTCCTGCAGGCCCCACACTGGGGATCGAGCCTGCAATGTAGGCATGTGCTCTCACCAGGAATTGAACCATGCTCTCCTGGTTCATAGGTCAATGCTCAACCACTGAGCTATGCTGGCCAGGCTAACTAAAATTGATTTAGACATACATAAAAATGCATGTTTTTGCTTGTATATATTTGCCTTTTAAGAGAAGCGTTACATTTACTATTAGCACTCTGTTGTATTTCTTCTATAAACTCAGCATATTTTATTTTAAGCTTTATGTTATAGAGTGGTTTATATCACACATCTATATATATAAAACTTAAGTGACCACTACATCAGAGTGACCGGAATGATCAGTTGCTATGATGCGCACTGACCACCAGGGGCAGATGCTCAACACAGGAGCTGCCCCCAGCCCGCAGGCCCCAATCACTGATGGGGCCTGATGGCCAACCTCCTGGTCCTTCCCCACAGCCAGCAGGCCCCAATCACCTGATCGGGGCTGGGCCCCCGGGCTGGGATGGGAAACCAGGGGTGGGTGGTGGCGGATGCGGCCCCTTTTCCAGTGGGGGCCGAGGGTTGGCTCCCTCCTCAGGGCCAGTGGTCAACCTCCTGGGTCCCTACCCCTGTCCCTCCCCCTGGCTGGAAGGCCCCAATTGGCCCGCTGCCCACCTGCCTCAGTAGTGGTTGGCCCCTCCCCCCGGCCGGCAGGCCCCGATTACCTGATTAGGGCTGGGCCCTGGGCTGGGATGGGGAACCAGGGGTGGGTGGCAATGGACACAGGTGGTGAGCAAAGGAGGAGGGGGGAGGTGGAGTGGTGGGGAGGTGGGAACCTGATCAGCCCTGATTGCCATCCAGGCCTAGGGACCCCATCCATGCACAAATTTCGTGCACCGGGCCTCTAGTTATCTAATAAAAATGGATAAGGTCATGGACAAAGATGCACTTTACAGCATCCTTAGGCTATGAGCTCTATGAATAAAATATCTAACAATAATCTGAGTTTGAGAAGCCAAATGATTGGGTTCTGATAAACATGGCTCCTTCATACATTGCGAAGTATTTTATGCCAGTTATGTAATTCAGGCTCTAAGATGAATTTTGCATCAAAATTATAAGTGTTGTCTACTCAAGTCACTATGGAACTTCTCCCTTCTGTTTAATATTATCTATGTAGTTCAGATCCAAGTCTCTCTCTAATAGTGCTTAGCTTGGAACCAGAAGATATAGGTTTCAATTTCGGCTTCCCTGTTTACTGACCATGTGACACTGAGCAAGTCCATTCATCTTAGGCTCAAGATTCTCATATGTGAAATGAGACTTACAGTATCATTCTACCTAATTGATAGAGGTGTGAGAATCAAATCCTATAGAATAAAGAGCTAATATGCAAATGGTTGTCACACCCTCATTCTGTCACACTGTAACGGCTCAGACACTCAACACTGGGGAAAGAGGAATTGGGACCAGCCAGCCACAAATGAGCTCACGAGAGAGGAATGGGGACCAGCCAGGCTATAGCCTGAGAGAAGGACAAGCTGCCTGCCCCGTGGTCCCAGGTGCCAGTGCCTGTGCCTGCAGCCCAGGAGAGGGACAAGCTGCCCACTATGTGGTCCCAGGTACCAGCGCCTGCAGCTGTGGCCCAGGCAAAGCCGCCCACCCATGGTTCCCTGCGGCTGTGACCAGCCCGGGTAAAGCCAGCCTGGGTCCTGGGTGCCTGCAGCTGGGTAGAGGGAGGGAATCCTGGGTCCCAGGTGCGGGGCGAGGCAGAGGTGGTTAGGGGCAATCAGGCCAGCAGGGGAGCAGTTAGGGGCGATCAGGCCGGTAGGGGAGCAGTTAGGGGTGATCAGGCAGGCAGGCAGGCGAACAGTTAGGAGCCAGAAGTCCCAGATTGCAAGAGGCAGTCGGACATCCCCCGAGGGGTCCCGGATTGGAGAGGGTGCAGGCTAGGCTGAGGGACCCCCCCATCCCATGCACGAATTTCATGCACTGGGCCTCTAGTAGAATTAATAAAGAGAATGGATAAAAGAGCTCTGGATACTGTAAACACCCCACCTAAGTTAATAATAAAAATAAGGTAGAAAAAGTAACCAAATACTTTTTAATAGAACATTTTCTTATTTTTCTAATTAATACAAAGTGAAATTACTGGCATAAAATATGTGTGGGAAACATAAATATGGAATGTGATCCTATAGATGTTCATTCCCTTCCTCACCCCTCTTTGCCTAGTTAACTCAGTCTTTCTCTGAATCTAAATTGCTTTCTCTTCCACTTGTACCCCATAATAATGGTTAATCATGCTCTACTCCCATTATACAATCTTTATTTTTTAAATTTATTTTTACTGTTGATAGTATTACAGATATCCCCTTTGTTTTGGTTTGTTTTCCCCCATTGACTCCCTCGACCCCGCACCAATCCCTCGCAGGCCTTCACCATACTATTGTCTGTGTTCATGGGTTATGTATATATGCATATAAGTTCCCTGGTTAATCTCTTCCCCCCACCCTCTCACCCCGCCTTCCCTCTGAGATTCATCAGTCTGTTCCATGCTTCTATGTCTCTAGATCTATTTTGTTCATCAGTTTATTTTGTTCATTAGATTCCATGTATGAGTGAGATCATGTGATACTCATCTTTCTCTGACTGGCTTATTTCACTTAGCATGATACTCTCCAGGTTCATCTATACTGCTGCAAATTGTAAGAGTTTCTTCTTTTTTACAGCAGCATAGTATTCCGTTGTGTAGATGTACCACAGTTTTCTAATCCATTCATCTGCTGATGGGCACTTGGGTTGTTTCCAGATCTTAGCTATTGTAAATTGTGCTGCTATGAACATAGGGGTGCATATATTTTTTTCTGATTGGTGTTTCAGGTTTTTTGGGATATATTCTTAGAAGTGGGATCTCTGGGTCAAATGGAAGTTCCATTTTTAATTTTTTGAGGAAACTCCATACTGTTTTCCACGTGGCTGCACCAGTCTGCATTCCCACCAGCAGTATACCAGGGTTCCCTTTTCTCCACATTCTCACCAACACTTGTCATTTGTTGATTTGTTGATGACAGCCATTCTGACAGGTGTGAGGTGGAACCTCATTGTCGTTTTAATTTGCATCTCCATTATGCAGTCTCAATGCTCATTAGAATTCTTCCACAAAGCACATATCATCCTTTTTTTGTGTATTTTTTTATTGAATAATTTTTTTAGAGAGGGAGAAAGGGAGAAACATTGATTTGTTGTTCCACTTAATTATGCATTCTTTGATTGATTCTTGTATGTGCCCTGACTGGGGTTCGAACCTGCAACCTCGGTGTATCACGACCATGTTCTAACCAACTGAGCTACCCTGCCAGGGCTCATCCTTTGTAATATCTACATGTCATGTATTTGATTGTCCAAACAAGTCATAAGCTTCATGAGGGTAGGTACTTCTTTTGTTCACATACCTGAACACCAACACAGTATGTGGCACCAAAACATCATGGAATGATTATTGGATAAAAGTTTCCCCTGTTAATATATTTATGTGAATCAACTTGAATCACTAATAAAAAATTGGGTTCAGGACTGTTCAAAAACTCAGCAAGGGGAATCAGCAGAGGTGAAAGTATAGTCAGTCATTTTACTTGAACTTGGATTAATTGTGCTTGTTCTAAACCCCTATGCAGATTGCCATCTTTGAGGTCCTAGATTCAAAGTAAATTTGATTCTCTTAATATTACATGAAAAGGATTTCTGGTTTTAGAGTTATTTATTGAACTACAACCAGTTATCTAAGATGCTGAAAATCTTCTAGTTGTAAATAAATTTTGAGTCAATTTTTCTTTATTTATTTATAAAGCAATCCCTTGAAGTAGAATTACATTTTCAGAGAGAAAGCCATAACTTAAAGCTTTTAGTTTTTCACTTGAGCTGTGCTTATTTACATGAGCACATTTTCAGATTTATTGAGGCCACGCCACAGCGCATCAACAGGATTGCTCGGGGGACTTAGCCCAGGACCCAGAGGCTTACGAGTTCCTGTCACATCTCCTCACATAGCACATAACTTCTCTGTGGCCTTGTGCCAGTCATTGTGCACTTCTGGACTTTAACGTCCCAGTCATATAAAACTGGGATTATAATATGTGTCTCTCCCCTGCCTCACTTGAATGGTGAGAGGATTAATAAATAGACTGGCTTGATCTTACTGGTGAGAAAGAACTAAATCACTTGCTTTTTAAGGGGTTCATTAACTCTTGGAAGCTAGTAGCTACTTAGTGCTTGGAAAAGATGATTTACTAAATGACCTGAGGTTAGCCTCAAAGATGTAATGCACTTCTCAAAAGTGAGCAATTGTTCACTTTTTGCTGGCAAGAGCAGGGACCCAACCTTATATAGCACTGTACAGGGGTAGATTTCATAAACATGCACAATAGTTACATTACTTTGTTAATACCTTATAAAAATAATGGTTGATGTTTAGGTTATTTTGCATTCCTAATTACTTTTTTGGGGGAGGGGAATGTTAAAGCAAGTTCTGAAAATCACATTTGTTTTCATCATAGCAATGTTTGTTTAATCACACCTCCCCCCTCTCCACACACATATGCACACAGAGTCTTTATATATTTTTATTTATTTTTTAAATATTTTTTTATTGATTTCAGAGAGGAAGGGGGAAAGAGAGATAGAAACATCAATGATGAGAGAGAATCATCGATCGGCTGCCTCCTGCACGCCCCACACTGGAGATCGAGCCTGCAACCCTGGCATGTGCCCCAACTGGGAATTGAACTGGTGACCTCTTGGTTCCTGGGTTGAAGCTCAACTGCTGAACCACACCCAGCTGGGCAATATAATTTTTAAATTAACTGACATAACTACCATGTAGAGGTCTTTAAAACATGTTTATGTTAAAAAGAAGTCCCCATACTTGAAAAGTTTAGGAAGTGCTGTCCAATTATAAAAATTTGACTATATTTAGAATACAAATCTGGCTACATTGAGCATTGCTCTCCCTATCTATAACAAGATCTAAGATAACATTTTGGATTTTCCCAATGTTTCTATCACTTATATTTTATTAACTAATTTTCTGACCTTTGTTGATCAAAACTGGGTTTAGAGAGCATGTATTCTTCTCACTTCTCAAACAGGAACTCTTATCAAGACACACCAAGAATTTACTAGATGCACTGATTTTAGCAAACAGATGTCTTTGCGATGCCTAGATATTTGAAGTCCCCCATTATTATTATATCTCAAGACAGTATATGTGGCCCTAACCGGTTTGGCTCAGTGGATAGAGCGTCGGCCTGCAGACTAAAGGGTCCTAGGTTTGATTTTCTGGTCAAGGGCATGTACCTTGGTTGCGGGCACATCCCCAGTGGGGAGTGTGCAGGAGGCAGCTGAATCGATGTTTCTCTCTCATCAATGCTTCTAACTCTCTATCCCTCTCACTTCCTCTTTGTAAAAAATCAATAAAATATATTTTAAAAAAGACAGTATATGTGAATGTGTTTAGTACAATGTCTAGTGGCTACCTAGTAGATGGTCAGTAAATATAAATTGTCATTCCCTTTTGCCCTTAAAACGTCTGTATCAGGTATGTGACATTCACATTATCCAAATGGCCAATGGCCTGTGGCAAATGCCCTGAATAATTTCATTTCTCTTCCTTTCTCCTTTTATGCTCTTTCCAAGTTTCCATCCATAGCACTGCTCTTTTTCTAATCTAGGTTTCTTTTCACTGAGCTATACATTTTATTTTATTTTTATGTATTGGGAGAGAGAGAGAGAGAGAGAGAGAGAGAGACATCAGTTTGTTGTTCCACTTATTTATGCAATCACTGGTTGATTCTTCTATGTTCCCTGAACAGGGATCAAACCTGCAACCTTGGCGTATCAGGACTATTCTCTAACCAACTGAGCTACCTGGCCAGGGTTCTTTATTTTTTTCAATTACAGTTACATTTTATATTATTTTGTATTAGTTCAGGTGTATGCATAGTGGTTTGACAATCATATACTTTAAAAGCTTTCCTCCTGATATTTCCAGTACCTACCGGGCACCATATATCGTTATTACAATATTATTGACTAAATTTCCTATGCTGTATTTTACATCCTTGTGACTATTTTGTAACTACCAATCTGTACTTCTCAATCCCTGCACCCTTTTCACTCAGTCTCCCACCACCCCTCCTCTCTAACAACCATCAGTCTGAAAGATATACAGTTTCATCTCCAAATTTAATTGCAAATTTATCCTACTAAGTTTTGGAAATACATTGCTTCCTGTGCCTAAAATACCCTTGCCCTTTCTGCTCTTTCATACTCTATTCAAGGACCACCTACTCTAGTAAGTTTTCCCTAGCTCCAGATTTGAGTTTATTGTCTTTCATCCCTTATCCTATCTAATAAAGAGGGAATATGCTAATTGACCCTCATGCTGTCACAAAGATGGCAGAGCCCACAGCCAATAAGGCGGGAATATGCTAATTGACCCCCACGCCATCACAAAAGATGGTGGAGCCCACAGGCAATAAGGAGAGAGTATGCTAATTGACTACCCCGCCCTCAAAGATGGCAGTGCCCACAGCCAATAAGGAGGGAATATGCTAATTGACTGCCCTGCCCTCAAAGATGGCGGCACCCACAGCCACAAGATGGCGGCACCCAGTCCCCTCAGCCCTGCTGGGGAAGCAGGCACATGGCAAGGCTGGGCGTGCCTGCCTCCAGAGTCCCCCAGTTCCCTCAGCCCCCCAGCCACCCAGGGCCACCCGAGGCTCAGGTCACCAGGGCCGGCTGAGGCTTGCGCTGCCGGCAGTGGCAGCAGCAGAGGGGTGATGGGGCATTGCCTTCCCCTGATCGCCAGGTCACCTCCCACTCCTGAGGGCTCCCAGACTGTGAGAGGGAGCAGGCTGGGCTGAGAGACCCCCCCTCCAGTGCATGAATTTTCATGTACCGGGCCTCTAGTTTCATATAAATCCATATGAATCTTGAGCAGTATTTAAAATACTATAAATGTTAGTTCCCTACCTTGCTCATCCACTCACTGTAGGTCTCAGCCACTAGAGTTCTCAGGCACTGTTTTTTTAAAAATCTCTAACTCTGGACTTAGTGTGTAGTCAGCATTCAATAAATAATTACTGATTCAATAAGTAAAATTGTATTTATTTCCTTGTGTTTGTATCTCAAATGTATTACCCATTGTGCTTTGTAGTATAGACATCTTAGATCATAACTCTTATTCCTGCCTCTCCTTTACAAATGGGCTTCTTTCGTAAATTATTGAGCAGCAACTCCATTGCAAATCTTCTTCCAGGATCACTCATGTCCTCCAAAGGAGCCATTCTATTTTTAAAGTTTTACTGAGCATTTCTACCTCACCACTTTGATTTTCCACTTAAAGCCTTCCTGATCACAGCTGTAAATTTCTGGGCAAACATGTTGATTCTTCCAGTTCTTATGAGATAAGTATTTTTTCCCAACTCAAGATTTTGTTATTTTGACATCTGAAACAATCTCAAAAATCCAAATTACCTTCTGTAATCTTGCACCCATTCATTTCTCTTACTCTTTGCTTTTCCCATACTCAAATACTGAATTTTAATTAAATATACAACCTGGGATCCCAAAGTTTTTATTTTTTTTGTCTGCATAGATACTTTGTAGACCGCCCTTGATTTATTTTTTAATTTTTCAGTTACAGTTTACATTCATTATCCTGTATTCTTTTCAGATATATAGCAAAGTGGTTAGAAAATCATGTACTTTACAGAGTAGTCCCCCTGCTGCTTCAAGTACCCACATGACCCTGTACATAGTATTATTAACTGTGTTCCCTGTACTGTAATCTATATCTCTGTGACTGTTCTGTAACTACCAATTTGTACTGCTTGATGCTTTCACTTTTTCACCCAGCCCCCCAACCCCTTTCCCCTGTGGCAACCATCAGACTGTTTTCTGTATCTGTTTCTATTTTGTTTGTTTGTTTATTTTGTTCTTTAGATTACACATATAAATGAAATCATATGGTATTTGTCTTTCCCTGTCTGACTTCACTTAGCATAAAACCCTCTAGGTCCATTCATGTTGTTACAAAAGGTAGCATTTCCTTTTTTTTGTTTTATGGCCAAATAGCATTCCATTGTATAAGTGTACCACACCTTTTTTATCCACTCAACTACTGATGGGCACTTGAGTTAGTTCCTTATCTTGGCTATTGTAAATAATGCTGCAATGAACATAGGGGTTCATATATTCTTTCAAATTAATTAATGTTTCAAGTTTCTTCAGAAATATTCCCATAAGGGGAATTTCTGGGTGATAAGGCAGTTCTATTTTTAATTTTTTGAGGACCCCCCCACACTGTTTTCCATAGTGGTTGCACTAATCTGCAATCCCACCAACAGTGCAAGAGGGTTCTCTTTTGACCATATCCTTGCCAGCATTTGTTTGTTGATTTATTGATGATAGCCATTCTGACATGAGGTAATATATTGTGGTTTTTTATTTGCCTTTCTCTGATGATTAGTGATATTGATCATCTCACTGTGAAACATCAAGAATCAAGTGTGGTTTGTTAGTGTGTCCCAGAAAGATTAACAGCCTCTGTGTCAATCTGTTCAGCTATTTCCATACCCCATACCAAATAGTATCCCACCATTCCCTCAGCCCCTAGCTTTGTCATTGCTATTATGGCATATATGTCCTTCTAACTCTTTAAGGATGAGTTAGGTTTCTTAAGAGGGTCCAGAAAAATGGAGGGTCAAAATCTGAAAGAAGTGACATAACTCAAATATGTACTTTATTATTTTTTTACCCTCTTTTTATTTTTTAAAATTTATTAACTCCTCTCTCAACAACGATTCATTTCCTTCTATTTGTAGTCTTTTCTTTATCTGAAGAAGGAAGTAAGCATTCTCTCTGACACACTGGGGGCTATAGAGGTAGATCTCTAGTTATAGAAAAACTTTGCTTTACTGTACCAGCAGGAAGATAATGCTTTGGCACTAATTTTGAACTTTTATAAAAAGTTTCCACATTGATAATTTTAAACCTGTACTGGTTTAAATAAGATTTCAGTATTGATGTACTTTACTTGTGCTCCATATAGAAATTTTAGAATTTTTTAGTTGAAAAAAAGGGAAAAGAAAGCATGTATTTTTATGGTTTCTACATTTTACCTGTAAAACTTTGGAAACATTATAGATATGGTGTCAAGTTTGTGATTGCAAAACCAATTTTCAGTACTCCTATGTTCAGAACTATTATTTTAATAACATTTTATTGACATATTCTATCAAGAATAAAATAGAAAATAGAAAAGTACACATGTCACAAGAGTTCAAATTGATAAATTATCAAAAAATGAACACATTCATGTAATTACCACAAACATCAAGAAATATGCTTTCAGCCCCTTCAGAATTCCTCCAATGCCCCCTCCCAATTATTACCTCTTCTCAAAAATGTAGTTATTATTTTAACTTCTGACACCAGTAATTTTTTAAAATTTATTTTTATGCTAGAGGCCCAATGCATGAAATCGTGCAAGAGTAGGCCTTCCTTCCCCTGGCTGCCGGCACCCAGCTTCCCTCTGGCACCCAGGACCCAGGCTTCCCTCTGGCACCCAAGATCTGGGCTTCCCTCCAGCTGCTGGCAGGCACCCAGGATCCGGGCTTCCCTCGCAGCCCTGGCTTCATCTGGAAGGTTGTCTGGAAGGACATGCAGTCTAATTAGCATATTGCACTTTTATTATTATTATAGATAACCCAAAATTAAAGTTATGAAAGTGGGAATTATCCACATGTAGAATAGCAGAAACCTTGGGGGAAATGGAAATACATATTAACTAGAGGCCCAGTGCACGATATTCATGCACTCGAGGGGCGGTCCCTCAGCCCAGCCTGTGCCCTTTAGCAGTCTGGGAGCCCTCAGTCGGATATCCTTAGCACTGCCAAGGAGGCAGGAGAGGCTCCCGCCACTGCCACTGTGTTCGCAGCCCTCAGCCCAGCTTGTGGCTGAGCAGAACTTCCCCTGTGGGAGCACATTGACCACTAGGGGGCAGCTTCTGTGTTGAGCGTCTGCCCTCTGGTGGTCAGTGCGCAAAATAGCAACCGGTCTTTCCACTGTTCGGTCGATTTGCATAATACCCTTTTATTATTCAGGATTATATTTATCTTGAGAACTTTATTATACACGCAGACATATATATCAAGTCACTGCCAATTTCAGGTCTGAAAAATATTCTGTAATAATTGGCTCGTTAAAAGTATTCAAAATGAATCATTAGGAGGTAGTAAATGAAAAGGATTAGAGCACATATTTCCCCCTTAGTGTTTAGGAAAATAATATATGACATTCTGAGAAACAAAATGTAGTATTTAAAGAAAATTTTTTCTCTGCATTTAAAATATTGTATAATCTTTCAGATCTCTGCTTCTCCAGTGTCCCCCGTAGACACATCAGAGACCTTGTCTAGCTGTACTTTAGTGGATCAGAGTATTGTTGTGTCACAGACCATGGAGAATTAGCCAGGCTGAATATTGGAGTAGGTTCAATGGCCATTCATGTAGACACACGCTCTTTCATTGTAACCGAAATACTAGGGCAGGTTAACAGTTTTGTCACCATGTAAGAACTTGCTTTTACAAAGGGGCAATTTGAACAGAATGTATATTACTTCAGGGGTTTATAAGAATTGCCGGGGTTCATGTCCCAGCATCAAGAAGGGTTCAGGAATCTGGAAAAGGGGCTGTACGTAGATGACATAGGAATCCAGAGACTAATAAAGAATCCGGAGACGAGATATAATTTGGAAAGGCATTGGGGGTCAGTTCCTTCAGCAAAAGGAACTGAAGACTCCCTCCTAGTCTAGGACCCTTGCTTTTATTAACACAATTTGTCCTAAGGCAAGGTGGAGATAATACACTTCAAAGGGTAAGGTTTCAATGAGTACAGAAGCATTGTCAGTTTGGGGAATAGCCTACGGCTGTTCAGGTGTTTGGCCAGTAGGAGGCAATAACATGCAGATTAAGATGCCCTTTAACGGTCTGGCAGCCACAATCAGTTTCCTATTGAGGTTTGGGGAAATGCCTTTAGCCAACAGGTGACTACATGTGTGACTCAACCCTGTTGAGTCCCCAAGTCTCATCAACATTTTGATGAATCTCTTGAAATTATGACATGCTGGAACTGGTTTCCGGCAAAGAGTGAATGCATTTTTGAAGAGAATATGATTTAAATGTTGAGATTGTGAGTCCACAAATACAAATTATTAACATATACTAACAGTAAGGAGAATAATTAATTGACATCACTTGAGAGGAGATGTTAAGAGTTGAGATATTGTGAAATGATTCAGGGAAGGCCACATATTTTTTTGCAACTATTCCTGTGGCTGAGAATGTTGCTTTGAATAAAACATAATGTTGTGATACATAACACTTCTAACTTCAACATAGTACTTTTATCTCATTTAATTCTCAAAATAATCCTATGAGTTTTTTTTCCGCGGCAGACACAGCTGATTCACACAGCCAGTCGGCCTGGTGGTCAAATCCCTCTAGTATTAACTACAACAATCAAGGCTCA
This sequence comes from Myotis brandtii, assembly GCF_000412655.1. Lineage (NCBI taxonomy): Eukaryota > Metazoa > Chordata > Mammalia > Chiroptera > Vespertilionidae > Myotis > Myotis brandtii. The sequence goes on along the minus strand of NW_005363836.1, from coordinate 5,018,986 downwards.
ACTAAGACTATGAATTCCTATGACATTGTACCTAGTCTCATGTCTGTATATAGTTGACAGGCAATAAATACTAGCGGAATTAATTCATTTTCGTGGATTAAAAATCTTGCTCACCAGTACAACTAACACATAAGTATACAAATCACTTGTATTATTATAACATGTACAAAAATTTTACACATTAATCATCAAAATAAAGTTAAAAAGAACTCTAACTCTGGTCCCCTAAAATAAATGTATTATAAACATGCAAAACCATAGTTAAGGCTCATCAACAGCCTGTGTTCAGCCAAGACCACAACCCTATGAAAGGAAAATTTTGACAGAAGTTTACAGGATCCCCTCGAGGTTTCATTATGCACCTTTGTCCTGCCCCAACTTTGACCACGCACACTGCATTTCCTGTAGAGAGAAACGGATACTAGGGAGAATTTTCTAACCTAGTCACACGTGGGAAGGTGGGAGCTCTTGCCGCACCCAAGGAAAAACTAAACAAATTAAAGGGATGACGATACTACTTTGGCAATGATTCAGTGGTATGCTTTCCCTGAAGTCATTTGTTTGGCATTGCTATGTGCAGAGTCAAAGTTAAAAATGTCCACTTCGTACTGAATGAGCAGCTGTAGAGGCAGGAAAGGGTTGGCAACGAATGAGCTGAATGCTTCCTTTGACTCATTTTCTGGTAAGAGGATCAGATTTACTACTTCGTTTTCTTTTCCTCTGAGATAAATCTTTACTAGCAATCTTCTCTTAACTGGGTCTCAATCAGTAACTTCTAAGTTTATCTAGTGCAAGGTTTCTCAACCTTGTCATTATTAACATTTCAGTTCAGACAGTTCTTTGTTGCGGGAGTCTATGCATTGTAGGATGTTAGACAGAGTCTATGGCCTCTACACCCTAGAAGCCTAGATGCTAGTACCACCCCCCAAGCTGTGACATCCAAAAACATCTCCAAACATTGTCTCTGGGACCTAGTCTATAGAGATCTCTTGATTTCCTCCCACTGGCTAAGGTTGCCTTGTCCTTTAGCCCCTTCTTCACATAGGGGCCTAAAAAATGAATAAATTATTTATAACCCCTTCTCATATGTCCTAGAGAAAATAACAAATAGAAGGCACAAGTCTGTTATGTTAAATATTTGGGAATGATTCTCTTCTCATAAATGATTCTCTTCTCAGCCTTGGTTCACACTTACCATTTTACAACTTTACTCAAAAGTAAGGAGTGACTACCAGCAACAAAGTTCCCATACCTAAGCCACATATTCAAGGATGTCCCACAATCTGGGTGTGAGACTTGGGAGAATTTTGGTAAGTGAAAAAAGAGGTTGGACATTCTAGGTGGGAGAAATGGCATTGGCAAAGATGTCATGAAAAGACGAAAGGAAGGTTTCATGGAGGCACAAACCATTGTGGCTGGAGAAGGAAGTTCCCTTATATGACTATGCAAAGATGCAGCTTTCCCACAGGCCAAACCACACTCTTTGGGGATGCCTTCTGGATTTCACCAAGCCATGTGATTATGCCTGCCTCTGAACAATAAATGATATGTGAACAATAAAAATATTAAAAGAAGGTAAATAAAAGAACAAGAAACAAGGCAAAAAAAAAATAATAATCCTATGAGATAGGCAATAACAGTATGAACCAGAAACAGAAATTGAGGCTCAGGAGAGGATGAGGAGTTTGAGGACCAGCAGAGCAGGTCGTTGGCCATGCCAAGACTAGAGCCCCACTCCTGACCTCCCAGTACCAGGCTTGTTCCATTTTAGTCCTTGGACTTGTTTTAAAAATATATTAAAGCCCCCTTTGAGCCACTTTTGAAACAGCAATTCTTTCTAAGTCAGTTTGCAGGCCCCAAAAATTAAATTTCTATTTTAAAAGTAGCGATCGTGAAGTGTATCTTTTTCTTCTTCATGCATGAATATTAACTGAGGGTCCACAGGGTGGTTGGCATTGTGATCGACTGATATCATGTGAGTTCAGACTTCCCAGAGGCAATGATAAAGTAAAATGCTGCTGGTTAAAAGCATGCTGTCAGATATACAGGCAAAGATATTTTTCTGTCCTTTGATCAGTGTTGTTTAATCGTTTTCAGACAACTTTGCCCCCCTCTGCATGAAAGCAAAACTTAGCAGTGCAGAGCTGCCACTGATTTTGAAAGAAGCTGTGTACCCAGAGAAGCTCCATGGGTGTGTGTTGGGGATATTACACAATTTGGCCATTTAATTGGTGTATCAAAATTGCTGCCTTTCCTCTGTTGCTGTTGCTAATAAAAAGTATTGTTGGTATTTCACCGGATACCATGTGCTGATTTTCACACTTGCTTTTAAGACTTGAATCTATCTTACCCATTGTTTCATCACAAAGGACTTTAGTAATTTTATTCTTATTGTATCTAAATGATCAACTTTGTGTGTGCCACTTGGGCTTGTTATATGCCTTTTCAGCACATGTGTGTCTAGAGAGAAAGCAGGCCTTTTAAAAGAACAACGGCAGTTAATTATTTTGCTCTCTAATGCTGTTTTATTAAGCATTTGGCTTTGGCATTATTCATTGGCATCTGTCATTTCTCTATGCCTGAGGCTTTTGATTCAGATAATTCATCAGAAGAACAGTTATTCAGCAAGAACCCTCTGTGTAAGAACCTGGACTGTAAACTGTTTATATTTCTGCCGTCTTTGGGGTGATGTGGCAGCTTACTGATGACTAACAAAACCACCATAATCTCTCCTTGGCTCATGAGATTCATGACTGCATGGTTTTACTTCTAGTGGGTATTCTTTGATCGTGTTCCCTTCATTATAATCAGAAAATGGTTTTGAACTTTATAGAATGCTTAGCAAACATGATAGTATTGCTATTATTATCAGGCCTGACAAAAAGCTTACTCTAATAGTGTGAGATTAATTCGAAATGAGAGCAAGATCTGGTATCTTTAGTTTTGTGCAAGTTGGGGAACCTAGTAACAATCTCAGCTGACACAGAAATATCTGATCCATCTATTTGTTACTGCCTATAGACTTTCAGTGCTTGGCAAGAGAGGATGAAATGAGATTGAGGAGGGGCAGAGGAATGGAGAGATAAGAGGTAAATAATGGCCCGAGAGACTTCACTGAGATCTGGTGGGAAAAGTGGCTCTTTGTCCCTCCTTCACTCTATGAATCTCTGTAGTATTTGTATGGTGTTATTGATGTTCATTGGAGTCAGTAATTGGAGTCTTTTACCAAAGTAACTTTTCTCAAGAGTTACCTTATACACTAATACAAACTAGGGTTCATTTAATATCTTGAAATTAATATAGGTTGGGAAAGCGAGTCAACTGGTCACTTTACTTAATACTCAATGTTGCCCTAAGCATGTTGCATATGTTATAATATTGTCATAACAATCCTACAAAGTAGGGTAGGTTCTCCCCACTTTATATAAGAGAAAAAGAGGCTCCAAAATGATATATTTATTTTGTTCAAGGCAGTACTACAACTCGTAAAAAGTAGAGCTTTTAACCTTGTACGCACCATACTGACTTTGAAATGAAATGTTTACTAATTTGATGTTTTCAAGGTTCTTCACCAGTTTTTTTTTAGTTTTACCTATAATTGTGTTAGTGAGCAGAAATTATTCACTTCATTTTTACAAATACCTCAGAGTGTTTTATCAGTTAAGATATCTGCTGTAACAAAAAGTCTAAAAATGTGTAATGCTTCTTTTTCATACAAAATAAAAAAACCACTGATATTTATAACTGATAGAGTTGACTGTCCCCCAAGCAGTAACCAGGGCACCTAGGTGCCTTCCCTTTGGTGGGTCCTCCATCTTAAACATATAGCTGCCACAACTGTCCTGGCAGAAAGGACATGAAGAGGGAGAGAGTGATGGCAGTGATCACTTTTGTGCCTGTTCTGGTGAGAGTTAGCCACATGACCTATGTTAGTTGCAAGGGGGACTTGGAAGTATAATCTCTGGCTGGGCAGGGCTGCATGTTCAGTGGGCACCTGATTTACCTTGCAGGTTTTTGCAGGCCATACTATTTACCACTATGACCAAGAGCCTCCATCTTTCCAGCCTCTGACATTAATTCCCTATTATCCACTGCCTGGCTACAAAGCCAATGACATATTTTAGTTTTTTTTTTTCCAGCAGAATTGTCATGGTTTAACATAGTAGAAGTATATTTCTTGCTCACATAATAGCAATGTGGGCTCACAATGGTGTATTATATTTGTATGTTGGTGTTGGGAGAACTCAGGGCTAGGGGGACTGTGTTCTACACTGTCAGTTGATTATCTTGACATCCATTGGTTTGGCACCTTTATTTTTATTTTTTTTAATTAAATAAATTGGGGGTGACATTGGTTAATAGGGTCTTTTATATATGTTTCAAATGTACATTTCTATCATACATGATCTGTATATTGCTCTGTGTGTCCACCACCCAAAGTCAACTCATCTTCCTTCACTGTATATTTGGCCCCCTGTACCCTTAACTACCTGCACCATTCCCTGTGTGCCCAGGAAGAAGGGGCAATGGTTTGATGAATAGCTAGATATCCTCTACCACAGTGGATAATGATTTTTAAAGTATGTTTACATTGATCAAATCTATACATTTGACAAAGGATTGAGTGTGTTTACTTGCACTGAAAAAGTATTTAAAAACATTCTTGCCATTATTTAAGCAGAAAGAGGGGTAGAATAGTAAACAGCTACCTTGCTGCAGCTAAAAACTCCTGTGTCTTGAGTATATAAAATATACTGACAAATATTCAAAACACTAGGCAAACTATTTTGATTATATTTGCTGATAGTAAAAAACTGACTTTCAATGCACCGCATATAATTTTGTCATTTGAGAGAGGAAGTGTATTTGTAGATCTATGAATGTTCTCTCATCTTGAAAACAGTCTATATTTGTAACTAGATTAAATTCATTTTATGGGAAATTCACATGCCTGCTGATTTAAATAATATGATTTTGATAATAATATGTACTTTCTCCCACTGAGCATGTCTGACTTTAATTCCTTTGCATGGAAAAGCATAGATTGATTGCATTGCTTTCATTGTATATATTATTAAAGTAGAAAATATTTTGAAGACTTAAGGAAAAAATAACTGTACTAGCATGCAAATGCTAGTATCAAATCTGAAAATTGCTATTATTTTAAAGAAATAGAGATTTAATACAGTAGAATAATGCTCTATTTTTCTATGCAGATCTTAAAAAGATAACATAAGACTCAAATTTGTAAAGAGAAAATGATGATTAAATTGACTGAAATAACACCAAATTCTAGGAAAATGGTGCTGCTGTTTCAATAGTTTTATTATGAAAGTTTATTGTTGGTGCTTTGACTTAGATATATTTAACACTAGACGTGTGGGAAAGGGAAAATTCACACGATGTGCAATGTACACATTTCATAACATATAACCTATTGGGAACCATCGGCCAAAAACTATGTTGTAAGTAATACTTGTTGAACAGATGAATAGTGTATTTTCAGGTTATTCAGTTCAACTTATTGTCAGAAATTGAAGTCTTAATTTATACATAGTTATGATTTTTTCTAACAATTTTAAAGTTAGATTGTATTCTGATCCAACTCCTAGAACATGACAAGAAACTTAACTGCTTCAAATACCATTGATTAGCACTGTTTTTCTCATGTTTCTGTCTTGGTTTTGTTGTCTAGACTTATAGTTTTTTATTTTTAAACACATAAAATAGGTTACCTCTTTTGGTAGTCATTAATAATTAAATATAGTAATACTCAAAAAATGTTTTCGGTTGTCATTGTTTCTTGTAAACCACACCTTTGGGTTTACTTTTCTTCCAGATAAAGTATATTCTCAGGTAATTATTTTACCTGTGGATGGCTTGCTTTATATTGTTTGTCATTACGTATCTGAAAATGTCAGGATGGCAGTTTAGCTTGGTTTAAATTTTTGCATTAAAAGTTAACCTGGCCAGCATGGCTCAGTGGTTGAACATTGAACTATAAACCAGGAGGTCATGGTTCGACACCCTTGCATGTCCAGGTTGCAGGCTCAATCCCCAGTCAAGGGTGTGCATGAGGCAACTGATCAGTGATTCTTTCTAATCATTGATATTTCTTTCTCTCCCTCTCCCTTCCTCTCTCTGAAATCAATAAAAATGTATTTAAAAATAATTTTAAAAAGTGTTGTTGTTTTTTTTTTGCCTCAGGATTTTGAAGAACTGTTGCATTATTTTTTGGTGTCTCTTGTGGCTGATCACTGTTGTAAATCTAATTACTGTACTCTTGTGGTTAATATGTGTTTCTCCTGATAGCTTTATTTGGTTGCTGATTTATCATTTATTCTTACAATTCTGTCAGTTGTTGTGTAATGTGTTTTGAGGCTGTATTGCTAGGTACATATTTTTTGATAGTACTTCTTCCATTTCTTTGCATTTTCTTCTACTGCACACAGCCTCTTCATCTGAAAGGGCCATAGTCTTTGTCATTTCAGGGCTTATATATGAAGATATTTGTAGCCATATAGTAAAGGGTACTACTTTGTCAGTAAGTCCTAGGGAAGGGTTTTTGATCATTCCAACTTTGGACATTTGCCCACCCGTCATCCAATCCACTGTGCTCAAATGGATGGGTATCATTATTGACCCAGTCTTTTTGATATATTGACACTGTGGTCAGGCAGGGTGGGGGTGGGATTTGTTACCAAAAGGAGGAGGAAAAGGTGCTGAATTGATAAAAATAATAGTTATTTATACCGTTTTTAATACTTTCCCAGATTGGGAACATTGCTATTCCCTAATTCTAAGCCTGTTCCTGCAATACATCTCGATTATAACCTTTATGCCTAAGCCTTCATTAGTCAGCTATGTGCATTTAATAACTTCTTTATTTCTTAGCACTTCATATTTCCTTTATAGAATTTGTCACCTTGTCTGATAGTTATATCTGTGTATGTCTCCCTTATTAGACTGTAATCTCTTTGTAGTAAGGAACTGCTTCCTTTTCATTTTTATAAACTTTGTTTATTCAACTAACTTTTATTGAGTGCCTCCTTTGTGCCATATACCGCAGCAGCCACTTGGCAAATAGTGGACCCCAATAAATGCCTTCTTGAACAAAGCTTCCTGTACATTTTCGGGAAATGTATTTGTTACTAAGGTTTTGACAGGCTAGATGCTTTCATTTCATTTTTCAGTTGTTATAATTTAAAAGCACACAGTCTAGAGAATGACCTTTGAAATGTTACACATGATGTGCATTTCAAGGGAAAAAACTTGACTGGACAGGCCAACCTCCTTACTGTGATGTTTTGACACGTGATACTTGAGGGATGAGGCAAAAGAGCAAAGCTGGCCAAAAATCTCGTCCGCAGAGAGATGAACTTTAGAGCCTGGTACATCCTGTTTCCGTGAAAGCAGGTAGCATGTCCGTTGTGTCCAGTCAGCTACAGGCTCTTTAAAGTTTTTAACACTCTGAAGTCACTAAAATAAAATGCAGTGTTTCTCAGGGTACCAACAAATAAAACAAAGGGCAGAATAAAAAATGGAAGAAATGAAAACCCCATATTCTACCTTCTGACTACCACATGTCATAATCATAAAAATGTATTGGAACGATTTATCTTTTTAAGACAAAATCACTTGTCTTTAGAAATAAACAACATTTGTTCCCATACAACCTGATATTTTCCTTCAGACCCTGTGGTATTACTGAAAACCTAACTAACACTGTGTATGTATCCATGTGTATATGCATGCACATGTGCATAAGTTTGTTAAACTCTGTAACACCCTAAACTACACATTTTCTAAGGAGAGCTGTGTATGCTTTTGAGGAAAACTTAGCATCATAAGGGTGGAGGGGAGTAAAGGGGGTGGGGGGGATTAATGGGAGACATCTGTAATACTATCGACAATAACAAATATACAAAAAAAAATAATGTACTTATTCATTCACTTTTATCCAATTGGGTTGTTCTTTCTCACTTTTTTGACTTTATACATCTTCTTTCTTATACCTGTTTTGCTCCTCCGCGTCTGCATATCAAATTCATACTCATTCTTATCTTCAAGTAACAGGAAATTCCCAACTCACACGACTTAATAAGGAACCGTACTATGGAACCTAGAGTTTCCAGGGTTGGTTGTTGACATCATTGAGAACCCAGGTTCTTGCCATTTGAAAACTTTTTGATCCTCAGTATATCAGTTTTGACCTCAAACTAACTTATTTTGTGGTTGCAAAATAGCATCACAACCAGTCATAACACTGTCCTGCTGAAAAAGATACATCTTTTCCAATGTGTCTGTTTTTCACAGTGGGGAAATCTTCCCCATAGGTCCTAGCAGACTTCCTCTCACAGCTCATTTACCAGGATTAGGCTGTGGTGCCCTAATTTAAACCACCCCCTGGAAAGGGGAATGTGATTACTTTGATTGCTTCAAATAAAAAGATTTACTTTTAAAGAATAAGAGGAAAGGGTAGGGCTCACCCTGCCCAGCTGGTGTGGTTCAGTGGTTGAGCGTCGACCTATGAACCAGGAGATCATGCTTTGATTCCCGGTCAGGGCACATTCCAGGGTTGTGGGCTCGATCCCCAATGGGGGCGTGCAGAAGGCAGCCAATTAATGATTCTCTCATCAACGATGGTTCTATCTCTCCCTCTCCCTTCCTCTCTGAAATCAATAAAAAAGAATATGTTTCTCCCTGACCACCCCATATAGAATTGATTTTCTTTTCTATGCTCCCAGCACAAATTTGAATGAGCATTTTGTTTATGTTACTTGAACTTAAAAGAAATTACTATTAATGTTTTATTTGTAGTTCATGTATAATGTTTTTACACATGCCATTCTACCTATTGCTAGGTACATATATGTTGATAGTGACTATATACTAACTGTTATCTCATTATACCTTTGTCCTTTTTGACAGTTGGCTTGGACAAGTAAAGTTGAAATGCCATTCAGGGTTAATTATGGGAGGAAATTTGTCCAGACACAGACAACAGCTTAAGATCCTCTGGTATTCTATGTATTACTAGAGGCCCAATGCATGCAATTTGTGCAAGGGTAGGCCTTCCTACCCCCTGCTGGCGACACCGGCTTCCCTCCGGCTACTGGCACTCAGGCTTCCCTCTGGCTGCCAGCACCTGGGCTTCTCTCTGGCTGCCAGTAGTCAGCCCTGCCCCCTGCCTCTGCCCGCGTCTTCCGCCACCCCCCTCGATTGATTGCCCTGCCGGCCAGTGGCCTGGGCCTCCCTCTGCAGGGCTGATCGTAGGGTAATGGCACCCCCGCCTCATCCAATCGCATCACACCTGCCCTGGCTGGCCTGGCGTCAGTGCATGTCACAGCGTGGCCATCCGGATGGTCTTTCTGTTGTTCGGCCCTTCAGTTGATTTGCATATTATGCTTTTATTATTATAGATTATTTTCATCTCAAAAATCAGAAAATTAATGCAATTCAGCTTAAACAACAAAAAAGGACTTTATTAGTTCAAGTAATTGTGAAGGCCAATTACTGTTGACCAAATTGCACATACAGTCTCACCAAAATAGGCTGCTGTGTTTAAAATTATCACATTAGTTAGTCCTTATAAATACACTCCTGTGTCAATAACAATACTTTTTCAAATGTTTTTGAAAAATATACATGTCAGATCTCAGTATTTGTTAGTTTCATCCTATCTTTCTGTTCTCTGCCTTCAGTCTGTTGGGAACATATACTGGAATGATGGAGTGGGCAGGTCAGGAGTATTGAAGGGCAGAGAGAAAAAAATGGAAACTGAGAGGGAGGAAGGTTTGTTATCACATGTGGGGATACAGCTTAGATTTGGGAAAGAACAAAACCCTAAAAATAATTTAAAGCATTTCTACTAGTGATTATAGGTTAATGTGATTTATAGGAAGAATAGATTATTCATTAAGATAATAGGTGAATATTAGAGGCATTGTTGCCTCACTGCTTTTTTCCCCCTGATGTTTTGACTTTCTTCATTGTTCTTTTATTTTATAAACATTTTACAATTTAATGTCTTCATGTGGAGGTAAGGTTCAATTAAGTGTGGGTTTTAGTATTTTATTGGAGATCCAATACCTAAGGGAGATTCAGTATATAATAATTTGTGTGGCCTCTTGTTCTTTCCTTAATTTTTCATCTGTATTGGTGCACAAGGAGCCAAGTAAAGAATTCATATTCCTTTTTTACTAGTTACAGATGATCTGTCTTGCTTATTAAAACTGAGTAAATCTACTATTTAAAAAGTTGGAGACTTACTAGTAAATTATTGGTTCTTAAACATCCTTCCTTGAATATAAAAATCTACTTATTTTATGTCAGCTTCTTTGACAATTTTTTTCTATTATTTTTTGTTTTCTTGACTTGCCAATGTACTCCATTCGCTCATTCATTCATTTGCTCCTTCACAAAGGAGATGTGATCAAGACTGTTGACACAGGCCATTCTGTTTCAAGTTTCTACCTGCCAAAACAAAGATTATCCTTTTTAATGCTGCTTCTGTTTTTTTTAAGGGCTTAAGCCTTAAAACACACACACACACACACACACACACATCCTGTCTTAAAAATAAACAAACGAACAATCTAGCTGGAGCCCTAGCATTCTATAGCCCATGGTCATGGTGTGAGCACAAATAATGACAGAGCATCTGGGAGCTGGATGTTTCTCTTTTTCATCCAACTGTTCTGATGTAAACACACTTTAGTCAGTAAGGCAAGAGTTATGGAACAGGAATTTTGAGAGTCTTTATTTTCAGGCCACTAAATCTCCCTGACCCATCTCTTCCTCACACACATGAATTTTTATTGATTGTTATTCTACTCTAAATCCTGGGTTTATTTTCACTAATGAAGGCTATTTTAATTTTGGACTGGAGAACAGCTCTCATAGCTTTAGAATTGGTCTCAGTCAGCTATCCTAGATATCAGATTTAATTACATACATTTTCTAGCAAGTTGTATGTATGTCATCACATCATTTCACCACAGAACATATAAATTAGTGCTATAATTACCGGGAATTGTCAAATGCATCTCATTATCACATGGCAGAGTTTGTCTTAGAGAAATAAGTAATTTAATTCTAAAGAAAAGGGTAAAAGTTCATGTATTTCTGGGTACTTCCAACATCTTAGTGCATAATTGAATAAGTATGAATCTTTTGAGGATTAAATATGAGAGATGAGAGTGACTTTTAAAAAATCCAGATAATTTGAACAGTCCTTTCTAAATTCATAGAGCAATTGCTCAGTACTTTGTTCCTTTTATTTAGACTTAGCCAAAAATCTATAGAGTACCTCATCCCCCAAAACTTCATGGAAGTATTTATAACCCATTGACATCAGAATCAATTCTGTAGATAGCTCATGTGGATTGTATCTCGAGACCCTAGGTAATTAATTAGTCTTAGACATCCTTTTCAATGCAGTATGTGTGAGTCCCACTTTTCTTTTTCAAATTCTTTGAAAGTGCCAAACTCCATCTTGCTTAAGGGCGAATGCATATGTGGTTTCTTCTGTCTCTAGAGCTATTTTCTTGCCCTATCTGCATGGCTGGTTTCATACTCATATTTCAAGTTTCAGCCATGTATCATCACTTCTGAAAGGCCATCATCTGACTACTCCATCAAAGTCCTTCTTCCAGTTACTCCTTCTCGTTATACATTGCCTCTTCCTTTAGTGTCACAATTGATAATTGTGGATTTATTTAGTCTCTGTCTTTTCCCTATCCCCACCTCTTGGGGATTGAAGACTCCATAGGAACAGGGGCACGTAATAGGTGTTTAATAAAGATTTGATGACAAAATGAATGATCCTGGTATCAGTGCTGGAATAGAACCCTAGATCTCCAGAATCCTACTGTTGTAGTACTTTGGACACTGCACACTTCCCCCACATAATATACTGACTCTGTCCATATAGAAAATAAGCCTCCACATAGCCTAAATCCAACCAATATCTCATTTCTATGTTATATTTGGGAAGCATAAAGAAGCAAGTAGCTAAGGCCTCCCTCGGTATATTGTTAACATGCAGTGAAACCTCCAGAGCAGTAGGATTCTGAACAGAAAGTGACAGTTTCGTTTGACAGGTAATGAGCGTCTGCTTTTCAAAAAGACGAATGGACTTTAAAGTCAAAAGCTACCTTCTTCCAAGATAACTCATTTATTTGTGATTTCCCCCTCCCTGTTTTGGCAAATTAATAGGAAAGATGTAAAAATAGGTTTTATTTCTATTAAATTCAGCCTTATTAATCTTTGCTTATTTTTATTAAAAAGATAAAAATAAAAATTGGTTATCGAGTATCATACTTTCTACACACACACACACACACACACACACACACACACCCATCCTGCATTTTTTTCAAGCACAAATTATCTTGAAGACTTATTTAAACTTACATGTGAAATAATTTTCTTGTCTATCAGAAAGATATGTCAATTTTTTTTATTCTCTTAGCAGCAGGTATTTTGTTTGCTGTCTTGAGTAGAGGCTTTTAAGGTTCCTTTTGTGGAGGTAATATCATATTTGAAAATGTATCAGCATTTTCATATTACTATTTTATTTTTAGACAAAGCAATTTATATAATTTTAGAATTAGAAGATTCCTTAGAGGCAATCTAGCTCAATATCCCTATTTCTTATTTTTATAGTAACAAATTAACTTTATTTACATATCCTTTTTTAAAAGAAAAAATATAAATAAGACTATTTAAATAAAATATTAATTTTTTTCTCTCTCTCTCAGAAAAGACAAGAGTTTAATCCTCAACATTTATCAACTTTTGGTTCCAGCATCTTATATATGTCCCCATTCAGGTGTTTCTTATCATAGTTTCTGGATCTTGGTTGGAGTATATCTGCTTCATCTTGTTTTACTTTAGGAAGATTTTTACTAAGTTATCCTAAGTGCTATTAGATAATTTATGGATTAAAGGAACAAGATGTCTTTAAGCTTTTTTTGAAGTTTAGGATGTTGATAATAACAACAATCGTTTTAATTTTAAATTATATACTAATTTTGGGACCAAATTTTGACCCTTTTTTAATCACATGTAGGGAGCCTCTTTTTCTCATAAATTCAGGCTGATTAACCTCCCTCTGAGGTAGCACCACTATTCCTGCAGGCTGTCTGGCTAGTGCAGCTTTCCCTCTCTCCTGAGGTAGAAGCCATTTATTTCATCTCTCCTTTCCCCTCTTCTAAATGTTTATATTAAAGTTCCTCTTATTTATTTATGTATCCTCACCCGAGGATATGCTTTTTTTTTATATTTTATTGATTTTTCATAGAGAGTAAGGGAGAGGGATAGAGAGCCAGAAACATCGATGAGAGAGAAACATCGATCAGCTGCCTCCTGCACACCCCCCACTGGGGATGTGCCCGCAACCAAGGTACATGCCCTTGACCGGAATCGAACCCAGGACCCTTGAGTCCGCAGGCCAACGCTCTATCCACTGAGCCAAACCAGTTCTGGCGGATATGCTTTTTATTCATTTTAGAGAAAGGAATGGAAAGACGGAAAGAGAGAGCACAAGAGTGAGAGAAACATTAATGTGAGAGAGAAACATGGATTGTCTGCCTGACTGGAAATCAAACCCACTACCTTTCCATGTTTTAGATGAAGCTCCAACCAACTGAGCCACACCACCCAGGGTTCTCTAATTTATTTTTATGCCCAGCAAAGAGAATATGCTCAGTAAATATTAATTAAATGTGAATACAAATAATTTACTATATTTTCACCATAAATGTTATTTTTAATTGTCAAATTATCTAGCTAGTAAACTTACATTCACATGACTCTACTATTTCTTAGTATATTATACCATTTGTTCCATAAATGAATTTCTTGATTGTTTCAGATTTTCCTGAAATCAAATCAAGTAATATTAGAGGAAGAGAATATATATCTGATGAGAGGGAAATGAAACTTATTTTACTCTTTAAGACAAAAGGTTTTAAGGTTCTTAAGGCCATATGTTTCTCTTATGATCTTACATTTTCATCCTCAATGCAAATTGAAGAGTAGATTGCTATGAAAGTCTTAGAGTTAAAGAAAAAGGATTTATATTGCACTCAAACTCTTGATATGTTTGGACCAGAAGGGATTTTAGAGAGATCCAATTTAATATTTTCATTTTCAGACTAGGAGAGGGAAATATGAGACATTGTTGCCATTAGCATTATGTGTGTGTGTGTGTGTGTGTGTGTGTGTGTGTGTGCGTGTGTATGTACAGGATGGGGCAAAAGTAGGTGTACAGGTGTACATGTAAAAAATAATACAATAATTAATAAATAATAATACAAAATTAACTCTATGTTTCTCCTACTCACAACTATAAATCCAGCATGTATTCAATGCATTGGATATTGAATGTGCATCTAAATGCTTTCTTTTTTGACTGTCCCAAATTGTTTATTAGGAAAGAATTTTACAAACATTACATATAATAGCGGTAATAGTGGAGCTGGAGAGTATTGCGCCTTCTCCAAGGTGCACGGTGAGAACCACCAGTAGTGTTGCGGGACTTGTGGTCCTTCCCAAGGCCATGGCTCTTGGGGCCACAGATGTCAGTCCTCCGTCTCCCTGTGCTTGTGGACTGGTTTGGTGATCCACTAGGTGTCAGGATTTCTTCTGATAGCCTTATGGAATGGATCAATGTGAATAACCTCGTAGAATCTTCACCAACCCAATAATTCGGGACTCTCAGAGCCCTACAGTGGCATCCTGCTCGCTCCAAACTTTAGTGGTTAACACAGTGATGGACAGGCTTGTCATCGCACCCTTAGGAACAGGGCATTTGTGGCCACCACGGCTCACATGAATCTGATATCCTATGTAATAAAAGGCTAATTTGCAAATTGTCCCCTCTACCGGGAGTTCGACCAGGAGTTTGACCAGGGTGTGTGGCTGGCCCCCCAACTGGCCCCATCCCCGATCAGGGGCAGAGTGGCCTGCTGACCACCCATAGCCCCTCCCCCTGGCCAGCGAGACCCCACCCACACATGAATTCATGCACTGGGCTTCTAGTATGACATAACCTTGCTTGGCCTTGTATCCCAGCCTGTGGACTTTGTTTGTGGGTGGGGCTGAGGGTGGGCCCTGTGGAGCGCAGAGAGCTGATGGTACTGTCAGCAGTGCACCCTGAGAAGGAAGTGCATTACATCTGACTGCTTCTTCCTCCATAGCTCCTAGATGTACTTGTAAGTGCCCTTCTTGGTTTACTGATGGCTGCGGCCAGATGGAAAGGAAGAGCCTTTCTCCCACAGTCTCCTTTAGGCTCCTCCCCTACTTCAGCGAAATGCTTTCAGGTAGAAAGCTGCTGCTGCCTGGAGTCTAAATGCTTTCCACGTATTGCCTCAGTAATCCTGATAGCTACCTGATGAGGTATGTATAGTTTTTATCCCCATTTTATTGGTGAAAGCCCAAAGGGGTTACATGAGCTCCTTATTCTCATACAGCTAGTAAGTGGTAAGGTGGGAATTTGGGTCAAGGTATTTAACCTCTCTCAACTCTCTTCCTTCATATGTGATATTGATTCTCTGATCAGAGCCCAGAGCCCAGAGCTTTTGAGCCCTAATTTCTAATCCTCTGTTTCCATCTTCATAGTCTCTGAAAAGTTTGGGGATGGCTGGCTGAGTGTTCCAAGTGAGTACTAGATAATAGAATGGCAGTGAAAATAGTGGGGGACAGTAATGAAAGGGAGCTGGCAAAGCTGCTGAAAGGAGAATAGGATATAAGTGACATTTTAGGAGAAGGATTGGTCGAGTGGAATTCTAGAAGAACAAGCAAACATAAAATTGAAATTATTGAAAGAAAAGAGATCTTTCTGAGTAGTCAATGAGATGATATTTGTTCAGAAGTCTTTAAGCCATTGTCCTTGGTGTTGGAGAGGTGGTCCTTCGAAAGATGAGTGGCAAAGCACGAGATCATTCCAAATCTCATCTGTGGAAATCTCTATTCCATACCTTCCTCATCGGGTGCCTCCCCCTCTTCTGAAATAAACCTGTTACTGTGGATGTTATTTGTCTTTTGAAAGGTCCTCTCATGTGATACTGGAAGGACACCTAGACAGAGGACATAAAAGCTACTCTCTTCATTTGCCTTCTTGCTGAGCTGTGAATATTTAAGAGATGAGGCATAAAATAATTACTCTTGGTGTTATTTTGCCTTATGAGGGGTTCTTTTATAGATGACATGGAGGGCAAGTAGGAAAGGACACACAACTCAGTCTCTTTATGTAGCTTTCTGCATAATTCAGGGTGATGCACTACATCTTTATTTTATGCCATTGAGTATTTTATGCAGGCAGTTGAAATGCTGGAAATCTCTTAGGAGAGGTCTTAGTAGAACCATCTTAGTAAAGTGGCACTTTGGAAGAATTCAGAATTATTTGAAAACTCCAGTTACTAAGGGATGCCTTATAAACCAAATTATATGAAAGGAACAGTTAAATTGTTTGCCACAAGTTTAGTGTAAAGCCAAGTTTCTGGATTTTTTTTAAGGCAACTCACTAAAATCATGGATTAAATGTGTATTTAAATAAGAGAAACACAGGTATAAAATTATACTGATTATGGTTCCCTTTTGTATTGCCATTTTGAAAATCTGCTTGAGCCACATAATTCTAGGCCCAGAAAACAAATTTATGACTGAGTTGGCCTACTAATTGGCAATAACAAAACAAATCATTCTAGTCAGAAGTTACACATAAGTGTCTTACCATCAAGATTAGCCACTGACCCATATGACCTAATTTTATGAATGACAATAACTCCAGTTTGCTGATTAATGATCTAGGAAATGTTAAAGTCAGAGGAGAATATTAGCATTTTGCTGTCTTATTTGAAAGGATTAGCATTATAAGATTAGAAATATGCTGAAACCGGTTTGGCTCAGTGGATAGAGCGTCGGCCTGCAGACTGAAAGGTCCCAGGTTCGATTCTGGTCAAGGGCATGTACCTGGGTTGTGGGCACATCCCCAGTAGGAGATGTGCAGGAGGCAGCTGATCGATGTTTCTCTCTCATCGATGTTTCTAACTCTCTATCTCTCTCCCTTCCTCTCTGTAAAAAATCAATAAAATATATTTTAAAAAAAGATTAGAAATAATGTGTTCTAATAGATGGATGTATGTACTAAGATAATTATCCTGGGGCATGTTAATTTAGCTTTATTATGCATTCACTGTTAAATGACTTTCTTTAATAATAAAACACAAAATGCACTTAGTAGCTCTAGATTGCACAAATTTACTAGGAAATGGTGGAAGGTGAAGAATGTATGATAATGAAATAAAAATATACATTGTTAGAGGTTGCCTTTTCTAGCTATCAAATTGTTGCTATCTTCCTCTCCTCAGATCCTAGAATAAAATCTGCTATTGACAGTAAACTGATTTAATGAAGGAGTGTTAAATATTCAATGAAGCAGCAACTCTGCTCACATTTTATTAGCATAGTTTTGAAGAAACAAAACAAGTCTACAGAAAGACAGAGTCCCAGTTACAGGCATAAAACAAGTTCATGTCTACATGTCATGTACATACTGAATCAAGATTAAAATATCTGGACTCTCTGTATGACACAGTTATAGTGTAGAGCCCGAGGGCTTGTGCTTAAAAGACTGGTTACATTACTTAGTATTAAATATTTCACTGCCAGCGGGGCTGGACATATTGCCACTGGACACAGTCTTAAAAAGCTAATGCGCAGGAAAAGATTAACTTATTATTTTTAAAAAGGTAATTTATAAAATTATGGGAAATACATGTGAAATAAATGAGGCAAGGACCAAGTAAAGAACTTGTAAAGTAAGATGTTTGATTATGTGCTAGAATCAGAGATGCTGAATACAGTAAAGAAAGTCACCTGTAAAATTATTGTCTCTTGAATATAAACATTGAGATGTTTTCAAGCCATGAATGAGGATAATAAAACATCTATGAATAAATGGATTTTTCTTGGGTCATATAGATAAATGTTTTAAGCAACAGCACAAAACAAGACACCCTCCCCAATAAACAAATAAGCAAAACCTCATCCCCCCTTCTGCCTCACCAACAAATGTTTTATACTATTAATCTAAATCCACATCATCAATTTAGGTATTTGGTTTGGAAACCAGACAGTGAAAGTGAATTATATATTCAGACATCACCTTTTCTCTTTGGAAAACTACCAATACATTTTCATCACATTTGCTGTTTGTTTGTTTTTAAATTTTTAACCAGCATTTATTTTAATAGTTTTATCTAATTCTTGGCTCTTGAATGTCTCTGAAGAAGTTTTTGAAAGATTATGTAAAATGTCACTCCCTTTGGAACTTCCATGTAGCCAGCCCTTGGAGAAAAATGCTTGTGAGTAATTTTTAGAAAAACATGTTCTTACCGATTTTAGAGAGAGGAAGGGAGAGAGAGAAACATTGATCGGTTTCCTCCCATATGCACCCCAACTAGGGACTGAACCCGCAACCTGGGCCTGGGCCTTGACCGGAAATCAAACTGGTAACTTTGCAGTGCATGGGATGACACTCAACCAACTGAGCCACACTGCCTAGGGAGAGTTGAGTAATTTTCATGCAGAGAAAAGGATACCAGCTGAGTGGTCGACTATAATTCAGTCAGGAAGTTCTGATGGCATTCTAAAACTGGAAAGTACAGTTTGAATTCTTTATGAATAATACCATATTGTCATCATTGAATTGCAGCTAGTATTTTTACTTGAGGACTAGGAATACTAGGAACATAAAATAATTTTATAGCCAGTCAGAGGTCTTTAGTGCATGCCACAAAGAAAAATTATAATGTGCGTAGGAATGAAGGCTTTCCACTTGTTAGCCTGTGAAGGGAAATATTTTAATCCAGAGGACACAGTGATCTGCAAAGCATTACAGGACTTGTCTTAAGAGGACAGGGATGAAATGCTTTTGAGGACACCCATGTTACTAGAGACACTAATCCTAGTCTGCATTTATACTTGAATCAGAAAAATTCCATTGAGACTAACTTTTCAGCAAGGGAATATTATCTAAACAGAACACAGTCATTTCAACTGTTAGAGGAAAAACTTGTATTTTATGAGCCTAGAAAGAAGTGAGTTGAATGTTATCATAAGATAACACATGGTCTCCAGGCATCCAGGGTGCTGATATCTCACATCCCAGAACAAGCTCAAAAATCCTTAGGCTGCTTGATAATTCTCAAAGCTTTTTTAATTTTGAGCCATAACCAATTATTTATGTAAAAATATACTGTAAAGATGATAGTTGGAGAGCAAGAACATGAAAATATTTTTTTTCTAAGCTTGTTAAGATTAATGAACCCTCAAAAATGTTATTAACTTTGCAGAATGAGAATGAGTAGCAAATCTAAACAGCTCTGCATTTAAAATACCTTGGCTTTCTTCTCAGAAGAATGAATTAAGTTGGTACTCATGACTGAGTCAGAAATGAACTACAGACAGGTGTTGGCAAACTTTCTCCTGCATGGCTCACTCCAGAGGTACCGTAATTTTGCTATGAAGCCCTTTTATTCTAGGTTTGTTGCTTGTTCTTGTTTGAGTGGCATGGGTATAGGAAGAATAAATGCCCAGTAAGGCTCATTATTCAGTTCCTTGGCATCATCTTGGGTTTCACTATTTTTTAAAACCAAGGGATATGTGTTCTGCCTATCATCCTAAATAGCCAGAGCCCTACTAGAATGTGGTGTTTCATCTTTCCCAACCCCGCTCAGTGAGAGGGGTGTTAAGAACCTGAGAGGACTTTCCTGAGCATGCCACAAAAAGATTGGGAGCTGGAAAATAAAAATGTTTAGGCAGTGGTATTACAAATAGATCAGAGAGCAGGAGAGGGGGGAGAGAGAGAGAGAGAGAGAGAGAGAGAGAGAGAGAGAGAGAAAGAGAAAGAGAGAAAAGGGCTCAGTGGCTCATGGTTATGGTTCTTAAGAATGTGCAGAATTTTTGAGCCTGGCCAGGTAGCTCAGTTGGTTAGCCGATCAGATCGTCCCAACAACATCAAAGTTGTGGGTTTGATTTCCAGTCAGGGTACATACAAGAACTGACCAATGGATGCATAAATAAGTGGAACACAAAAAGATGTTTTTCTCTCTCTTTCTCCTTTCTTATCTCTGTCTAAAAATCAATACATAAAACATTTTACAAAACTGAATGTACAGAATTTTTGGACAGCAGCTGCTAACTAGCTTTTGTTTGATCTTCCCCGAGGATAGAATAAGAGTAAATGGCCTTAAGCAATGACTTGAAGGGTTTAGAAACAGAACTGAGAAAAAGCTGCTAAGACGGTCAGAAGAAGAAAATTAATAATAGAGGGTAGTGGAATGTCAGGTTGGAGAAATACCTTGAACAAATTAGAAAAGAAAAACCAAAAATCTCTGAAAGAGAGGCATTAGCTATGTTTGCACATTCTCAAGAGGAGGATGGCTGGACTGGGGATTCTGTTCTCTTGTCCATCACTGGGAGACAAAGCATATGGTCATGTACAGGCAATGATTCTGAAAGCTGCTGATGTCATTCCTCCCTCCCTTCCTTTTGCCCTTGTTCTGCTTTAGTTCATGGTGTGTGTGTGTGTGTGTGTGTGTGTGTGTGTGTGTGTGTGTGTGTGTGTTAGATGGAGGGATTTGAAACAATTTTCCCTTGTTGAAAGGAAGTCCTCAAATAGAACAACAGTCCATCTCTCAGAAACAGTTTCATCCTGGGGATCCCCTTTAAAGCAGAGATTCAGGCAATGATGAGAAAGGTGCCCTTAGACTTGCCCTGTAATGAGATGTTACAAGCCATTAATTTTATGAAACTCTAAAGAAACCACAGCCAGGCCATACAAAGGGGGAAAAGGGATCTTCTAGGAATCACCAAGAAAACACTTACTTTCTAAGTTCAGTGAATGAATTTGACTGAGCCTTCCCCCCTCTTTGTTGTATTTTTGTCTTTTCCCCTGAAGCCCTTCTAAAATGCTTTAGTCCTAAGATTTTCAAGGAATTAGGGAACCAGAAACTCCAAAATGGTAAGAGGCAGAAGCAGTCACTCAAAGCCTTTAATAGGTCTCCATTGTTCTCAAGATTAAGTCCTTAGTTTATAAGAAGCCTCAGGAACCTGCCCTTTACTCTCCACCTTCATTTCTCCATCTGCCACCACCTCCACCCCGACTCTTAATTCTCCCAGTTCTTTGACTTGCCACGCTTCTCTCACCACTGGCCTTGCAACATCCTGTTTCTTCTGCTTCAAACTCTTTTCACCAGGCTAACACTGACCCAGGTATTGGTTTAGCTTAGACTCCTCTTTCTCCAGGGAGCTGACTCCACCACACAACCCTCCTGTCCAGCTTTCAGCCCCTTCTCTGTATTTCCACCACACCATCTATACTTTGGCAGTCATCACACTATATAATAATTTTGATGCCTGTTTACCTTGCTGTAGTTGCCCTCATTAGACTATAAATTCTCTCGTTATGTTCCAGAAGAGTTCTTATAGCATACACTAGCTTTTACAGGAAGATTACTTTAAACCTGGGAGTCTAATTTTAGTTGTGCCAGCAGGTGAGGAACATGCATAGGGGCACAACTGTACATTCACTTGTTTTGCCCATTCTTCGGGTATTTTTAAAAAACTGTTATAAAGTACAACCCTAGGTTTTTGTTTTTGTTTTTTAAATGAAACTTTTAGTTTCACTTGTGGAACTCATTTAATTTTTAAAAAAAGTCTATTCTGAGGATTGATTTGAAAGCTTGGTTGATATAAAAGGCCCTTATCTTTCCAGAATAAAATATATTCTGAATTACATAGATGGTATTATAGTTTTAAGGGGCACATGGTGTTACAGAACAATGCTTATTATGTCATAACTTATCTACATAGTATTTTCAACATTGTCTCACAATCACTGTCTTCAAATGCGCTGTCCACGACAGTAGCCCCTGGCCTTATGTGGGTGTTGAGCACCAAAAATGTAGTTAATCTGAATCAAATGAGCTGTAAATAGAAAACGCAGGCTACACTTCAAAGACTTAGCAAAAATTGGTGGTTGTTTTTTGTAATTTTATCTTTAACATTTGTTGTGCAGTTACTAGAAACCTTAAAATCACAGACATTATATTTTTTGGACCATACTGATCTGGACTGGTCTAAATATTGAGGACTTCTGTTTTCTCTTGCTAGAAAAGGAGGCAGTTAGTCACTGTAGCAAGTAAAACTTGATGACTGGCTGACTTATAGGAATGGGATCCCCAAAGGCAATTAAATACACCTAATGTCTTGGGGTTATCTGACTCATAAGAATAACTACTCTAGTGAACTAATAATATTTACCTCTTTGGATTTTATGAGGATTCAGAATAAAATAATATGTATGAAGGAGGTAACTTCAATAATATTGTCTTTTGGAGAGAAGACTGCAGGTAAAAACTGTCAGAAATGAAAACTCTCAGGGAACAATTTTGAATCTATTTTCAAACATGATTTATAATAGTATGCAGCTCAATTATCTGTGGATTCAATTAAAGCATCACAGAATGGACTTCTTTGGATTTATGCGAAGACTTGTTATGCTAGAAACATTTTTCACTCAGCTCTATAATCTATGTAACCATCCTACTAAATGGTGCATGATATTTTATTTAATTGATTTCTCAGCCTTTATGTAATCATTCTTTTATTCTTGGACCTTAGTTTGCTTTTTAAATTGTTGTGGTGATAAATATCTGCAAAAGTCTTCCCATATTTCAGGTAATTTCCAAGGATATCAGACTGATTTTAAAGGATAGTGGGAAGGAGGTAGAAGAGGGTAAAGGGGTGAGAAATGGTGATGGAAGAAGACTGGACTTGGGATGGTGAACACATAATACAATATACAGATGATGTATCCTAGAATTGTACACCTGAAACCTATGTAATTTTGTTAAACAAATGTCACTGCAATAAATTCAATAAAAATAAAAGCATTTATATATAAAAAAGGAGATAGTGAATTTCTCTAGGAATGAAAACACCATGCAAATTCTTGGCTGAAACTGAAGAATTACTGAAATAGGAGGCAGTTGAATATAAGTGGTTTTCTTTTCTGTCTTGCATTTCTAGGGTAGAAAAAATAAATTAGGCAAAGATTTACTAAATATTGACAAGAGGTTGTTCCTATTGTGAGGATATTGGTAATAAAAATAATAATTAAACCAAAAGAAATTTTGGATATTTAACTTCTAGATCCTATTATAACTGAAATCTGGGGTTTAGCCCCATTTAGCAATTTTATCTAAAGCAGTGCAAAGGACTATGCAAGTGCCCTGCAGCTGTATAAAGGTTCATACAGTTGACCAACATCACACATGAATTAGCTTCAATCCTGCACACTGGATTTGGAAAAAGACCATTATTTGTGTTTCAGATCTTTCAGTTCCATAAAAAAAGTCTTGGAAGAAAGGTTTTATTTTGCCCATGACTCTGTGTTTGTAAAAGTTTTATTTTCAGAGCAGATGTTTAAATTCCCAAAAGCTGCATTTATGTTTTGTGAATATATTTATTGTCTTAATCACACAGAGCTTCTGTTCCTGGAAGTAGGTTAGAAACTGCAGCTCATTCCAAATAAAGATGGGCGGAAATAGGAAGGCAACCCCAAATTAAGGCAGAGCAACTTAATAATGATCCCTTTTAAAATATGGCTTCTCATTATCATAACGTTACAAACTCCATTTGTGACCATAGTCCTAGAGTTCAAGAGCAAATGCTCAGAGCTGCTGCAGCAGAGCTCATTCATATGGAGAGAACAGCACAGTGAATGTATATTCAGTGAGACCCATCGGTGTAGTTTGTCCTATGCATATGAAGTTGTTAATTTTAATGTAGTTGCTCTTCTTCCTAAGAACACCTGTTACCTGAACAATCCAGTTATAAAATCAACTCTCCCGAGTTTATTTTCTATTTATACTTTTTGGTTTTAAGCACAATTCTTGGGCTCTGATTATATATAAGAATGCTTTTAAGTTACAATTACTGTGACATTGGTTGAACATTGAAAAGGTCCTAGGCACCTCACAGACCATGACTGTTGCCCCTGCAACATGCATTGTATGTTCTAATGATGGTGTGCTGATAATGTGACATGCAGGTGTAGAAGCACATTTAGAATAAAAAACCTAGCCCAGCGGCATGGCTCAGTGGTTGTGCATTGACCTAGGAACCAGGAGGTCACAGTTTGATTCCTGGTCAGGGCACATGTCCAGGTTGTGGGCTTGATCCCCAGTGTGGGGCGTGCAGGAGTCAGCCAGTCGATGAGTTGTGGGCTTGATCCCCCGTGTGGGGCGTGCAGGAGTCAGCCAGTCGATGATTCTCTTTCATTATTTATGTTTCTATCTCTCTCTCCCTCTCCCTTCCTCTCTGAAATCAATAAAAATATATTTAGAATCAAACACCTGGGCTTGGATGCTGGTTGTGTTACTCTGGTAAGTCACATAACTTCTGAAAACTACTAAATTTCCTCTTTAAGAAAGTGTGTGCAAGAATGGATGTCCTTGATCTGCACAGGTTGTTCATCTTTCCTAATCCTTGGGTCAAATGAAGTGAAATTTTTGAGTGACATCCTCAAGGCACTCTCCTTAGTTAAAATATTTCACTTTCTGAGCTTATCCATTCTCATATCCATTCTTCAACTATTCTGATGGTGTTCAATTCTCTTTTACTTGGACCTCTTTCCTGAGCTCTAAACCTATATTATTTTCAAATGGAAATTTCTGTTTGGAAATTCATCAAGGCATCCTTAGACTCATTCAGTTTAATACCAAACTCATCATTTCCACCAGTCCCTTGCTTTTTCTTATTAATTCCTCATGTAGTTAATGAGTGCATACTTTATGAAGGCATTGGATTAGCGGCTAGTCACTAGCTCCTGGAAATGCAAAATAAATAACATAGTCTCTTCCTTCGCTAAGATTACAGAATAATAAAAGTAAATACAATTTAAACAAATAAGCTCAACAACGTGTAATGGGCATTTTCTTTCTTAATTTTGAAAAATTAGCTATCCTCCTTGATTCTTCTTCTCTCATTTTTGCACCTTCCCAGTCAATAACGTCTTCTTATTTTGCCTTCCTAACCATCTCTCAAGCTTATCTCCATTTCTAATATAACTACCTAGGTTCAAGCCCTCAGAATCTCTTTATTGGACTATCACAATAGCCTTCTAATTGTTCTCCAAACCTCCCATTCTGTCTCCTTCAAATCCATTATCAATACTATTATCAGAATGATCAGACTTTATTGTATGCTTCTCCCAGATCAGAACTCTTCAGTAGTTCTGTATCACCTATAGGTTCAGCTTAAATTTCTTAGCAGGACATTAATTTTTCTTCTTATGGCCAAATATTTGTTTCATGCTTTGTATCCCAGAGACTCTGGACTTCTTATGTTTAGTTAATATTCTATATACCGTGTCATTTGTCACAACCAAGTTGCACTTATTTTTTTGCTTCTTCTGCCATAAATACCTTTTCTGATTCCTTTGGTACCAACCTTTGGTTATCTCTTCTCATTTTGTAAGACCCAGATAATATGAATCTTATTATCTTAGCCTCTTCTCTGCCAGGGTAAGTTAAGTGCCTTTCTCTATTACTTCACTTATTGCATAATGTTGAAATTCTCCATTTATGTGGTAGGTTCACTCATCAGATTACAAATTTTTAAACATTTATTTTACTTTTTTCATCACCATTTATTCCCTTTATTTATTGAGAGTGGGGATTGTATCTTAGTCCTTGTATTCTCAGTGTCTGGTACGTAGTAGTGCTCATGATAGGTGTTTATGAATTGACTAAAACATGTGGCCCCTGACTCTTCTCCAACTTTATTTCCTGCCATTTGCTTTCCACTCTGTTGTCCCACCTCTCTGAATGCATAGTTCTTTTCTATGTTCTAGGCTGTTTTTGGATGATGCCCTTCCATAGCCTGGAATGCTCTTCCTCTTGCTTCTCTTTGTTGTTACTACTTGTTTTTAAGTCAAACATCTCCTTCTCTAGGAAGCTCCCATTCCTCTTCCCCAGCATTCCCATTTTATAAGATGACTTTTGTTTTCTTAAAGCATCACCTGCGACCACAGTACTGTTTGGACTGTTTACTTGTCTTTTTCCCCTACTAGATTGGGAACTCTGGTGTCTATCGCTGTGCCTAGCATATAGTAGGCACTAATATAGCATTCTTTAAAAAATAAGAGTATTTTCCTTCTTGCATTAAAAGGAGGAAGAGAGAATTAACATTTTAGAACCTAATAGGTACCTGTCCCTATGCCAGGTGTTTATATAGTATTTGAAATATAGCAATTGAAGGCAAGGAGCCTAGCCAAAAGAAAGTATTTGCAGTTCCATAGTGTGAGAACCATGCTTACTCATAGGGTTGGGGACTTACATTGTATTCCCCATGTGTGTTATAAAAGGCAATTACTCTTGTTAGAAAACGTGTGGACCTATGGGGGAAGTCCACAGTTAATTAGCTTATTTTGTAATGTTCTCTGCTTTATTTGGGGAGAAATTCTATTTAAAAGACCACAAGGTGCTTCTTAAACTGGGGCAAGCATTCTCTTGGGAATGTGAAGCCACAGAATAAACAGACATGCCTTCCTGGCATGTTAACATTTACTCATAGCTATAGGTAATTCTAATTAAAGATGGTAGAGGATAGCCATTTTAATGCTATTTTCCTCCGTGAAATGAATAAAAACAGACAAAACTCCCCAAAACTTAGTCTCTTCAAAGTCCCCCAAAGAATAAAAATTAGGGAAGAAAACTCTCTATTCAAGAATAACAATGAATAATGAATAGTTGGACAAAAAAATTATGAAGAATATCAGCCAACTATAGTAAAATTTGAATTAAATACTCAAGACCACTGAGAGCTAAAATAAACTTTCTCACACTGTGGGTGAGATAGATTCCTATAAACATAAATGTCACAGACAAGAAAGGCCCATTTGGTGATCTTTTGATTAAAGTGAATATAAATATGGGCATGGGAGGGCTATAGAAGGGGGTATATTTCTGTAGAGTCCAAGTTCCATACCCAACCAAGCTCAGTTTTAGTTCTAGTTTCACATTCAAGACCCCAAGGGAGTGGTTCAAAAGGAGAGCCATATAAGCTAGCTCTCCTAGTTAGCTCTGACCTAGAATCTTAGCTGAGGGAGATAACTAGACGTGAGCTTGGGTAAAGGATGAAAAAAAGGGAAGCTAATAAATATTATCAGAGTCTGTAATTTAAGGTCCCTCGCAGTAAGCCAGACCAGCCTTGTCAATGTCTAAAGCAGAGAGGAGATGCTATGCACCCAGGGAAGAGAAACAAGTATGGGAAGACACCAACAGAAGCAATAAGCCACAGAAGCTGCAGACTTCCCCAGCTTAGATAGTCACAAAAATAAATGCATAATTACAAAGGGTGACATAATTACAGGGCGCTATCACAGTGTATAATAAAGGACATGACATTGTATGTGGCTCTGGGAAACTTTTCCTGAGAAAGCAGTTTGAGTAGAGAACTGACATATGCGTCAGTGAGGCAAATGAAGGAGACATTCTTGTCAGAGGGACAGCAAGTTCAAAATCTTTGTGGTAGGTGACAGCATTCTGTTGTTGAGAAACAGAGAAGGCGAAAGTTACTGGAGTACAGAGAATGGGAGTGGGATGGAGAGAAAAGAATAATGAGAGATAAAATTAGATGAAAGGAGGTTCAAATACATAGGACTTCAGCATTCTTGTTAATCATTCCTAGGAGGAATGGGAAGCAATTGAAAGATTTAATCAGAGTTGTGACATGTTTAGATTTAAATTTTAAAATGGTCCCCTTTGGCTATAATGAAGACAATTGATTTGGAAGCAAAGGATAGTATGAATGTAGGAAACTATTGTAGTGAAACAGGTGAGAGATGATGATACCTCAGACAAGGACTGTGATGGTGAAGACAGAGGTTAATGGACAAATGGAAAGTTTTGTGAAATATATAGGAGGCATATATATCTAACTTGGTGATGAATTGAGTTTTGGGATGTGTATGGCAGAAACCAGTAATTGTTTCTAGAATCCATTTCTTCTTTCTTCCTTCTAGGGATAATACCACCTGTCCCACAGGGGCTCATTTTTTTTGGTTGATTTTTCTTTGTTAAATGGCATTTAAATATATAAAATAAATATCAAAAATATAAGTCTTTGTTTTACTATGGTTGCAAATATCAAAAAATTTCTATATGTGACACGGCACCAGAGTTAAGTTAGGGTTTTTCAAAATGCTGACACGCCGAGCTCAAAAGGTTCGCCATCACTGACCTAGCTGGAGTCTACATTTGTCAGGCTCTCTTTCAGTTAGATGTGACCGTAAATTCAACTTGGGCCAATATTCAGTCCTCTCCTAAAAGACAAGTCTGCTTGCCCGGTACTCTAAGACCCTTCCATGGACTGGAACATGGACAAGGTACTTATGATCCAGTTTCCATCCATGCAGACCTGAACATAATTTTAAGGGCTGGCAAAATAAGAAAATAGAAGAAACCTCGGTTCTTGAATGATCTTCTGGGGCATAGCCACCCTACTGGCTCGATTCTACTCACTTTTGCATTTGTATGCATGATAGAGATCATTTTCTATTTTGGTTGGGCCATTGAATTTTTGGATTTCTTTGTTTCAGCAACTTAGTCTAATTATTCCAGGTGGTGAGAGGGGACTGAACTGGATGAATGGTGATGTCATTGACCGAGACGAGAAACATTTTATTATATCTTTCAGCTTTGAGTCATTTACATATTGGGTTAAATATTATTTTTATATGTTAATTTGAGTAATTGATAAAATGTTTCAAAACTAGATACCGCTCTCTGGGTTATCACAGATTCATTATTTTTATAAGATTAAGCTTTGCCAATTATAATTTTTATCTTATTGTGCTATCACTCAGCTCATATTTCTCAAACTATTAAGATATGATGAACAGCAAATCTAACTTGCTAAACCTAGGTATATTTATTTTTATACCCTTGAGCTGACCCATCAATGTAGATAAACAAGCAACAAAAAACAAACAAGACAAGAAAAATCTCAGTAAAAAGGTGAAGAGAAAATGAGGTTAATTTAGCTTGAGTTTATTTTCTAGGTTACCTATGAGGGTCTTTTGATATCACTTGGATTTTAAAGAAAGGTTTATATGCTTTGTACTTAATAATCCATTTAATAATTTTATATGGACGATAAGCCACACTCAATATTTAGAATACATTTTTTTCCTTTTGAAAATCAAATCTCTTGTTTTCTGTGGTGTCTCAAAGATGACTAAAACATATTGTATCAAAACTCTTCCTAAGGGAAGAGATTAACCAAAGAATTTATCTGCAGAGCCCATGGACACAGACAAAAGTGTGGTGAAGGCCTGGGGTGGAGCGGGGGCTGGGTGGAGGGGCCAACTAGGAGAAAAATAGGGGACATATGTAATAATGTCAACAATAAAAAATAAATTAGCCCAGTTGTTGTGGCTCAGTGGTTGAGCCTTTGAACCAAGAGGGCACCTTTGATTCCCCATCAGAGCAGGCTTGATCCCCAGAAGGGGGCATGCAGAAGGCAACCAATTAATGATTCTCTCTCATCATTGAGTTTCTCTCTCTCTCTCTCTCTCCCTTCCTCTCTGAAATCAATAAAAATATTTTAAAAATAAATAAATTAATTTAAAAAACAAACAAAAAAACCTTCTATATTATTAATCCAGAGGCATAATTATTAGAAGCTAGAACTAGGTAAAATAAGTGGTATGTTACTATGAGAATTATCATGACCTTACAAAATTACATTAATCTCACTTGGAATTTTATGAACTTTTCCCATAAGTGTAAATAGTAATCAATGAATGATCTCAATAATTCTTGCAGCAATCTTAACTTAATAGAATATTTTATAGCTCCTATTTCAACAATTCAACTCCTTTATTCTTACCCATAGAAAATTCACTGGAAGTACTATATTAGAGTAGCTATTCCTATTTAACAGATGACATGGTGGAATTATTAAGTCCCAAAGCTTTTCTAGGTTTATATATTAATAAGACATTAAATAAAGAGTTTACTCTAAATGTTGTAATGTTCAGTCAAGGATACCTTCCACAAGATTATGCTTTCTTATGATAAATTCTGGAAGTTCAATATCAAATTAGGTGATACTATTATCTGTTTGAAATGATGCTGGTGAATGAGCTAATTACATTAAATAGTGGTTTCTTGTAGGCACTTTAAAATCTTTCAGTGTTATTTTAAACATTGGAAAATCAATTTAAGAAATGATTATTTTTCTACTAGAAAGCAAGCTGGCTTTAGAGTGTACAGTGATCCATAAATCTATAAACTTGATGAAAACAAAATTACTTAGAAGATAGATTTGGCAATTAGAAAGAGAGAATTTAGTTGTTATTTCCAAAGCTATTTAAAATGGGCTTGGATTCATTCAACCAACAAACTTTTTTGCCAGCCACTATCCACAATTCAAAACAGTGAATAAATAGGACCAAGTCTCTGTACAACTTTCCCTCTAGTGGGGGAGATACACAAAAAGTATACAAACCAGAATATCATCCATGCAAACAAGAAAAAAATCAAATCAAATAAAGAGACGAAGAAGGCAGGGCTCTGGATAAGAATATCAACTTTGAGAGGTAATATTTAACTGAGATGCTAATGAAAGAAGTTAATAACCTAAAAATTTCTGGGCCATCACGGAAAGCTGATGCAAAGGTAGAGATGAGTTTGACATTTGCTAGAAGCAGTAAGAAAGCTGATGTGGCCAAAGCAGTGAGTGGGTAGGGAGTGAGGGGTAGATGATGTTAAAAGAGCTAATCAAGGCCAGATCATGTAGGACCAGGTAGACCTGAGTGGGAACCTTGGATTTTGTACTACATGCAATGGAAAGATTTCAGCATGAGAGTATTGTGACTTGGTTTGAAAGATCATTCTGGCACATGTGGAGAATAGACTAGGGGTGGGAGTGGAGTTGTATGGAGGCAGGGAAGCTTTTATCATGATGTAGAAAAGAGATGATGGTAACTTAGAGCAGAGTAGTAGTGGTGGGAATTGTGAGAAGGATTTGAGTCAGGGTTTATTTTGAAGGTAGAGCCATATAAGTTGCTCATGAATTGGAAGTGAGGTCTAAGAACAAGATAAATCAGGGGGAAAACTAAGTTTCTGCTCTGGGCAACTGGATGAATGGTGATGCCATCCACTGAGCTGTAGAAGACTGGATGGAAAGAGGAATGAGCAGAAAAATAAATTTGTTTTGGACATATTAAACTTGAGATGCCTTTTAGATATTCAAGTGTAGACATCACATGGGCAATTGGATATACAAGTCTGGAGCTCCTGGCAGAGGTAGGAGCTTCAGATATCAGCTTGTTAATTAGTAGAAGAGCTCACATAGAAACATAATGACCAGAATATATCTGAGGACTCAGCTCAGGCGCTCCACTATTCAGAGGTCAGGAAGAGGAGAAAACTCTAGCCAAAGAGGAAAATAAGGATTGGTCAGTGAGGTAGGGGGAAATAAAGAGAATGTGCATCAATCAAGAAGGAGGATTTTCCATTCTCTCATTCCTCTGGATTTTGAAGAGAGGATTGTTAGATCTTTTCATCCATCTTTTCTTTTTCTCATATGTCTTTTTAGTTATTACACTTCTTGTTGATGTCAGAACATCCAAACCTGTAAAGAATTTTTATAACAGTTTATTTGAGTCAACACTGATGACAACTGCCAGGAAGCAAGATCTAAAATACTTTAGAGTGACAGGTTGTGGGTTGGATGCCATGTCAGGGCACATACAAGAATCAACCAATGAATGCTTAAATATGTGGAACAACAAATCGATAGTTCTCTTTCTCTCCCTCTCTCTCTCTCTTTAAATCAATAAAAATAAATAAAATAAAATAAAGTAAAAAAGACATTCTAGAGTGACAATTTGCAGTTTCTTTTGTGCATTTGGAATTAAGGAGGGAATTTTAAGGAAGTTTACATGAAGGTGGGAGAGAGCAAGACTGGAATTGGATTACATGGTAGTTTACTAGATTATATGTTTTAAGGGTGTTTATGCCTTAAGGGTTTTACTTCTGGCATTTCAAAGATGTGTTAACCTAGATGCATGAGAGAACAATGGACAAGACTCTGAATATTCTTTTACTAAAGAAGTTATAGACCTGGGTCCTGACTTCCCACCATGACCTGCCCAGTTAGGAACTTATGATCAGATCACTCTGTGAAGTTACTTACTTTCCATAGAATTTCTTTTTTGTCCACAATCTTTTTCTGTACTTCATTCTGACTAATCTATTCATATCTCTCTTTTAGTCACTGATTCTCATTTCAACTTTATTTAAATGTTATCTTAGTCATTGAGTTAATGTCAACAATTATGTTTTTAATTTCTAAAAGTTTTATTAGTTATTTTTCCAAACTGTTTGTTCATTTTTATGTCCTATTACCACCTGTGTATTTTATGCTTTCACCTATTTCATATATATATATATATTCCCCACTACGCTTTTAATTGTTAATTTCAATATGTTAAAGAGTCTAAAACTATTGTTTATTGTTTTGCTCATGGTGTTTGATGATTTTCAGTTTAATTTAATGTAATGTAAGCTCATATTTGCTTGATCTTAATTTGTGGGAATGCTGTGGGTCAAATTGGAGATGCTTTCCTTCAGTAAGGATTGGCATTTGCTTCTGCTCAGAGCCTAGGGCACTCTCAACCTGGGACCACTTAAATCCCTTTGAGGCATTTTGATTGATGTCAGGGGCTGAGGTTAGGTCTCAAGATATGATTGAAGCCAGCCCAAGGCTTAGTCTTAGATAGTCGTGATGATTTTAGCATTTGTTTGCCTTCAGTGTACCCCATTTCCTTTTCTTATTTAGTAGTATTTACAGTGCTACCTACTTAGGTTTTAGCTCTTGTTTTTTTTTTTTTGTTTGTTTTGTTTTGTGTTTTGGTGGTGGTGGTACAGATGCTTGGGTGTTTTTTTAGTTCCTGTAAACCCAGTAGTTCTTTAAATATTATGTATTATTCATGATCTACTTGTTTTGTAGCAAAACAGTTTTTTAGGAAATCTGGTTTTCCATTCTGTGGAAGCCATCATTCTGTCTTAAAGCCATTCCAACCAGGCTTCCTTCACCATTTTAGTATAACTGTACTTGTCAAGTTGATCAGTGACTTCTGGATTGCTGAATCCAATGATTAGTCCTCATTTCTCTCCATCTCTTAGCAGCACTTGAGTGACAACTCTAACATCCCTTAATGTAACCTGTTGAATTGCTTGATTTTCTGAGATGCATCTTTTGTAAGAAGGTGGCTAAGTAGATCTTCAATAGTGACCCATTCTGGGGGCTAATCCTACTCAGGATCACTGTAGAACGGGGATCAGGAATTCAAAAGAACAAATATACTACTAACAAAGAGTAAAAAGAAATGTACATTAAAAAGCCACAACACTCATATAGGATTTATCTTTCCCCTTAACTAACACATTTTGTAACAAGGAAGATTCAACTCTTTTGACAATCTTCCCTCAGAAGTAGAGAAGTCAGAGAAAAATAAAATTACTATTTCTTTGTAATGGTTCTGGTAAAATGTCAGAAACTTACAAAAGTATTGCACACCTATCAATACCAGCTGGTGTCAGAGATAATACTAATCCTTCTGGTGATTTTGTGCCACCTTCACCTTACTTTGTCATTGCCATGATTCCCCTGAGGCCCTCTGTATTTTATTAGGTCATTGATAATGACTGAAGCCACCCTTGATGGAATTTTACAATTACCAGCCAGGACAAGCTCTTTCAATAAATATTATCCAAGACTGATGCAGATATCAGGATTCAGGATAACATTTTGTTTGTCCTGTAAATCCTCTAAGTCAGGCTGGAGGCAAATTTTGAGATTTGATTATGTCCTTGGCTTATTGTTTATATGAAAGGTGGGGGATTGCATCTGTTTGTAAATCTATTAATTTCTGGTACTATTAATTTTGTTTAAAGTAGCCATATTGCTTTTATAACTCATAAATTAAATTTGAGGTAATATCAAATCCCAAATCTAACTGCTTTATATATATGATTGTGTACCTATTATATGTTTGGAACTTTCTAGGGTCAGAAGATACAAATGTGAGTAGAAGTATCTAGATAACTCAGTCTCTCTTGTTTTCTACTTTATTTCTTAATACAAATGGAAAAGAAACAAATATCCAATTTTTTATGAACCAATCTCAAATTCACATACCCACTAAAATAAGCTCTTGGAGCTTGCATGCATCTCTGTGAATTATTTGATTTGGATTGTGTGAAAAAAACACAAGAAAGTTAGTAAAAAGAAGGAAAGGATTGTTTCAGGCTTTGGCATCTGTCTTTGGGAGAAGGGTGGCAGGGGTCTTATCAGGCAGACAGAATCACTAGTATGGATAGGAAAATTCCAGACTGGTTGGTTCAAGAACACGTTTCTGGGAGGGACTGGAACTGCTGGTAAGTCTTGGTTTGCTGTATTCAAGACTAGTGACTCCCCCTCAGGCCTGCTGTTTCTTTTTTTAACAGTTGGGCAAAAATCGGTAGCATAGATAATTAAGGTTCTTTAGGGAAGAATACAACTTTAAGTAATCAGTGATAGAATTAGAATAGTATAATTTGATATGTACAGGGGTCCTCAAACTATGGCCCGCGGGCCACATGCGGCCCGCCGAAAACATTTATCCGGCCCGCCAGGTGTTTTTGCCGCCGCTGCCTGTTGCTTAGCAGCCGACTAGTTTTTTTTTTAAACTATGGTCCGGCCCTCCAACGGTCTGAGGGACAGTGAACTGGCCCCCTGTTTAAAAGTTTGAGGACCCCTGGTATAGAAGTTGTGAAGCCTAAAATAGCCCATGTATAATAGAGAAGGCAGCCACATTTGCTCTGTCACTTACAGTCATTATGCTAATTTTTAATATTAGCTGTCACTCCCTTTGAATTAACCAAACTGAGAGGCTTTTGCATAGATAATTAGTTGATGTTTTTATGGCAGAGATGGATGTTTACATTAAAAAAAAAACAATTTACTATTTTTATCATGATAGATATTTCATAGACAGAAAAAATAAATTTATTAAAAATCAGTGTCATGTTCAAATATAATTTTGCAAACTATAGTGTAGCTCCATTTATGTTTTTTAATTTCTTTAAGATTGTGATACAGAATGAAAACCAATCTAGGATATCTACTTTTCCCTTTTTTAGAAAAAAAATAATCGGTGACCTAAAACATGTTATAATACATTTAATTTTAGAAGGCAATAACTCTTATCTGTTATTATAATTTTAGCATTTTATCTTTTTGCCTTTAAAAGGTGTAAATTTTTGAGGTTAAGGCCAAATCAGATTGCGGTATTTTTGTGAACATGTGTGCATGTGTGCGTGCACGCTCACGTGTGTGTGTGTGTGTGTGTGTGTGTGTGTGTGTGTATTGGTGGTGGTAATGGTGGGGGTGGTGGTGAGTTGGAGGGAAGGGAAGATAAAATACAAAGACATGTCTTTTGGAAGAATGCTAATATTGCCAGTTATTTTATTATATTTTATTAAGTAAAGAATCCAGTTATTCTAATGTTGGGTTTGAGACTTAGGTTCTTGAAAGAAAGAAACTTGCAGATGAATGAAATAGGTCTCTTTTTCTATTGTTACATATGGAAAGTGTGAAGGCCACCACGGTTGGTTTTTAGGCCATTTCTAAAATGCAGATGAGTACCCTAGCTGGTGTGGCTCAGTGAATAGAGCACGTGGCCCATGGTATAAAGGGTCCTGGATTTGATTCCAGTCAAGGGCAATTACCGCTGTTGCAGGCTTGATCCCCAGCCCTGATCCAGGCACTGTGTGGAGGCAACCAATGTGTCTCTCTCACATCGATGTTTCTCTTTCTTCCCTCCTTTTCTTCCACTCTTTCTAAAAATCAATGAAAAAAAAAATATCATCTGGTGAGGATTAAAAATAAATAAATAGATAAATAGATAGATAAATAAAGTGCAGATGAGTCACCACTAGCTGTTGCCTATCTCACTTACCCACAGGCCCCTTTGAGGTGAGACTATAGGTGTTGTAGTTAGATGTCAATATAAAGATATGCAGAGATTAAGGAGAAGAATTGTGAGAACTTATTTATTTTCTAGTTTTCTTGGTTAGTAAACACTCTTTGATGTGTAGAAAGAAGATCATTGCATGAAGTGTGAACAGCACCATTGTGATATCCTTTGATGTATTTGATACTGGAATTAAGGATCATGGTAGGTGCCTTGGAATGGAAACCTTAGAAAAGGAGGCATCTTTTTCTTCCAGTGCCAACAGTGATACTAATGTAAAAGGCTAATGCTCCAAAAAACAGATTCTTGTCACGATTCTTAATTTCCATGTTAGAAGCACATATGTCATTTGTTTTACATAGATATTTTAGTTAATATATTGAACGATTTCAGTAAACTGACATATGTATTTCAGTTAATTAAAAATTCTAGTACCTTGTATTAGCAGTGCTCTTTGGAGATGGAGGCAGCATGCGTGGCACAGAATACATTTAAGTATTTTGGATCAAATGTGCCAGTAGCAGAGAGGATAGGACTAAAATTATTCAACTGGGCTCCCATAAAATGAAGTGACAGAAAGAAGAATTACTGAGTTCGTTTCAGTAATTCTTATGTTGAATGCTTTCTATTGCGGGGGAGTCATGATCTCCTTGAGGAGCTTGCTTCACTCTAGTTGAGGAAACTCTGTGTCCATATCTACAATGCAGGGAACAGTGCACTGTGTGCCCTAAGAAAGTGCAATGTGCTAGGGTACACAGAGGGGGAAGCGATTATTCCTTCTGGGAAGAATTGGAGAAAACTTTATTGAAGAGGTAGAATTTTAGTTTGACCTTAAAAGTAGGATTTCAATAGGCAGACATAGAAAACAGGTATCCCAAACCATAGATGCAGGTAATAAAGAATGGATTCTAGAAAGAAATAGAAATAATAAATAGTGTGTGTGGCTAGAATGGCAAGTATATGGGAGACATATGGTGGAATATCAGAAAAGTAGTAGGTTCAGAGCAGGCCACAGAGGTCTCTGAATGTCATGTTAAGTTTTTCCTTCTATTCGTAGGGACAGTCATTGAAGATTTTGAGGCAGTGAGTTTATAGGATCTGATTTGTGTTTCAGGAAGATAACTGTTGGCAGAAAGAGTTCAGTTCCACAAATATGTATGGAGTGCTTGTGCAGGGGGATATTAAGATGACAAAGACATCTTACTCTTAGAGAGCTTGATCTAGTATAATGAAAAAATGGATTGCAGAAGGATGAGATTGGTGGCAGAGAGACCAATTAATAGGCTTCTGTAATGGTTTTGTTGAGAGATTATAAAAATTTACAGTAGGGCAGTAGCAAGGGAAATGGAAAATATGGGGCAGAATCAAGAGACATTTCAGAGAAGTATCAACAGAACGTGAAGTTGAGTGGAAGTTGCAGGTAAGGGAGATGTCTCAAAAAACACTCTAGAGCAGGGGTTCTTAAACTGGACCGGAGGGCCGGAACAAAAGCATGGATGGAGTGTTTGTGTGAACTAATATAAATTCAAAGTAAACATCATTACATAAAAGGGTACGGTCTTTTTTTTTTAGTTTTATTCATTTCAAACGGGCCGGATCTGGCCCGTGGGCCATAGTTTGCCCACGGCTGCTCTAGAGTCTAAAGTTTGTATGTTACCAGGAGGAAAGGCAGGCTTAAGGATGGGAGGGATGGCAGACTGAGTTCTTGTTTGGATCTATCAGTTTGAAGTACCAGTGTGATATCTATGAAGAGAGATACAAAAGGAATTTAGAAAGGCCAGTCTGAGAGGTAGAAAAAATTAGAACTAGAATTATAGTTTGAAAGATGTTAACAGGGAAGGTAGCTGAAATTGTCAGTGGTTGAGATCTCTTGCTGGAAAACTACAGAAGAGTATAGAGTTAAAAGAAAAGAGAGTTAGAAAAACATGTGTCATCAATGAGTTTTGGGAGGATGGTGATATAGGTAAGAGGAGTCTTAGGATATTGAAAGAAAACTTGAGAAAGAGAGTGTTAATAATGAGGGTTGGTTACCAATGTTGAATGCTCTTGTAGAGGTCAGGTAGAATGAAGGTTAAGGAAAACTCATAGACTTTTTAAATTAGAAAGTTATCAGCCACCTCTGGAGAACAGTTTTAGTAGAGGAATGGGCTCAGTAGTTTCATTAGATTGAAGTGGAATGAGGAGTTAACTGTGAGAGGAAGCAACAGGGAAATAGATTTCTTTTCACCCTTTTAATCCATAAATATTTATTGAGCATTTGCCTCTCATTTGTGAAGTGAGGGCAAGAGGAGAAATGGGATAGTTATTTAAAGGGAAATCAGGTTTTTAATGGGAAGGCCTCTAGCTAAGGGAAAAGAGGCAGTGCAGAGGGAGAAACCAAGGCTAAAGGATGAGGAAGAAATAATAAAGCCAAGATACCAACAGGTAGGTGGAGATGAGATGAGCTCATAAGCACAGGTGGAGAGATTTATTTTGGCCTAGATTGGGGTGTTTAGATGGGTGGGGAAAAGGATGAGGTTGACCAGAAGCTCCAAGTTCAGAGCTCTGGATTTCAATCCACAGTAACAATTGCTTTCTTTGTGGCTTGTTATTGTTTGCAATAATGTTTGTGAAATGGCATAATAATAGTATTATTCTTTGGGGTGGATCGGCACGTTTTCCAGGTGAATGGAGCTTTCCAGACACGAGTTGAAATATTACTGGGGGTGCAGTGTTCTTAGGACTCCACCTTGTCATTTAACTGTCTCACAAACTGGAGCTGGGTATAATTTCCAGCTGCGCAGTCACACAGCAACTGTGTCTCCCAAGCAATCATTTACTGGCTGTGTAGATCATAACAGCCGTTCTCTGGAAATGACTCCTGTTGGAGCCCATTGGTGATCAGGTGAAAGAACAGCAGTGTGAGCTTCTGAATCTGTAATGATATAAATAACATTTCAACATCTTTGTGAGCTTAAGGAACGATCTCTGTTTTTACTCATAAACAAGTGAGATGTTTGGAGCATAAAATGGTCTTGCAGAGGAGGAGCTTCCCTTCGCTCACACTCTGAGGCAAGGGAGACTATTTCCCCCGGTGTGGCTGTAGACAAGTTTGCAGGGGACTCGCTGAGAGCGGGATAAAAGAAGCTGGGTTTCTTGTGAAGATAATTTGATTCAGTTTGCCTTGAAACTGCTTTTGCTGCTAAGGTGTTGTTTAAGAAATAATCATTTTAGGGAGTGTCGCCAAGCAGCATGAGAAATGGGCTCCTGAGTGAGTTTAGAGAATTGAAGAGAGAGCAGAATTGACAAGAAAACTTAACCTTGATTTAATGTATTACAAAAATTGCTCACTAAAATGAATGGTCAAGGAATTCTGCTTTCATTATTGACAAGAAAGGGCTTAACATTCACATATCCTAAATGACAACTCTCTATACATAGGCAAGATAAAGGCAGACGTTTCCCCCAAAAAGGAATGGAATTTGAAGGGACATTTCTTTTTTACTATTAAGAAATAAACAAGCTAGACTTTTGACCATTTACTTGAATTATATGTTTTCATGTAAAGTGCTGACCCATTCATCTCCTGCCCTTCATATGGCCATTTTTATTGTTTAGTTTTTGCTACATCATCAAAAATTTTATGTACTTCTCATTGGATATGAATTAATAATGCTTTACCTGCAACACAAAAAACTATTACAGTGATAAAAAGACAATGAGTGTATTTCAGTTCTCCAATAAAAACAACTCTTACACCTCCCCACTAGACTATTAAATGTTGAAAAATCCACACGTTTTCTGCAAAGAGGATCTATTAAATAAGTTAATTAAACCTTGATATTCTAAAGCAATTCTGAAAAGTTCTAATTAATTTTTAAACAATATTGAAATAATGACTTGGTACCTCACATTCTTTTAAAATATTGTAACCCAATCAATTCCACAGCACAGTATGCCACAGTAGGCTGGCTGCTTTTCTGATGGTTAGAAACACAGTTCATTGGTCTGGATAGTAATCACCATAGCTTGGGGGCAAAAAAGTAAAAAACCAAACCATTGAGGTTTTATAGAAGTGATCAGAATTTTTAATAGCTTTATTGACTCTCCAAGTGTTTGCTTTGTTTCTTCCTTGATAATATGTTAAGGCACAGAAATCTATGTATTCAATTGCAATATTATTTAAGTCAATGTTTACCTAAGGTTGTTGGATTGACTCTTTTCACTGGAGAGATTTTCCAATTCAATAAAATAGGTTTGAATTTTCCCCATGGAATACTTCAATTATGTCCCAATCCTTTCCTGACTTCACTAGACCAAACCACTTCTTAATTATGAATAAGGATTCATTTAATTTCTATGTTGCTGCTGCTGCTGGTGGCATGAGTTCTAGGTGTTTGAATGGAATTCTGTGCTTGAACAAGAGTTACAAGAGAAGTGGTGGGGAATAGTAGTGAGGGAGCTGAATTTGGCTGGAGCCTGGAGGCCTGGACTCAAGACCAGGGATCTTTCTAAAATGTGTAGCTGCCCTTGAGACCATCTTGCTTCATCACCACCTGTTTGAGATTTCCTAGTGTGCATGTTAAAAAAGCAGATCCAAGGGCTCCATTCCAGCCTACTGAATCAAATTCTCTGGAGAAGGTGTCTGAAAATTTGCATTTTTAACAAGATTAGGACTTGATACTTAAAAATCTGGGAACCTGACCTACGAGATGAAGTTTAAGTTTCTTGGCACATACAGCAAAGACAACTTTCCCTAAAGTGCTGCCTCTCATCTCTTGCCATTCTCCGACTCTAGCAGTGATCAGTAGGGAAATGCATGCGTTTCTCCCCACATCATGCTATTTCAGGATCCTCTATCTTTGTATGTGACTTTGCCCAGAATTGCTCATCTGAAAGTTCTTATAGATTCCTCATATTAGGGAGTTCTGCAAAAACAGTAAGCTCCATGAAAGCTGTGACATTGTCTATTTTCACACTTGTATCCTTAGTGATTAGCACAGTGCCAGCACACAGGAGGTGGCCAGTAAATACTTAGAATGCTTAGACATCATAATACTCCTTTGCCTAAGAAAGATGTAATCATCTTCTGCTGTTTCTTTTGGACATAGTTTTAACGTGAAGTTAGCTCATGACAGTCAGCACCCTCTAATGAGAACCATGTCCTAAAATAAAACAAAAAATTCTTGACATTTTTTTAGAAGTGAGTATTTTTGAAATATTAGAAATAGTTATTGCCTGGCCAGTGTGTCTCAGTGGTTGAGTGTTGACCTATGAACCAGAAGGTTGCAGTTTGATTCCCAGTGGGGGCACATGCACAGGTTCCAGGCTCGACCCCAGTGGAGAGCATGTGGGAGATGGCAGATCGATGATTCTCTCTCATCATTGATGTTTCTGTTTCTCTCTCCCTCACCATTCTTCTCTGAGATCAATAGAAATATATATATATGTATATACATACATATATACATATATATATATATAATATATGTATATTTAAAAAAGAAATGGTTTTTGCTGAAATTGGCAGTGAATATAACAGTCATCAAGCCCCAGGTTTACTATCAGAATCTCTAAGGATGGGGCCCAGATGGCGTCTTCTTCCAAAGCAATGGAGAAGATTCTGTAACCAGGGTTGGATTACTACTTACTCAGCATGTAAAATCATGTCTTTAGTGACCATCTATTAAGTATGTGTTCTGTAAACTATTTGGTATTGTGGGAAGACCAGGAAAACTAATTCTTACTTCTGGTACTAACAAAATTTGTGCCCGTGGCCAAATATTTATTACTCCTGAACCTTAATTTTGCTATTTTTAAAGTGAGGTGTTGGATAGA
Organism: Myotis brandtii; assembly: GCF_000412655.1. Taxonomy (NCBI): domain Eukaryota; kingdom Metazoa; phylum Chordata; class Mammalia; order Chiroptera; family Vespertilionidae; genus Myotis; species Myotis brandtii. The sequence continues at coordinate 4,977,063 of NW_005363836.1, read as the reverse complement.
TAACCTCTCAGATTCTTGACAACTTGCATACTCTTATTATTGTAAGCCAAAGTGAAATCGGACGCTGGAATGGCAGAGTTGCCTATGGACCTTGTGGCAGCTGTCATTTATTTTTTCCTAAATAAATCATTCTAAATTGGTGCTTGCACTGGGAACGCCTGTCAGGTTTAGTTTATTATGCTAAATAGTACCTTCTTGGATAAGCTAATTTAGCTTCCAAAGTCACATGGATTAGCAACATACACAAAGAGAACATCTGACCAGGTCACATTTTACACTCTAAAGCTTAATTTGGGTTAGCAAACATTTCCTGAGTTCCCACTGGTATATCATGCACTGCGCTAAAGTCTGAGATATAGAGATTAATGCGATATAGTTCCTGTCCTTGAGTTGCTAACAAAGATAATGCAGAAATAGGGAGGATATAAACAGGGTGATTACCCATAATGGGAAACTGATGACTTTAATTTTCTTATTTTTACTGGAGGTCACTACATTTCCAGGTCTTTCCTCCAGCTTTAGCCAGATCTTACTGTAATTCAGGCCTAAGAATCTGAAGGATAGAGACTACACAGGTCAGTTCATTTTTCAAAGAAGATTAGACATTGAGAAAATGGCTGTGACTGAAAGTGAATTTTAGAATAAAAAAAGAAAAGAAACGTTTGGTAAAACATTTATTTCATTGCATCCTGCAGTTGGAAGTCACAGGGATACTAGGAGATCTGAGCCAGTGTGCAGGACACGAGATTGGAACTAATAGCTTTCCAATTATGCATTGACATGGTTTATGCAGGAAGGAAAATAATCCAGGTTTTCTAGACTCACTGAAAATATGCTAAGATACTCGTCTGCACTGGGTCCAGCTCAAGTCCAATCTTCAAATTTCAGAGAAGAATATGAGCTTAACTAGTTGGAAGATTTAAAAATCTGGCAACTGCTTAGGTGAGCAACTGATCTGAACACTTTGGCATTCCAACAGAATTATAAGAAGCATGGAGACTTGCTCTTCTTAACTTGGAAAATCTTTCATGGCTAATTTTTACACACTTTCAGACACAATGCAACCAGTGCTTTTGGGGTGGATGCCGTGGCAAAAAGACCGAATTTGAGTTGAAAATGAGATGACACAAATAATAATAGCAGCTGATATTTGTCGTGTGCATGCTGTATGTGAGACACTGAGCTAAGCACTTGGCATTCATTGTCTTATTTAATTGTAACAGTAATCCCTATTATAATTTGACAGAGAAGAAACCCAAGGCACAAAGATGTTAATTGCCCAATTTCAAATAGCTAGTAAGTGGTGAGTCTAGGAATCAAGCATATAAGATAGTTAGGACCTTCTTATAAACCTAAGCTTGCTTTAAAAAAAAAGAAAGGATACAGGGCTCTCTGATGTAATCCATTGAGAAGAATGAGATTGAGCTTCTGGAAGGGATTCACTGTACCCCTCTCTGGTCCTTATTTCTTATTTCTGTGTGTCTGCTTTGTTCACTTCTGTTCTTCAACTATTCTTGGGCCCTTGCCTTAGAACCAACAGCATAACAGCAGGGTAGTGGTTAAACTCCTGAATGGGAGTCAGACATGCCCTTTGCGATAACTTAGCAAATGGCCTTGAACAGGTCACTGAGCCTGTGCTTCACAGTAAGTAGTTCCTGTAGCTGACTGTGTCTGTCTTAATGTAAAGCAAGCATGAATCTCAGATAATTGTTTCCATAATTAAACAGCATTCATTATTTCCTCCCACACATACAGTTATTTTCTAAATTACATGTCAGGACGACCTTCCAAGTTTATCATCCAGCCAATCTATGCTGCCCTGATTCTTCCTGGAAATGGATTGAATAAATACATTCACCTGAATGTGTAAAGATTTGATGATTTATGCATTGCTTATCTCAGGTTTTTTTTTTGCCTTATCTAAAGAGACAACTTGAGAGTTATTCCCCAAATATCTTCAGGATAAACTTTCAGACCCTGAAGGAAAGACTGAGACAAGGCAGATATTTGGGGATATTATTGACCGAGGCAGCATTCTTCAAAGTATTCTTTACTGGAATTATCCCACTCTAGGTCATCCTAAGGATGTCTTTCACTTGAGTAGAGAAGACTGTATTTATTTGAAATATCCAGATCATTGCCTGGCTTCCTGCATTACTCAGGATAGTCAAGGTTATGCTGTATAACAAACATACCCCAAAATGCCAGTGGCTTGAAACAACAAAGGCTTATCTTTTGCCCATTTAACATATTCATCTTGGCAGCAGAGAGGCACTGCTCACTCTAATTACCCTAGTCCTCCAGGCTCCACCACACCCAGCATTCCTAGTTGCCATACTCTGGAGAATCTCGTACTGCCATTCACAGTCTCCAATTCATTCAACTTGATCAGTGACCAGAGATAGAAACATGCTCCCATCCAACCACACAGGATGGAGGGAATAAGTGCCATAAGCTAGAAGGAATGAGGATTTTAAAAAATTACTTTTGAAAAATGTGATTTTATTGATTTTTTTTAGAGAGAGGAAGAGGGGAAGGAGGGAGGGGAAGAGAGAGAGAGAGAGAGAGAGAGAGAGATAGGTTGCCTCCCATTGCACCCTAACTGGGGACCCAACCTTCAACCTGAGCATGTGCCCTGACTAGGAATCATACCGGTGACCTTTTGGTGCAAGGAATGATGTTCAACCAACTGAACCACATGGGCAGGGTAAGAATTTTGTTTGATTAATAGTACAAATGACTGTTCTGCATTCTAACAGCTTTCCTGTATAGGCAGAAATTCCAGAATATAATAAAAAGCAGACATTTCAATGAGATTTACTAAGAGTCAAGTACCATTTTAATCATTTTATATGCATCTCAGTTAATCCTCACAACAACCCTTTTGTTATTCCCATTTGGAGGATGAGAAAACTGAGGCATAAGGAACTTGAGTGTAATGTGACCAAGATCCCACTGCAGCATAGGATTTGACTGCAGGCAGCAGAGTTCATGCTCTTGACCACAAAACCATGTCCTATATCTGGATTATTTATAAATAATGTGGTTTCCTTGAGACATGGTTGATTAAGGACACATTTGCTAGGGAAATTCTGAGCTTAAAGGCATATTGGAGTATAAAATCTAACTTGCTGGTATTTTGTTAAGTCTACTTTGCAGTCCTGAGAACGTTTATTATAGGAGACATATTTGGTATGCTTTAGAATTTCAATGTGTGACTGGTATCCTGACAGCAAGCTCCCATTTAGACAGGTTTGTCTAGGAGAAGTAAATGATAGCTTATTTATAGAGATCAACATGCAATCTGACTTTAAAACACATTTGCCTAAAAATTAATGAAGGTAACATGTAGGGCCATTAACTTTTAATGATGAGAATAATGAGGATGCAAACATAGCTGAGAGAATCGTGCTGTGGTGCAGAAGGGCCCACCCACAACCTCGCAAGCCTAGTGCATCTGTCAAGCCTGAGGGGTGACAAGCCTCAGGACCTGGCCCTGGATGACTTAATCAGAAAATGGATTTATTAAATGGAATCGGCATGGCTGACAGAGCAGCTGGGGATGCCGGAGAACCAGCCTTGGGAAAGAGGCTGAATGAAGTGGAGCTGGGCTCCTGGAAACACAGCCAGTATCACAGTCCAGTCCTGTGATGGCATCGCTGAGGGCTGCATCTTGTCCTGCCGGCATAGGTGCCCCTGCTTTACCTGGAAACTGTGCATCGCCACTCTCATCAGAGCCACCATAATGGGTTCTCCTCCATCCCTGCTGCTTTGTGCCAACAGCTCCACATTCAAAGTCACAAGTGGTGTCAGCTGTTTGGCCAGGCCGAGGCCAGGTGCTTTGCTCTAGTTGCCAGAGTTTGCTGTGAAGTTGTGTAGTGGGTGGTCCTCTTCCTTCTTCAAATGTGGGGCATTCTCCAAACATAGGAGAAATGTTTGCTAACCCAAATTAAACTTTTTAATATATATATACATGGTTTTGTGGTCAAGAGCATGAACTCTGCTGCCTGCAGTCAAATCCTATGCTGCATATTCTCCAGAGTATGGCAACTAGGAATGCTGGGTGTGGTGGAGCCTAGAGGACTAGGGTAATTAGGTCCATTAACCCCTTCCAGCCCGCTCCCCTCCTGCTCCAGGTCTTCACCACCCTATTGTCTGTGCCCAAAGAACATATATGCATACAAGTTCTTTGGTCGATCTCTTCCCACCCACCTGCCCCACATTTCTATGTTCCCTCTCAGATTTTTTATGCCTATTTCCTACCTCAGATGTAAAAAAAAAAGAAGGAAAAAATCAAAACAAATGTCCACTATAACTGGTTGGGTTTGACTTTTTGCAGTAACTTTTTATATGATTAATCAGGAAAATTTATCCTTGTCCCCTCGTCCATTTTGTTTTCTTTCATAAAGATTTGCATCTAAAAGACTTTTAAGTTGTTCATTTATTCATTTAGTTAAAAATAATTATTGATTTGCTGTAACATGTGAAGCCCTTTCTAGGCACTGAGTTATGAAAACACAGACCCGAGACCTTGACACACTGTTGCTCAGGCTGAATTGGGGAGGGGAAAGGAAGTGGAATGCAAAGTAAGGATGGAGAGAGAGTTCTTGGCTGAGGAGGAAAGGCTGCAAAAGAAAAGGGCATTTGAGCTGAAAATTAGACATGCAGAGGTGGACAGAAATTTCTTATGGGGCCTGGGGGAGGGGAAGACAAGAAAAGAGAGTGTGTGATTGTATATAGGGAACAAATTGTTTGATTGATTGCCATAGAGATAATACAGGAAAGATAAATCAGGCCTAGGTCATGGATGCCTTTAAATTATTGACTGAAGTTTGAGTTTTAGTTTATAGGTACTAGGGAGCTACTGAGGGTTTTTGAGCAGAGCAAGTGACAAAAATTCAACTGCAACTTAGAAAAGTCAGTTTAGTAATAATACATAAAGTGGATAGATACAAAAGGAAACCAGAATCAGATAAATTATTTGAGAAATCATATAATCCAGGACAAAGATAATAAGGCCCTGAAAGAAATTAGTAACATTGAGAATAGAAAAAGCAATGGATATGAGAAATATTACATCTATAGTACTTAAGGAAGTGATTTTTTTTTATGTGATCACCAAAATGAGAGTTTCCTAATAAGAGCCAAATATAGCTAGGTCTTGAGAGAGCCTAGCAAGCTGGACCGGCCCTTTTCTGAACACCACTTTAGGACACTCTCACCACCTTTCTGGACCTTGCTATCCTGGTCCAAATGACCTTGCAGTGACCTTTTTCATTAGTTCTTTTGAAGTTAAGATTGGGATTTTTCCCCCCTTCAAAACAGATAGTAACAAATGCTACCATATTTGAATGCCTATCACATACCAAGCATTTTTATGCCTATTTCCAATTTTCACCACAACCTTGACAGGCAAGGATTGATATTACTTTAAGTATGAAGAACCTGGGGATTAGAGAAATAGTAGGCAGAACTAACAATCAAACTGATCTTTTCACCAGTAGCCAATGATATTTCCCCTGTTCTTTAAGCTGTTTTACAATGAACTTCAACAAGATCATCAAAAAATAAGTAAAATAAAAAATTAAGTAAATATATGAGAAAATCATAAGGTAAAAATATAGGAGAAATGAAAGCAAAGTTAATTTGCACATGGGCGACTTTCAGTCACCTAAATTAACTAAGTCCTACAATAGTTTAGCTTGCATCCTAAAGCTTATCAGAAAGAACCTACCTTATTCCTCAACTCCTCAATGTAAGTGTGTCACCTGAACCTCTCAATTCTTTATTGTTCTATCCCTGAGCATTTCTCCTTTCTGCTGAGGTGTGTCAGTGGGAAGTTAAATGTATCCCTGGCCAATAAAACCAGTAAAACCTCTCAGATACCTTCCCTGCCTGATAACGGTCACAGGCCACTTCTCAGAGACTAATAAAACTCACCTCAGGGAAACAGAAAAACACTGTGAGGGAAGGCTGGCTGGTCTGAGAGTCCTGGCTGTGAGCCCTGTCCCAGAGCCCCTTGCTCTGCTAGTTTTATCCAAGCAGCTGCTGATATTCCTCCATGTTGTAGAACAATAAAGAATTGAGGTCTGAGACTGAGAAGGGCCAGTAGCCGGGACTGTTCAGATCATTCAGAATACAGCACTGTTATTGCTGGTGGAATCCATGGTCTTTCCTCTCCAGGAGAATGGTTAGGACACACTTATGTAATACCTTACTCAATAAAGAGAGAAAAAAACAATAATAAAATAAAACAAGTTTCTTTTTTTATTTTTCAATTAAATCTTTATTGTTGAAAGTATTACATATGTCCCCCTTCCTCCCTCATTAACCCCTTCTAGCCCGCTCTCCTGCCTTCCCTCTGAGATTTTTCATTAAGTTGGCCTGTCTGATGGAGAGCCTTTGGGTTCCTGAGAAGGTAATTATCTGTGCAGCCTGTCTCTTCCCTAGGCCTCAGCCCCCTGATTGCTGACGGTGTTCCTTGAAAATGTGATGCTTCTGCAAGCTCACAGACTTCAAGTCTCCACTGCTTTATGCCATCTGCCACTTTCACACAATTAGTTGTGCCCTTTCTTTCTGATTTTAATTGTTCCAGTTTACAAAGTTCTTGACTATGTATATCTTTTATTTATTCAGTCAACCAACCACCAAATGCTTAACAGTGCTCCTCACAGGGTGCCTAGCACAGTGCTGGGCATCTGCAGGGAGACTGCACAGAGCACAGCAGCTTCTTCTCCTCTACCAAACTTTAAATTCTATTTTTCAATTACAGCTTATATCCAGTATTACTTTATATCATTTCAGGTGTACAGCATTGGGGTTAGGCATTTATATAACTTATAAAGTGATCCCTATGATATTTCCAGTACCCACCTGGCCTCATATGTAGTTATTACAATACTAGAGGCCCGGTGCACGGATTCATGCACCGGTGGGGGGTCCCTCGGCCTGGCCTGCAGGGATCGGGGTGAAACCGGCAGTTCGACATCCCCCAAGGGGTCCCGGAGTGCTAGAGGGCACTCTGCAAAGTTGCTGTTGCTCGGCAGCTCCTGCATTGAGCGTCTTCCCCCAATGGTCAGTGCACGTCATAGCTACTGGCTGGTTGGCCGGTTGACCGTTTGGCTGGTCGCTTAGCCTTTTATATATAAAGATTACTGACTAGATTTCCTATGCTCTACTGTATATCTCCAGAACTATTTTGTGGTTTGTTTTTTTTTTGCAGTGGCTTTTCTCTTACCTCCTATCTATATGTAGTTATTACAATACTAGAGGCCCGGTGCACGGATTCATGCACCGGTGGGGGGTCCCTCGGCCTGGCCTGCAGGGATCAGGGTGAAACCGGCAGTTCGACATCCCCCAAGGGGTCCCGGAGTGCTAGAGGGCACTCTGCAAAGTTGCTGTTGCTCGGCAGCGCCTGCATTGAGCGTCTTCCCCCAATGGTCAGTGCACGTCATAGGTTACTGGCTGGTTGGCTGGTTGACCGTTTGGCTGGTCACTTAGCCTTTTATATATAAAGATTACTGATTAGATTTCCTATGCTCTACTGTATATCTCCAGAACTATTTTGTGGTTTGTTTTTTTTTTGCAGTGGCTTTTCTCTTACCTCCTATCTGATTAGTACATTTAGGTTTACTATTCTTGTCTCACCTTTTGGACAAGTTCTACTTAAAGAGCTACAATGTAATAAAGAAAAAAGTTTTAATCTGGGAAGGAAGCTGAAAAAAACAACAGCACTTAATGACCAGCGTTAGTATTTGTAATGCTTTCTACTGCCCAACGTTTCCTATTGTTGAGAATTGTACTTAGTATTTTGGGGTTGCTTATACTATAAAATGAATCATTTGTGTGTGTGTTTTTGTTGTATGCTGAGTTGAGGGATACAGTTGGCATCCTAAATTCTTCACTTTGCACCTTTTTTCCAAGAAAGAGACTATATTGAGATACTCTAACTTAAAATCACATTCCCTACAATTCGATACAGAGAATGAAATGAAACAAAAATCAATTTTCTTGACTTCTTAATATTTCTTCCTTCATCTTAGGTGTAGAAACCCAAAGCAAACTCCACAAAACCAGAAACCCTTTTTCTACTGACTTGCCATGTTCACTATCAATAGAACTCTGATTCTTATTATTACAAAGGACTTTGCTATTAAAGAGTGTGATAATGCATCAAATACTTAAAACTACGTTAGTGGAAAACTTCAAAAACACAGAGGAGGGACTCTGTTAATCTATTCATGTAGAGTTGTAGATATAGAGAGTTGTCAGTTCTATATAGTCAGTGTTATATAATAATGGTTAGAAGCAAAACTAGCCTCTGCACAGCAAAATAGGCAGCAAACTAAATTACCCAGAACTTTAAGCAATGAGATGTGTTAAAAATCCTTCTGTATTCGGAGAGGTGGTCCTAAATATTTGGAATGCCTGATGACTCCCAGAAATGGGAAGAAAGTGGCTCATACCAAAGGCAAGTTCCAAATTCTCTAAGGACATATGGGCGTCCTGCAAAGCAACACCTTTTCTCACCACGTGACGGTGTCTTTGCTGCTCATACCCTGAGAAACAAACCCTAGGAAACTAATGGTGTTTTAAATGGGAAACAGCAGTTCATTAGGATTGGTTAATGGGTTCTTGGCAAAAGTTCAACTTAACATGCATGCAAGTGTATCTGTGTGTGCTCAGCAAGCCCTCTCCCCAGCTTTCTAATGGTGTCACTCAGTACTATAAACTTACTTTGACAGCTTGTAAACAGATAAGTGTGTCCTGGGAGCAGGGAGTGTGGAGCCAAGCCAGTAGCAGTTTCCGAAACTGGCAGGGCAAATAGAGCCAGGCACATATTAACACAGCAAACATTAAACTTGCCTGCTTCTCCATGCTTTAAGGGAATGTTAGCAACATAGCAAAACATGATGCAAATGTGCCATTTCTTAAATTCTTAACTCATAGACTCTAATTAGGATTTAGGATTAGAAATAAGTTATTAAAAATACACATTTTAAAAGAAATGACCAAGGGCTAAGCAAAAGTTTAATGGTGTTAGCTTCCTGCCCTAGTCTGTTTGGCTCAGTGGATAGAGAGTCGGCCCATGGATTGAAGAGTCCCGGGTTGGATTCTAGTCAAGGGCATGTACCTTTGTTGCAGGCTAGATTCTTGGCCCTAGTTGGGGTGTGTGTGAGAGGCAACCAGATGGTGTGTCTCTTTCATATTGATGTTTCTCTGTCTCTGTCTCTACCCCTACCTTCCACTCCCCTAGTCTGTTTGGCTCAGTGGATAGAGAGTCGGCCCATGGATTGAAGAGTCCCGGGTTGGATTCTAGTCAAGGGCATGTACCTTTGTTGCAGGCTAGATTCTTGGCCCTAGTTGGGGTGTGTGTGAGAGGCAACCAGATGGAGTGTCTCTTTCATATTGATGTTTCTCTCTCTCTGTCTCTACCCCTACCTTCCACTCTCTCAAAAAAAAAATCAATGGGAAAAAAGGCCTTGTGTGAAGATTAACAAAAAGAAAAAAATAAATATTAACTTCCTTGGTCTGTATTAGATCAGAATTTCTGTTGGCAACAGCTGAGTTGGTAGAAGATTCATATAACAAGCAGACAGCCACCTAAGTTAATTCTACAAGCCATAGGAAACTGCAGTAGGAGATGCTTGCATTTCATTGCTTGCTGAAAGAGTGTGACCTGACTAAGCAGTTTACTAAGTGTTGTATATATGAAATTGTTAATATGAAATTGCTGTGTGCATGAGAAATTGCTGTAGGTATATTCATTCCACAGAAAGTACTGTAGCTTTCCGCTTTCTTTTAGGCCACTAGAATAATATAGCCCACCCCAGAGAATGCTTTTTTCCAACCCTTTCCAAAAGATGCATTTGGGGAAAGAATCAGGTTTTAATGTCAATGAATACAAGTAGCTGGATCCTTGAGAATTTTCAGAATAGAGAAAATGGAATGGAAGTTTTACTTAAAAAAAATTAGCCCATAAGGCAGCAGAAATGTAAGAGGGCAAGTTTCTGTTAAGTTCCAGTTTATAGCAGAAAGCAGCTGAGGGTAATGGTAAGAGCCCTAGACGCAGAGTCAAAATGTAGGACCAAGATCGAGTTTGTCCATTAATCATTGAGCTTTGTGAAGAGATTTAAATAACATTTGCCAGCAAATGGATCAAGTAAGTCTTCCCTTATCCATGCAAGATGTTACACAACTGCCAAGTATTCTAATAGCTTCTGAGCATATAAAACTTGTTCCACACTCGATAGCTCTATTTTCGACTTTCCTATTTCTGTGACATCCACATTTCTGTTGTGTGTGGTATCCATTGCTTTGGTATGCTCATGATTTGCATAAACTAAAGAAATTAGAGTTTACTTTCTAAGTTTTTATCTACACAAATGTTTTTGAGGTGAAACAAAGTGGCCTCATTTTCATCTGTTTGTTGCACAGCTATTTCCTAAAGGCCTACTTAGTCTGTGCTGTGCACAGCTGGCGGAGCACACAGAGGGGACCCTCCAGCCCTCAGGGAGCTGCAGCCCTGCGAAGGGTTCAGATGCACCCATAACTAACCCTGATATGCAAAATAGTTCTCAGAGGAACACCCAGACTTGGAAGCATCAACTCAGAGCAGTATTCTCTCCAGAAAGGGCATTCACCTTTCCACACATGCTATCCAAGTTTCACATCAGGTCACTTTGGGGAAAAACCCTGGCCCCTTTATATATATATATATTTCAGGGAGGAAGGGAGAGGGAGAGAGAGATAGAAACATCAATGATAAGAGAGAATCATTGATCGGGTGCCTCACGCCCCCCACCAGGGATGGAGCTGGTAACCTGGGCATGTGCCCTGGCCAGAATGGAACCTCAACCTCCTGGTTCATAGGTTGATGCTCAACCCCTGAGCCACATCAACCAGGCCCTGGCTCTTTTTTAAAACACACACACACACACACACACACACACACACACACACACACACACCAAATTCTCTTTCACCAAATATTTCTTGAGTTGAGTAATTTTGTTGAATGCTTAAGGGGGTCACAGAGTATGACCCTCATTGTACATCACAGTTTTCTCTTCAAATTCCTCTCCTTATCACATGGGTAGCAGTTTTATGACAATGCTTGATATATTCTCCATACTGCCGGCGGCTCACCAAAGAGCTTTTTCTACCTGCTACCCATAGATACACAAATCCTGGGTTTGACTAATTTTTCAATATAGGTTCCTGAATTTCTTAGGCTTTGAGTAGAGTCAGTAGGTTTTTAGATTATTGTGGTGAATACAATTCTCCTCACTTAATCAAAGGAAATACTTTTTTGTTTATAAAATAAACATATTGTTTTCTCAACAGTTATACCCTGATAATTGTTTAGACTGGTTTATGAAGGAATTTACAAAATACAAGCATACCCAAGGCTAAATTTCTATTCTCATGCTTTGCTTTCATCTATCACTCTCTATCAAGTGGAAGATTTAGTTGCCAATGGGTGTAGAATTACTCCCAAAATACCAAGGCCTTAGAATTTGACTCTTGCCTGTAATGAACCATAGTTGATAAGGACTATAGAATAAATGTATGCATTTCACAAAAGTGGAAATAACAAACATTTATCATCCAAGAAATGGTCTTGTTAGAATTTAATATAGTTTTTCTGTTTCAGAGGGAGAGTTGTATTATTATTTTACTCACAGGACTATATTCAAATATAGTAGGTTCCATTTCAAATTTTGCTCTTTCAAAACACAACAATTATTTACCATGAAATCACTTAAAAAAATAGGAACTATATGCTGTTAGTATAAAAATATACCTACATATTATAAAATCATTTTCTATCATTTAAATTAGCATAGCCAGAATGTGATAAGAACAGTGATCCTTCCGGTACTTAAAGCAGCCACTATCATCTTTAAGACACCCTATTTGGCCAAAGGACTACAAACTTGAGGAGGAAGTAAAGGGGCTGCTTCTTTTACTATATAGAGAAGGATACAGACTGGTCAGAGATGTCAATGTAGGCCATTAGCCATAGGTGCAAACAAGGAATGGATGGCAGGCTAGTTCTTCTTCTTATTTTAATTTTTCTTTCATCAGGAAGGGATTGCCAAGGGTGTACCACACTGTAGCGTGCTGTGGTTCATTTTGCTGACTGCGTGGAGACAGGGTTTCAGAACTGTACTCAATGGTGCCCTTGTGGTCTGAGAAATTTACTAAGGCTTTCTTCTTCTTTTATTAAGATCATTAGTTTGCATATAGCTCTTGAAGGACCAATTAATGGTTATTCATTTTGTATATGTCATCAGCTCATTGTTGCATTGCTAAGGGGGATCAAAATATAACTAGAGAAAGGGAAATGTAGGTGGGAAAAAAAGCTTTTGTTATGTAAATTTTGTCTGTAACTCATAAAATCTTATAGATGCAGAAAAGCATTTGATAAAATAAAAACTCTCAACAAAGTGGGAATAGAGGGAATATACTTCAACATAATAAAGGCCATATATAACAAACCCACAGTCAAGATCATAATGGACAAAAACATTTTCCTTAAGATTGGGACGAAACAGAGATGCCACATTCACCAATCTATTCAACACTAGAGGCCCGGTGCACAAAATTTATGCGGGGGGCGGGGATGTCCCTCAGCCCAGTCTTGCACCCTGTCCAATCTGGGACCGCTCGGGGGATGTCCGGACATCCCTCTCACAATCCAGGACTGCTGGCTCCTAACCACTCGCCTGCCTGCCTGCCTCATTGCCCCTAACCACTCTGCCTGTCAGCCTGATCGCCCCCTAACTGCTCCCCTGCCGGCCTGATTGACGCCTAACTGCTCCCCTGCCAGTATGATAGTCCCCAACTGCCTTCCCCTGTGGGCCTGAGGGGACTGGGGGACTGAGGCTGGATGAGGCAGGGCTGAGGGGACTGGGTGCCACAATCTTGTGAGGGCATAGCAGTCAATTAGCATATTCCCTCTTTATTAGATAGGATAATACTGGAAGACCTAGCCACAGCAATCAGACAACAAAAAGAAATAAAATACATCCAAATTGGAAAGGAAGAAGTAACACTGTCATTATTTTCAGAGGACATGATACTATAAATAGAGCACCCTAAAGATTCCACTAAAAATACTAGAATTGATAAATGAATTTAGTAAAGTAGCAGGATACAAAATAAATATCCAGAAATCAGTTGCATTTTTTACACCAATAATGAACAATCCTAAAGGGAAACTAAGAAAACGATTTTATTTACAATTGCATCAAAAAATAAAATACCTAGGAATAAATTTTAACCAAGGATGTAAAAGACCTGTACTTGGAAAATTCTATTGATCTTCATTCCTTTGTGCATATTCAACATTTTATCTGGTATCATTTTCCTTGTGTCTAAAGAACTTCCTTTAGCATTACATACAGATCTTTTGTAATGAATTCTCTTACCTTTTGGTGATCTGAAAAAAAAAAGTATTTTCATTTTGAAAGATTTTTTTTCTGGATATAGAATTTATTCTAACAGTACTTTCTTTTTACTTCAGCACTTTAAAACTGTCATTCATTGTCAGATCTCTGATAAAAAGTCTACTGTCATTCCTTCTTATCTTTCTTCCTTTGTACATATATTGTCTTTCTCTGGCTGCTTTTAAGATATTATTTTCTATTTTGCTATTTTTCACGTATTTCATTATAATGATCTCTGGTGTGATTTTTAAAAAATGTTTATTTCACTCATGGTTTGTTGAGATCTTGGCTCTGTGGGTTTATAGTTTTCATTAAATATGGGGACATTTCACCCATTATTTCAAGTGTTTTTGCAATCCTTTTCCCCTTTCTGGAACTCTACATATGTATCAGACCACTTGATGTTATGATATCCTTTGGTATGCTGTCCATAAAATTTAGGTATCTCTGCTCTTTCAAACTCTGATCTCTTATTTCTGATACTCAGTGGACTCTGTTTAGGTTTCCTTCTCTGAGCTGTGGCCTGGACAGTATTTTCATATGGTCATTGGGGGCAATTGGAGGGCTCACCTGGTTTGTCTCTCTTCCTACAAAGATCACAGTCTTATGCCCTGAAAACTGTTATATATTTGTTAGCTATGATAGGAAATAAATCCCCATAGCAGTTAATCCTTCGTGGGCAGAAGCAGAAGCCCCCTCCCCCCTGCTTTATTTTTAATTTTAAAAGTACTATTAAAATAAATTCTATATTTAGAATTTTAATTCATAAAATTCTTTTAAATAACTGATCTTTATGACATATAAATTAGAATATATGAATCTCACAACAAATTTTTGCATTTAGGATGAAATCCTGAATCCTTTCCCTGGCTCAGAGGTCCTGCATGATCAGGACCTTTTCCTCCCTCTATTCTCCACACTGCAACCAGACTCCTCTTTGAAAAACACACATTTTTCTTCTGCCTGGAAGTCTTCAATGGCTCCCCACTGATGTTACAGTAGATAAAGTCCTAACTTACAAGGCTCCATAAAATCCTTCTACCTATTATTCCTGCCTTCTCTCTTACCACTTTTTCTTTTGCTCCTTTTCTTCTTTCCAATTATGCTAGACTTTTTCCAGGTCTGCAAATGTACATTCTGTCTTCTTCCTGGTAGGCTTCATATGAGTGTTCCCTCTGATTTGAATACTCATCCTCCTCAACTTTAACCTATTTAATTCCTGCCTGTCTTTCAACACTTAACACACGCCTTCCTTGACTCTTGAAGAGAGTCAGGTTTCCTTGTTTTATGCTTTTATAGCACCTTATGCCTCTTCTTTATGGCACCTCAACACAATTGTAACTCAATAATTAATTGTAAATTAGTTGGTCATCTTGTTCTCTTACTACAACGTAGGTTCTGTGAGAGCAAAGCTGTGTCTATCTTATTCCTTGTTAGCACTGGTGCTAGCACAGTACTCTGAATAAAACGGGTATTTAGTAAATGTTTTTGGAATGAAACATTTTTTGAAAGGATTACTGGTGTAGTCTTCCTTTTACAGAGAGGAATAGGCAATACAAAACAAAACACGGAAGTTGGTATAACTAAATTCAAACCGGATCTTGACCAGGAGAGTGGTAAATGAGAGTCTGATTTAGAAATGAGAGTAGTGGGGATCAAGGGCAGTTAGGTGAAGTTTGACATTTTGAGCGCAGGATGTTTTTGACAACTCTGTAAGTTTTGGTTAAAAGCCAGGAGGTTGAGGGAGTAATGAGTCAAGATGTAGCCATGTAAGAAAAGAAGCTGATAGAATCAGGGTTTCCTTCTGATTGCTGGGTTCCACTATCCAACTCAAAATGGGTAGCTCGACCTTGACACGAAAGAGATGCTAAGAAAACAGATAAGGGAAGAAAAGTAAGACTGGCCACACATGGTAGAAAGCTAAAAGGAGAGTAGTTTTCAGTTCATGTAGGGTGCCTAGGACTCTGTTTTTCCCTAGATATATGGCTTTTTGGCGGGGGCAACAGAATATTCTCAAAATCAACATGCTTCCTTGTTAGTAGAAATGGGATTTCTAAAAAATGTACCACTGGACTTAGGTCACCTTAACCCAGAGACCTGCCTAGAGTGAAATTTGTACTTTGCGAGTAGCAGATTTTATTGTGGGCTATTCTGCAGCAGTCAGTACAGGCAGAAACTGTCCCAAACACTCAGGTTTAGCAGGGTAAGGATCTATAGTAGAGATAAAGAAAGTTGTAGGATCTGAAAGTTTTATGATCCAGTTGATAAATAAATACTTATTGAGCGCCTCATTTGTGATTCCATAGTGATCAAGACAGACATTAAATAAATATATAACATCTCAGATAACAAAAATGATGTCAAATTTTATAAATATCAATAATAATCTAAGTGCACAAATTAATTTTACTTATAAAAAGGATATCAACAAAGGCTGTGTTGTGCAGGGTCTGTGGTCTGCTCAAGACTTATGGATGCACAGAATAACTTGTAAGAGAGAAAGAAGAGAGAATAACAGACTCTAAAATACATATGCTCATGGATATAATGATTATTGGCCCTGTTAATATGTACGTTGGTACCAGAGGAGACATTTTGGAATAACCTTTCCCGCTTATGGATTGCCTGATGGAGACCTCTATTGCAGGGATAGGAATAGATTTCACTTGAATTGCTAACTTTGATTTAATAGAGTGTAGCTGCTTGGACTTCTGTGCTGAAAAGCACTCTGGGGCTGTGTCTAGGCTTAAGGTGTAGAGCATTGTGATAGAAATATTTGACATGGGCCCAAGATGTAGTTATGCAAGCTCTCATGTCATAGATTGGTAACAGAACTTACCTCCCTGCTTCCAACTAATTGAAATTGATTTTTTAATTTTTTTATTGAACAAACAATTATTGACTGCTTAGATGTGCCTGGCACTGTGCTATGTACCAGAGATACAAAGATAAAAGGCTATAAACCTTGTACTTAAAGAACTTACAGTCAAGTAAAACAAAATTACAATGTAATTGCATTTAAAAAATGCCATGTCTGCATGTTTCAACAGTATTTTGAAATGTTACCTTTTATTTTTATTTTTTCTTCATACAATCCTAGTGAATAAAGTATGCTCAACTTAATTAATATTGAGACTTGGCTGAAAACTATTATCCTTCACTCATTTGGATTCCAAGATGAAAAATCTTGCAAAATTCACATATTATAGTGAACTGTCATCCAATAGAGATTATATTCATCTAAGGATACGGGCTACACTGAACTGACAATTATATTTTTGCATATATTCTAAACCCCCATATTCTGAGCAGCTGCCACACCACAATGACATATTTTATAAAATATGTCATTGTGGTGTGGCAGCTGCTCAGAATAAAGCAGAAAACATTACAGAAAAAATGTTCTATTTAGAATGTATCTGTGCATTATATATATAATGATCCCTCTCTACTGCTTTGTCTTTATTTTCCTTTTTCCTCTCGTCCCCCTCATTGTCATTGCTGACGCCCCCTCCCCCCAGGTCAGACCACAGTTTTCTTATTTTTTATTGAGGTTCATCACTCTGTTCTCTCTGTATGTGGTGACGATTCTGTTATGTCAATGACTGAAAGAGAGAAGCCCTCACTCTCCCCTTTTGTGACCATTTAATCCTTTTCTTATTTTCAGGGTATCACATACTTGGTAGCTCATGCTCATTTAGCTTTGCACTCTTTTTCTTCTCTTTAACCACTATCTGGACTAAAATATGCCTATTGTGTTGCTTTTGACAAACATCATCGGACATTCTACAAAGGCAGATGAATCTATGTGAAGTGATCTTTAAGCTAATGATCACTTTACATGTCTCTTGAAGGTTGGGAAATTGACTAGTATCTAAACACCAGACAAATTTTGCCTAAACTACTTCATGGCCCCTATTGAGCTTCATTGCACTTGGGACCTTCTTCCTGTTCAGCTCTCTAAAGATGCTTAAGGTAATGAAATGTAATGAATTTGGAATGGTGAGTACCATTTCCTTATTGAACTAATTCTCTAGTCTCATGGACTTGGGTAAAACTCTGACATTGACTATGTTTCTGACATTATAAAATGGGCTACATCATTATGCCAGTGCTTCAATTTGTTTCAAACATCTCACTTACTAATGTCTTATAATGGTAGCAACCCTATATATTGCTATTGCCCGAAAAGATTTGGTAAAATTCTTTCTTACTGGACTGCAAACTATTCAAGGACAGAACAGGGTCTTGCTATTTCATTGTGGCTCTAGTGCTACGCTATTAGCAAGAGCATGTGCTCAAGAAATTTTGGTTGAATAAATAAAAATGATACAAATCAATTTTAATTTTAAATAGTACATAAATGTAACAGGCACCATTTCTGCAATCTCTTTTCTCTGGAACACCATGCAGGAATTTGCAAAATCAATGGTGTCAGTTTTCCACAAACTGTTGAGGATCCTTTTCAAGTCTGTGATTTTATATGCAGCCATTAGATTCTGTCTTGTACTCGATTTTCACGTTTCTTCTTTCACCTGCCCAACCACTCTTCATTATGACGTATTATAGAGGCAAATATGGAAAGAGCTGCACCTCCTCTCATTCAAAGGACTGTGCTGATCTGGACAAAGGAGATGAATCCTAGGGGCATGGACTTATTTAGGATGACATTGGTTGAGATAATATCACATGGATCTTCTTCATTCAATGAACCCTTGACCTTTTGGGAGGGGCACAGAGAGATTGGCTTTTTTTAAAAAACCACAAATAGAAAGAGACAATATTATAAGTTGGGAAATGTGACTTGGCTCATGAATAAGTGTAGCAGGTAATTAATTCCATGAAGAATTCAGAAATGGCATAATTTTACTGTCCAACCTATCCTTTGCTTTATCCCCTCTTGTCTACCATCCATCACCTGGATACCACAATTTATGCAAAGAATTTGTGCTTTATGTTTCTCTCCTTTGAGACATCTTTTAAAATGTGGTTCATACAAATATGGATAAATTATCCAATTTCATTCTAAAATGTAGAGCATGTTATGGTAATTCACACTGCAGCATTAAAGACATCTGTTAAGAGAGGATTTAAAGGGGGGGCACATTGTATCTGAATATGTGAAACAAGGATGAGCTGATTGGGGAAAGCATAGAAAGGGAGAAACAGGTAAAAAACAGGGAGTTCAAGAATTCTGGGTTAGAAGAGGTTACAGGGGTTATAAATGGTGATGGAAGGAGACTTGACTTGGGTTGGTGAACACACAATACAATATACAGATGATGTATTATAGACTTGTACACCTGAAAGCTATATAATATTATTAGCCAATGTCACCCCAATAAATGTAATAAAATAAATAAATACATTAAAAATTTTAAAAAAGAATTATGGAAAAAGTATATAACATATAGGTATGCATGTATTTATGTGGAGGAGGATGTTCATCATAGTGGCAAACGCATTTAGACAATCAACTAGGTAAACATTGAATCATCCTTGAGCCAAAGCTGCTTAAAGGAGTGTTGGGAGACTCCTGCTATACATAAATATCAATGATCATCTATGGTGGTTTTGGAAGGATACCATTGAGTGTATTTTGAGGTGTACACATTTCTTTATAATTAAGGCTATTTCATGAAATGTCAATATCAATGATTTAAAAAACAATCTCTTCTTTGTCAATCACTTCTTATTTTCATCCACCTATTTTATTTTCACGTGGCGTGTCTTTTGGAGCCCCTGTGTTCTCTAAGGAAGGGCATTAGCATTCACTGAGTATCTGTCATATGACAGACACTGTGGCGAGCATTCCAGTCCCTGTGGTTTACTCTGTACAGCAGCCTGTGACAGAACTCCCTCCCACTTTACAGATGACAACACAGACACAGGGTACTTGCCCAGGTCACAGAGGGAGGAGGGGCAGTGCCTGGCCATGTCTCTCTGACTCCATCGTGGCTGTGTGGGAAGCAGAATTTTATTTCATCTGTCTGAAATGTATTTTTTTCAGGCTATGAGTATTTAAACCTATTTTTAATAATAATATACACCATCTAGAATTACTAAAATGTAGTGTTCAACTTTCTCTTCCTTGTATCTATTTTGTAGCTTTTGATTTCATAGACTTGGGTCATCTTTACCATCATCTTTTTTTTTTTCTCTGAGTGAAGCACTTTAGGTGTGGACCACATTTTCTGGCCCTTTCTCTCTTGACTTTCTCTGGGCCTTCTCTAATTATACTA
>NW_005363836.1:4944303-4957344 GCF_000412655.1 Myotis brandtii | reverse complement strand
AGAGAGAGAGAGAGAGAGAGAGAGAGAGAGAGAGAGAGAGAGAGAAAGAGAAAGAGAGAGAGAAATTACTGATGCATGAGATAATGATTTTCGTTTTGTTTTCAGTACCTGACGATGATGCCTAGGATACTATTACCTTTTTGGACTCAGCAGCAATTTTTTTTGGAGGTCATAAAAGTTTACAGGTCCATCTCAGACCTCAGGTGCTTGAGCATGTATAGCTACAAGGGCATCTAGGTGGGGAACAATCGGAGCATTTTATATGGCAGTCAAGTGCATGCATTTGCTGCCCCCCCCCCACTCCCACCTCCACCCCATCTCCAACCAATCCTCATCCCCCTAAGCACCTTTTAAGTATGAAAGAAAAAGTAAATCAAGGTAGTGAGAAGCCACAGCCTTCAGACTCAGAAGGGGTGCCCATTGCTCCCATCTTTAACTACACACTGTTTCTACTAACAAGATATAAGTAGGCGGGATGCATATCGACAAGCTTATCTCACTTTAGATTCTAGTCTTCCCAGCTGTTGCCAGGGTCAGAATAACTTGGCTTTGGTGTCTGTACACACCACAAGGCAGTCCACATAAGATGTGAATATTCTCACAGCAGCTTTCAAAAAAGATACAACCTTATACAGAAAGCTGGCTTAACCATTTTGTAAATTGATCACACTAATAAAAGAACCTGGATTTTTTTTCATTCACTGTGCAAAATCTAGGACAACAGAGTCAAAATTATATTGTACTAGTGGCCAAGTGCATGAATTCATGCACAGGTGGGGTCTGGCTAGCCTGCTTCAATGGGGACCCAACAGGCTGGGCCAGTTGGGGAGGGGGAAGGCTGTGGGTGGTTGGCCGGCTGGCCCCACCCCCGATCAGGGTGTTGGGGGCTGATCAGGGGCAGGGGCTGGTCGGGGGCAGGGGTGGGGCCGGCTGGAGAGGAGGGGCTGTGGGTGGTTGGCTAGCCGGACCTACCCCCAATTGGGGTGTTGGGGGCCAAACAGGGGCCAGGCCAGCCTGGGGGTGGGTGACTGGGGCCCGGATCAGGCGGTTGGCTGCCGCAGCGTGCGTCATAGCCACCGGTCATTCTGGTCATTCTGGTTGCTGGGCTTTTATATATATAGATAATATTTAGTCTGAGAAATAGAAGACTAGTACCTAGATCCTGCTTTATTTCTTTGCTTTGTTTTGTTAAATAATAAAACTATGCAATCTTGGTGAAATACTTTCACCACACTCGGTTTCCATATTCCCATCTGTAAAATGGGGATAGTGACACTTTCAGTGTGTGGTGGTTGTGAGGATTGAACTATGTCTGTGAAGCAACTGTATTACAATGAGTACCCAGTTCCCTTCTCCCTCATTTACTAGGGCTAGGATCACTGATCTGCATCCTATTGTGTCTGAGGGGCCTGGGCTTACAGGTGGAGTTTGTTATTATATATAACTGGGGGGGGGGGCTGGGGAAGGTCAGACTAGGGGGCTCTAGATGGACTGACTCACTCTTATTGTATGAGCTAGCATTTGATTAGAGTGACGCACTGATGAGCCTTTTATAAAAACCACTTTGACATGTGATTTTTTAATGTGGCCACAAACCTCAAATTTTGTTGTTTTTTTAGTGTATTTGGAATATTAACGGCAAGTCTGGTCACTTAGGCCCAGGAACAGAAATGAAGCAGTTAGCATTGGATCTTGACATTTTATTCTATCTTTCAGACACTAAGCCTTGCACATACAGGCCAGTAGCGTAATAAAAACCAGCGAGAGATTGTCAATCTTATGACATTTTGAGGGCTGTAGTGGGCTTACCAAATGGTAAGTCTGAAACCTGTATGTCCCCAATAAAAAACCCGGGAAATCAGATGCTGCTTAGCCTCCTAATGAAGGGGATCCAGCATTTTCAGGGGATGTCCTAAAAATGTTATGCATAATCTTTATTTTTATCATAAATTTGATAGTACTAGAGGCTAGTTACTGGTTCAGAGTGGACTCTGAAGCCACTCAGACCTCAGTTTGAATCCAGATCCCCCACTTACTAACGAGGCAGCTGTAAGCAGAGATTAGATCCTAAGGTTCACATTGCCTCTAGAAACCTCATTTTTTTCATTTTTAGAAGAGAACTGAGCCCGGCCAGTGTGGTTCAGTGGTTGAGTGTCAACCCATGAACCAGGAGGTCATGGTTCAATTCCTGGTTGGGGCACATGCCCGGGGGTTGTGGGTTCGATCCTCATTAGGGGGGTGCACGAGGCAGGTGATTCTCTCTCATCATTGATGTTTCTATCTCTCCTTCCTCTCTGCAATCAATAAAATTTTTTTTAAAAGAAGAGAATTGATTATTGTTACTGTGGCAAAGGCTGTTGTGAGTATTAAATGAGATAATATAATTGAAGCATGGCACTTAGTACATAATAAGTGTCCAAAAATTGTTTGCTATTTTAATGATCATTATTATTTTCCCCAGGTGAACGGTTTACGAATGTTCACTTTCCATAGAATCTCTATCCTAACTCTTATTCAATGATCTATTAGTGTTGTATGGATGAGAAGCATTGATGCTGATACCAGTGTGGTAATTTCTGCCCATCAGGTTGATAGTTGGAATTTTTATTTTCAACAGCTTTTATTAACAGGTGGACAAGTCTGATAAAGCATGCTCATAGAAAGTATTAATATCTTTGTTTCACATATGTATGGGGTTATTTGAACCTTAAATCCTTAGGGTGCTAGCATTATGGATCTTGTTGCCCTATCTTCCCAAAATAAACATAAAAATAATATATTACAAACTTAGTAGGCTATTTTGGTAACTATCATATGGGGGCTTCTGTTCAAGCAAAAGGCCACACGTAATGTGGTTAAAGTGTGGCTGCTGAATTTGAATTACATCTCTTTTCTCTAATCTACACTTGCTATTCTACATGTAATTAAAGGTATTTAATACATATAAAGTTTTTGATGATTAATATGCCTTGTGAAGTTTGTAAATTAACATAAAGTAAAAGTAAACAAAGTGCTTCATTTCTTGGTGCTGAACATCTCATGACTTTGCATATTGTCTGTGTTGTACAGGACATGGGTAAAAATGGAAGAGTTACAGCTTTATTCCCCCATGCCCAGACCTCTTATTCCAGCACCTTCATGCAGTTCTCTTCATTTCTTTAAAGTAAATGCTCAGTATCAGTGACTTTGGGTGTTAAGAATCAGTTCAGCCAGTCCAACTGACCTTATGTTGTTCTGTGGTAAAGTCTATGAACTAGGATTTCTAGGATGGGGAGAGTCACCAACTCCTGCAAATAAAGATATTTGCTTTGTGCTTTTTCCTAGAAGAACCATCAGACTCTCACTTAACGAACAAGAAACTTGGTAAGTCATAGTCTGAATGTTAAGTGCTAACCTAGTCTAAAAAACTTCATGACAGTCAATTAAAATTACATGATAACACAATATACGGATGATGTATTATAGAATTGCACACCCGAAACCTATATAATTTTATTAACCAATGTCACTCCATTAAATTCAATTTAAAAAGTATAGGAACACCTCAATATTTAGTTAGTAAAGATTAATTGCTGTTGAAGATTTTTTGGGTCCTTCTTTTAAGTGTCTGAAATTTTGCACTTGCTTTCAAGTGGCTTATTTTTCCCTCTCTTAAGAGTCCTCTAGGAGAAATATCACATAGCTACTGATGCCTTATTACCCCAGTTCACCCAAACATCTTGTTTTCTTCCCATCCTTCCCTCTCAGCTTGTGACCTTGACACATGTCTCCTCCTCTTCTGCCCCGTCTTCAACAGGTGGAGTCTGAATGTTGGGTCGCCCCCAGGATGTATTTTGTCTTTCTGTACTCTTCTAGGTAATTTCATCTGGTTCCATAGTTTTAAACACCATAAGCATGCTGTTAACTGCTAAGTTTACATCTCTGGCCCTGATTGCTCTATCTTGCTTCAGACTTCTTTATTTAATTCACTTCCCACCAAATCTGCTCTTGTCTCCCTATCGTCCTTCTCATCTCTAATAAAGGCTCTAGTAGTCTCACCATCTCTCGTTCATCACTATTCAAGCTACTGTTCTTTCTCATTTAGATAACCTACAGAAGCCACCTCATTGGCCTTTATGCTTTAGCTATTGCCCTAAACACTATAAGCTTTCTTTAATGTAAGTCCATTCTCTACAGAAGTCTGTTTATAACTATTTCTATTCCCAAAATCAAGTAGTGAAGTGAACAAAACACAAGCAGCTATTTAAATGTTCAAAGCACAAATACTGACAATTTAATAATATGTTTTTTCTATAATCACACTTTATTTAATGTACTAATTTAATCAGGTTTAGTTAATTTACTACATAAATGTACAACACATCACAAAAGCAAATATTATATTAGCCTAATGGTTAGAGTGTTATTTTTTGGATGTTGACCTTACTCTTTTGACCCCCACATTTTGATTCTTTCATTTTGACCCAATTTAAGCCTGAGGATATTATGACAGTTTCTAAATACCAATATTTAAATCGGATTTATACAAAGGTTAAACAGTGTTAAACTATTTATAGTTTTATCTTTTTTATTCTACTAAACCTATTTTACTCAGAATACAACATTTTCTGTGTCAGTTTTAAAATAAAGATTTAATCTATTGATTATGTTTTGTCTACAACAAGAGTCATAAACTTCATTGTATATTTTGTGGTCATTATTTCTATCCAACCCAGTGTTCCCATATCAATATTTGCTAGACAATATAATTCTTTTACCAATTTTGGTCAATAAATTTTTACCATGAGAATTTTTAGCTAGTGTCAATTCTGGTTTCTGTTAATGATTTCTTTAAAAGCTTAATTTCTTCCAAGGTTAATTTTTGCAGTTCTCAGGGTTACTAACAATATGTGATTCTTCAGCCTGTTTTTTTTTTAAATTGAAAAACAAAACAAAACACTTCATATATATCTTTATCATTGTTAGTTTTATTTTGTCATAATAATTTCTATCCAATCTAATTTTACTTTGGGTCAAATTGTATTTTGTCCCAAAATAAAATTAGAAATGTCCTCAGTGTCAAACTGCCAGAGTTAAAATATTCTGCTCTAATTTTAATTGCTCCTTATATTTTCTCTTCGCCATGATGTCATTGTTAGCTAGAGCTGTAACAGTGGGAAATTATTGCTAAAACAAGTTTGACTCCAAACAGAAATTCCTGAAACTCTAGAAACATCTTTAGGCAGAAAATGTAAATTTAAAGGGGAAAAAACAATTTTTTCTTCTTCAGGCAAAACATCCTATATAATAAAAGGTTAATATGCAAATCGACCGAACAGCAGAACAACCATCGCTATGACCACCAGGGGGCAGACGCTCAATGCAGGAGCCACCCCCTAGTGGTCAGTGCTCTCCCACAGGGGGAGCGCTGCTCATCTAGAAGCCCTGAGCCGGGCTCACAACTGGCAAATGCAGCAGTGGTGGTGGCAGCCTCTCCCGCCTCTGTAGCAGCACTAAGGATATCCGACTGCTGGGAGTGGGCCTAAGCCATCAGTCAGACATCTCCCAAGGGCTCCTGGACTGAAAGAGGGTGCAGGCTGGGCTGAGGGACAACCCCCAAGTGCATGAATTTCATGCACCGAGCCTCTAGTGTTATATAAAGTTGAGTTCTGATTCACTGGGAAAGACCTCTTCCTTTACTTTGGAGTTTTTACTTCCCTGGCAATCCAAGTTGACTTCATCTCTCTTTCAAGCATTGACTACAATCAACTATTCCACAGTGTTAACTAGGACACCCTTCATTTTTGTTTTTTAATAGCTTGGTTTAGTGACCAAAATTAGTATATCTTTCAGTATTGATTCTTGAAGTGGTTTGGACTTTGTCTGCCTACTCTTTAAAATTATTCAAAAACAGATAAAGTTAGCTCTTCTGAAATGGAGTTCATTTTATTTCTCATTTAATTTTATTTATTTTTATTTTTGAGAAACAATAAGGCTAAATGTTATGTACTATAAAAAGCTACCTAGGTCTTTAGATGTGTTGCTGTGACAACTACAACAACAATAACAAAATAGTTATTTATATAACACTTACTATGTGTTGCTAATTGCTTTATATATGCTAATTCACTTAATCTACCCAACAACTCTTTGAGGTCTGTTTTATTTTCCCATTTTATAAGTGAGGAAACTGAGGCATAAAGCAGTTATGCTTGTACAGGTATAGTGAAGATCTGACACAAATTGCATAATGTTTCCTTTTTTACATATATTTTTATTGATTTGAGAGAGAGAGAGAGAGAGAGAGAGAGAGAGAGAAACATCAATGAGGAGAGAGAATCATTGATCGGCCGCCTCCTGCATGCCCCTTATTGGGGATCAATCCCGCAACCCAGGCATATGCCCTTGACCGGAATCGAACCTGGGACCCTTCTGTCTGCAGGCTGACGCTCTTATCCACTGAGCTACAGTGCCTAGGGCATGTTTTCTATTTTTAAAAAGACTTTATATTTTGTTTTTAATTGAAAGCAAACGCTTGATTCCCTGCCTTAGGAAATGGGGTGAACCTATAATTTCTCATTACATAGCTTTGCTACCCTTCGATAGGGAATAAAGTTTGAAGTATTTGATAAAACTGGGTTCAGCCCCTCCACTTGCTTGGTGGCTACCAAATCCAACAAGAAAACTGAAGTGATTTCTCCATATCAGAGTGAGACCACACCCCCAGTCCTACTCACTTCTCTTTCCTAATAGGCTTCTTAGTTTAGGTCTTCCCCTTGCCACATGCAAACTCCTTCATATAACCAACAAAACTGGTCATATTCTTGTTTGTTGGGACAACTTGCATTCAGTTGAGAGTTATTAAATGCTAGGTTTTCTATTACTTAAACAGGGAAATTGATTTTTCTCTCCCATTCTCGCTTTTCTCTGTCTCTGACGCACTGGTCCCTCTCACGGGCCTACTTCATTCCCACTCTGATCCCACATTCAAGCTTCTCTCTTGGGTGGTACTCAGCTTCCTGTTTAATCGCTGCGGGGAACCCAGAGACACCTTTGAATTTTGGTTGAATGTTCTGAGTACAACCTGTATATAATAATCTTGCTAGGATTGCTCTGGTTTCTGCTTCAGAGATTCTGTTACTTCGTCCCATGTCTATATGAGACTGACTCTGAAGGTCCCTGGTGGTTCTCCACTCTCTCCACTTTGGATCAGAGCCGTGTGGGTAGGCTGCATTCCTGTAGTCTTTGTCTCTCAATATTTGGCAGTTGTAGGTATTTTTATTCAACCAGCAAGTATGCAGGACCTATCATATGCCAACTGTTTAGAGCCTGAAGGGACCATGGAGGTCATCTTCAATCACTTCATTTTATACTTCAAGCTCCAAAAGTTAAAGGATTTTCCCGGGTCACTCTGTTAGTGCTAGGCCAGGATTAGACCTTGATCTTAGAATCTGTTTTCCATCAACATCATGCTTTTTTGCACTTTTAATATGAGGCTTTTGGTTGTACCTAGGCATTCATAATATTCTTAAGTTTCCCTTAAGAGCTTTCAAATGTTAGCCCCTAGCTTTTGTAACCAGAGAATAAGGATGCCTTGTGCAAAATGGACCCAGTTTCTTACCTTACTAGTATGTTTCCAATCAGAGATTCAAGGCACATGTTTGCATAATAACCAGTCCCCATTCACTTGTTTCTTTCCACTTCTGTGGCTACATATTTACATTTTATCACAGTTTGGTTTGCCTGATAGAGTAAGTGGGAGCAGGAATACTTAGTCTATATAAATTGCATGAAAGAGGCCATCTGCAGGCACACACTTGGCCATCTTCATGATAGGAAACCATGCTTAGGAATATTCTGATCAATATGCTACCTGGGCCTGAGTCAGTTCCAGTAGCTGGAGAGATAAAATGAATTAGAAATGAGTGGAATTGTTTTAAGTGAAATAAATTCCAATAAGCAAATCTTTAAAGTAATATTCTTTCTAAAATAGTTATTTCAGATGTGGATAGGTTATGTTTTGGCCTATGAATACCAAGAGCCCAGGAATTCTTTCTTTCCTCCTAGAACTAAAGGAAAGCCTGTAATGTTAATTTTTGGAGTTTGAATTCTTTGCTAGGTTACCAGGCCTGGCTTTAAGCCAGAGTGTGGATCATTGAGAGATATAATTTTTCTATTCTTTGAAGAAAACTCTTCATGTAGTCAGAACCATCCTTAGTAGAAAAAAGCTAAACTATTCAATTTTATTTTTAAACATAGATAAATAGTATCTTAGCACCTCGGAGCCCACTGAGGATAGTGGACTGTTTACATGGGATAGTGATTGGAGTTTGAGAATATGAGCTGGAAGCAGTAACATGGCCAAGGAATAGAAAAATCTTAAACAAAAGACCTGGTAATTAGTTAACCTGGTTCACCTCTATTATTTATTCTCCTGGTGAAGTTTTACTTTACTTTTTTTTTAACAAACCAAGCTAAGTTCTTCAGTTATCAAAAAGGAAAGCTATTTGTTTTTTTTATATTGATGAAACAACAGAACTACATTTAATTGCAAATGTGAAAAAAATAATGAATAAATTCTGATTTTTATTTTAAATAATAATTTAATTATGTGCCAAAATTATTATTATGAAGTTAAAAATAAAACTCTACTTTGAGACTGATTTAAATTGTTTTCAAAAATGAGATAATATACCTTCAGAATGGAAAGTTCTGTTATGGAAGATTCTCTCTATGAATCACTGTGATCATCACAGTTGTGTGTGTTTTTTAATTTAAATTCTTTATTGTTTAAAGTATTACATAAGTCTCCTTTTTCCCCCATTGACCTCTCCCTGGCCGCCCCCAGTCATCACAGTTTTAACCACTGCATTCAAAAGAACTATTCCACACTCTTTTTTTTCTTCTATCTCAGGAACTCCTAAAAGTTGAAATCGTCTTTAAAACCAAAAATACAAATATTATTTCAAAATATTTCTGATATAATACTTAGCAAATTATTTGTTTTATATCAAAGTAATAAGAAGGAAAGAATGAATCATTTTTGCTTTCTTTGGATATCTACCATAAAACCATAAGAGTAAGAGAGATATATGCCTGCAAGGAAAATTTTTATTGGGCTGTAGTTTAGTATTATTGACAAATGTTAATGTGTATTTAACTGGTTAGTGTGTTTATGTTTCCTATGTTTTGAAGAGGTTGTGGCAGGGTGTGTAAACATGCAGAATATTCTCATAGTTGCATATGTCTCAGGAAGCAGAATTTCCTTTGACAATAAGAGACACTTGTGGAATACATTTTCAGGAGACCAGTGTTTGATTTTAAGCATTCAAAATGCCAATTTGTTCTGAATTTGTGGTTGTGGTGTGTGTGTGTGTGTGTGTGTGTGTGCATGTGCGTGTGCAGAGGGAGAGCCAAAATCGATTTTATTGTTTTCATATCAAGGTACCCACTTAAAGTAGTCTTTACAAACACATCTTCCAGAAAACCTGAGTTGATGCCCCCTAAGTCAGAACCCATTAGGATCTCTAGAACAAATCATTACCCAAGTCAGTGATTGTGAAAGGACCTTGTCCTAATTGGTCAGGCAGTCTTATTAACTCTGATACTTAGCGGGGTTATTTGTTTCTTGATTGATTACTCTGTCAAATAATTCTGGTCAAAGCAAGATTTCTTGATACTATTGACATTTTACTCCAATGCCTGCCTTAGAGATGTGATACCAGCCTCAATAAATATTGACCCCAAAAATTGTTAGTTATTTGTTAAACTTTTCTAAACCTAGCTAAATGCTCTCTTGCAAAAATACAAACCAATGTATTCCTTAAGCATAGGGAACATGATGTAGAAATGCAATGCCAAAACTTGGCTTTTCATATAATATTTAAAATGAGTCTTAAGTATATATAAATATGCTAAGTTGGTAAATTTCAGTCTATAGTAATTTTAATAGTATCCTCTTTTCTGGGTCTTACTTTCACTTAGATTTGGATCTGATATTTCTTCACTGGTTTGTAAGATTTTCAGTGCTTTTAAGAAGATGTTCTTTAAGCTTTGTATTCAGAATTTTTAGTTGTTTTTGGAGAGAGAGAGGGAGAGAGAGAGAGAGGGAGAGAGAGAGAGAGAGAGAGAGAGAGAGAGAGAGAGAGAGATGAATCTCTCATACCTTTAGAATTGGAGCTAACCAGTAGACTTTTACTTACAGATTTATCTTCACAGTTTTATATTATTACAATTATGGGAGATTATGAGTCAAATCCTTTTCTTGAGTGCTAGATTTCCCTTGCCTAGTCTTTCATTCACTCCTTTATACCTATGGAGAATGTATAAGAAACAAGTCCAAAGTTTCCTTTTGACAATGAACTTAACAATATGTTCAGTCTCTTTGTGAAAGATCCATTTTGAGAGGAGAAAAATTTTACGAGCATTTCTCTCTCACATATGCTAGCTTCATAAAATTTACAAGCTATTTTGTCCTTGACTTGATACAAGGAGACAGGACTTCCCGAGGGACTGAGATAAGACTCCAGGCATCCTTTCCAAGTGATTATCTTGTTCTATAACAAGAGCCCACTCATTCCCCACCTCCCACCCCCAGCCCTAAGAAAGAAGAAAGGCTCAAGTTCTCTCTTGTTTTCTAGCTCTGTGAATTGAGATCACAGGTGGTGTAGGTTGTGTGCGTCACTGCTGTCTGTTATTCCCGTTTCTCCTTCCATCTATGTCTGAAATAAGACAGTTGGTGAACCGTTGGTGAAAGGCACTACATGTAATACAGATTCTAATAGTGTACTCCTCTTGTAATTTTTATTTGTTGGATCATGATGCCTTGATAGAAATTATGCATTAAAATATGTTTTCTTTCCTACCCTTCAGGCCCAGGAATAGAGATTATTTTCCCTGCGATTATTATCATTCATCTTCTTGTGTTGTGGCAAAAGTCAGAGTTGATACCAGTTTAATTTTTTCTCATCAATAACCTGTGGGCAATACAAGGAAGTAGAAGAGATGTTATCACTAGCTACCAAACTGCTTTATGGACTTGTGATAAATTGACAATTTCTTGGTATTTTTCGTAAGTTCAATGGAAAGCCTTTTATTCATCTATAACTTTAAAGATAATTTGCTCCTTATTTACAAAAGTTAATTTTTGTATTTATATAATGATAACTTTCTAAACTATTTTCCCCCAAACCTTTATTCATTTACTGTACTATTGCCTGAAATCTGCAGATGGAAAAGCAAGATGAAGTTACTTATTTTTATATATAGGGGAGTGAAATGCTCTTCATTTCCTTTCTCTGGCTGTGAAATTGTACTTATATTTTTTAGGGGCTGGCATGATAATGAAATGCACAACCTATGAGACTGGAAGAAAATAAAGAGTCTCTTCAATGTAATTAGAATATGTCATGGGCTTTTAGAAAGAAGTATTAGAAAATCCACACTGATAACCTTCAAACTCAATTCGTGTTCTTGTTTGCTTCCAGACTCGCTTTTTAAACTAATATTAATTCAGATTTTTATTTATTCTGAGTAGATGTGTGATTATCTAATAATTCATGGCTGTTCTGTAGCACAAATCCACTGCTTTGTCGCAGTCGTCAAGAAAAATCATTTTTAAAGAAGTGCATTTCCAATGCCCCCTAAGCGTGCATCTTTCAACACTGCCTATAACATCAGTCTATTAAGAAGCACCCTGAGTGCGTTATGTATGTTTTCTTTTGCCTGCTCAGTGGAAGTGAAGGTTGCTTCTTCTGGGTTATTACTTCTGAGGTTGACATTCTAACTAAATGTTAATGATTTATGTTCATATAGGGTGAATCATTTCAAATAATGATGTAAACTATTTAGAAACCAACCCTGTGATTAGAAAAATCATTCTTAAAGCAGGAGATTTGACATTCTTGATGTAGCACAGAGTGATTTATTGTCCCATATGATTAAGAAGTCGCTGAAAGTGGGAGAAAAACAACCACCATAAGGTCATGATGCGCCTGTATTGTTTGGTTGAATCAGTGCTGAAGGAGTCTCATTTGCATTTTCATTAATCTTGCCATGTCCAATGTGGGGTCATGTTTCTGCCGAAGATGACTTTCTGGAATGCACATCATTTTCTGCATGAGGGATTGCTGTCATTAGTGATGAAGCTGGGTCCATGCCCTTTCCTTCACCCGCACGGAATGGATTCCTCTGCAATGCTTCTGGAATTGCCTCATCCTCTCTACAGCCTCAGCCAGGCTCCTTCCATCTATGTCTGAGATAAGACAGCAATCTTCTTGTTGGTTCCTTGACTTTAACTCTTCTATTTCCTCTGCATCAAGCAGAAACATAGACTCATGACAATTGTGGCTCTTCCTCACAGTGAGAGGCTAGTAAGCCAGGACGAGCAGAATAGGGAAACTGAGACAGATAGTTAAATAGTCAAGCAATTTACAGCCATCTAGTAAATTGCAAAATCCTATCATCTGTAGCCAGGGAGACTTACTAGTAAGAGTAAATGGTTTACACTTCTCCTCTACCAGAGGGTGAATAGCTTAAATCACCTTACTCAGAGACAGATAGCAGAAATCCAATTAATGCCATTTGCCAACTACACCCAAGGACAGATGAAGTTAAGGGAATAAAGCGTATTTTGGCACATCAGCATAAAGCTGATGGATATTTTATTGAGGTTCTCCCTAAGACCTCCCCTAAACTCCCAGCCTTTAAAACCCCTCAAAAGGAAGTTCTCAGGGCCAGCTCTCCCTCCAGGGAGTGCACCTGCACCTCTCCCTCCTCCCTGCTTTCCCCACAGGCATCTCCTAAACTCTGAGGGACCCCATGAGACTTGCAACCTGGGAGAAATAGGCAGCAGCTGCTTGTCCTGGGCTAACGCCCTAGGCCAGTGATGGCGGACCTATGACACGCGTGTCAGAGGTGACACGCGAACTCATTATTTTGGTTGATTTTTCTTTGTTAAATGGCATTTAAATATATAAAATAAATATCAAAAATATAAATCTTTGTTTTACTATGGTTGCAAATATCAAAAAAATTCTATATGTGACACGGCACCAGAGTTAA
>NW_005363836.1:4940700-4944249 GCF_000412655.1 Myotis brandtii | reverse complement strand
CCTAAGGCAGTGGTCGGCAAACTCATTGGTCAACAGAGCCAAATATCAACAGTACAACGATTGAAATTTCTTTTGAGAGCCAAATTTTTTAAACTTAAACTATATAGGTAGGTACATTGTTATTAACTTAATTAGGGTACTCCTAAGGCTTAGGAAGAGCCACACTCAAGGGGCCAAAGAGCCGCATGTGGCTCCCGAGCCGCAGTTTGCCGACCACTGCCCTAGACCTGGGAAAGCCCGCTTTTCTCTTACTTTTTAGTGAGCCAAAGCAGCCCAGCCTCAGCTCATTTCCCCACCTGGTGCCTCTCCTGTTTCTTCTTCTATCCTAGGCCCTTCCTTGCTTCATTGTCCCCAGCTTTAGTAAACATCCTCCAAAAATCACCTGGACCTGTGAAATCTTTCCTGCACAAAGTCAAGAACACAGGCTACCAGCTGGCCCTAGGCAGACCCGCTCAGGGCCAGGGTCCCC
The DNA here is from genome assembly GCF_000412655.1 of Myotis brandtii. Taxonomy (NCBI): domain Eukaryota; kingdom Metazoa; phylum Chordata; class Mammalia; order Chiroptera; family Vespertilionidae; genus Myotis; species Myotis brandtii. Next base: position 4,943,780 of record NW_005363836.1, on the reverse strand, counting down.
TTTCCAGTAACAGGAAGACTTGAGGGGCTTTGTGAATCCTCTTCTCCCTCCCAGTGATGTTCTTCATTCCCCTAACTGTTCTCATGTGTCCTCCCCCAGCTTAGTCTTCGCTGTGGTTGAGCATGTGCTTGTGTCCAGCTTTCCTATGTGACACATTCTTTCCTTTAAGCATCTTCAAAATTTTTCTCCATCAAAAGTTGCTCCATAAATGTCATACCCAGCTTAGTCATTGAGATCTTTCTAGAATTATTGCTGTCACTTATAACCTATGTGGTATTTCAACTAAAGTTGGGTTGCAATGATTCTACACGGATCTGCTTTATTTATGAGTATAATTTACATATACTTTGTTATGTTCCATCGTCATTCTGAAGGCAGAAATTAAGTTCTTCCTTTTTTCATTTTTATTTTTTGCTACTGTGGGGGAGGAAGAAATGTTCCTCTACCCTTCAAGTTATTTTAACTGGTCCAATAATTAAATCTACATGAGACAGATTAACAGGAAAAAAATAACCAAATTTAATCACATCTGTACATATGCATATAGGAGAGAGACCAAGACCTCACATACATGAGAAGTTGAGGGGCAGAAAGTAAAATGAGGTATGTATGGCATTCTGAGCTAAGGATGAGGTAAGGTGCCTTGAGGCTTCAGAGGGGAGAAAAATCTTTGGAGAACAATAAGAAGAGCAGATTTTCAGTAATTAGTAGTTTGCCCTGCCAAACAGATAGCTCAAAAGGTTATCTCTGATAATCTATTATGGGAAAGGCCTCTGATTTAGATTTAGAGTCTTCTAGTTATTTGGGGAGGGCTAGGCAGATGTTTCTCTGGAGCCCAAAGGGTCTCTGTTGGCTTGAGCTCAAAATAATCCACACACAACAGAGGCACATTTTGGGGTGACTTATTCTGAACCCATACACTAGTATCTATCATTTTGTAGGTGATAAAATGGAATTTCAGAGAGATAAAAAGTAATTTCCCATAGAGCTTGTAGGTGGCAGGGATGACAGCCAAAGCAGCCCAGCCTCAGCTCATTTCCCCACCTGGTGCCTCTCCTGTTTCTTCTTCTATCCTAGGCCCTTCCTTGCTTCATTGTCCCCAGCTTTAGTAAACATCCTCCAAAAATCACCTGGACCTGTGAAATCTTTCCTGCACAAAGTCAAGAACACAGGCTACCAGCTGGCCCTAGGCAGACCCGCTCAGGGCCAGGGTCCCCTTTCCAGTAACAGGAAGACTTGAGGGGCTTTGTGAATCCTCTTCTCCCTCCCAGTGATGTTCTTCATTCCCCTAACTGTTCTCATGTGTCCTCCCCCAGCTTAGTCTTCGCTGTGGTTGAGCATGTGCTTGTGTCCAGCTTTCCTATGTGACACATTCTTTCCTTTAAGCATCTTCAAAATTTTTCTCCATCAAAAGTTGCTCCATAAATGTCATACCCAGCTTAGTCATTGAGATCTTTCTAGAATTATTGCTGTCACTTATAACCTATGTGGTATTTCAACTAAAGTTGGGTTGCAATGATTCTACACGGATCTGCTTTATTTATGAGTATAATTTACATATACTTTGTTATGTTCCATCGTCATTCTGAAGGCAGAAATTAAGTTCTTCCTTTTTTCATTTTTATTTTTTGCTACTGTGGGGGAGGAAGAAATGTTCCTCTACCCTTCAAGTTATTTTAACTGGTCCAATAATTAAATCTACATGAGACAGATTAACAGGAAAAAAATAACCAAATTTAATCACATCTGTACATATGCATATAGGAGAGAGACCAAGACCTCACATACATGAGAAGTTGAGGGGCAGAAAGTAAAATGAGGTATGTATGGCATTCTGAGCTAAGGATGAGCTAAGGTGCCTTGAGGCTTCAGAGGGGAGAAAAATCTTTGGAGAACAATAAGAAGAGCAGATTTTCAGTAATTAGTAGTTTGCCCTGCCAAACAGATAGCTCAAAAGGTTATCTCTGATAATCTATTATGGGAAAGGCCTCTGATTTAGATTTAGAGTCTTCTAGTTATTTGGGGAGGGCTAGGCAGATGTTTCTCTGGAGCCCAAAGGGTCTCTGTTGGCTTGAGCTCAAAATAATCCACACACAACAGAGGCACATTTTGGGGTGACTTATTCTGAACCCATACACTAGTATCTATCATTTTGTAGGTGATAAAATGGAATTTCAGAGAGATAAAAAGTAATTTCCCATAGAGCTTGTAGGTGGCAGGGATGACATTTGATACAGGGTAAATTTAATACCCAATTTTAATTTACCAGTATGGGATTCTGTCTTCCTTACTTTGTTCATTCTTACTGATCTAGACATTACAAATAGATGCTGAATGTTGGTGATAGGAAGAGTAATTTTTAACATCATTGCAATTCTAGTAGTCTATTAATATGCCTTTAGTCCAAGTTAAAATTTATCTAAAATTATTAACTGTTAATTGTCAAATAGATCTCCTATTTGTATTTTTTATAGCCTAAATTAAAGAAACAGTAGTTCAAAATTATATTGACATTCTTTTTATATTTACTCTATAAACATTTATTGAGTACCTGTTATGTATATACCAGGCACCAAAGTAGGTAATGATAGAATAACCAAGAACTAGTTTCTGCCCTAAAGGAGCTATTAATTCAGTAGAAGAAATAGTCATGTGTATTAGCTTCCTCTTACTGCTATAATGAATTACCACAAACACAGTGACTGAAAATCACACACATTTATTATCTTACTAGAGGCCTGGTGCACAAGATTCATGCACTGAGGGGGGGTGGGCCTCAGCCCAGCCGGTGCCCTCCGACAGTCTGGGACCCCTCGGGGAGTGTCTGCCTGCTGGTTTAGGCCCGATTCCCTTAGGGATCGGGCCTAAGCCGGCAGTCCACTGCGCTCGCCAACTGTGAGCCCGGCTTCTGGCTGAGTGGCATTTCCCCTGTGGGAGCACACTGACCACCAAGGGGAAGCTCCTGAGTTGAGCATCTTCCCCCTGGTGGTCAGTGCACATCATAGCAACCGGTCATTCCACCATTTGGTTGATTTGCATATTATGCTTTTATTATATAGGATTATATAGGACTAGAGGCC
>NW_005363836.1:4937306-4939360 GCF_000412655.1 Myotis brandtii | reverse complement strand
TGCTCGCTTCAGTGCCTGGCTGCCGGCCTCCATCTTGGCTGACAGTTAATTTGCATATACTCACTGATTAGCTAATGAAAAGGGTAGCGGTCGTACGCCAATTACCATGTTTCTCTTTTATTAGTGTAGATGATTCTGGAGGTCAGAAGTTCAAAATATCTCTCAATAGGCTAAAATCCAGGAATCGGTGGTGCTGCATTCCCTTGTTGAAGCTCTAGGGGAGGAGAATTCATTTTCTTAATTTTCCAACCTTTAGGCCCTCAACTTGTGGGTCGCGAGCAATGAAAATACATCCTTCACCCACCCCCCTGATGTCTGTGTCCATTGGTTAGGCTTATATGCATGCATACAACTCCTTTGGTTGATCTCTCTGCCTCTGAATGATAGCTTTGCTGGATAAAGTATTCTTGGTTGTAGGTTCTTGGTATTCAGCACTTTGAATATTTCTTGCCATTCCCTTCTGGCCTGCAAAGTTTCTGTTGAGAAATCAGCTGACAGTCGTATGGGTATTCCCTTGTAGGTAATTGAGTCTCTTTCTCTTGCTGCTTTTAAGATTCTCTCTTTGTCTTTTGCTCTTGGCATTTTAATTATGATGTGTCTTGGTGTGGTCCTCTTTGGATTCCTTTTGTTTGGGGTTCTCTGCGCTTCTTGGACCTGTAAGTCCATTTCTTTCACCAGGTGGGGGAAGTTTTCTGCCATTATTTCTTCAAATAGGTTTTCAATATCTTGCTGTCTCTCATCTTCTGGCACCCCTATTATTCTGATGTTGGTACGCTTGAAGCTGTCCCAGAGGCTCCTTACACTATCTTCGTATTTTCGGATTCTTTTTTCATTTTGCTTTTCCGGTTGGGTGTTTTTTGCTTCTTCGCATTTCAAATCTTTGACTTGATTCTTGCGCTCCTCTGGTCTGCTATTGGGTGTCTGTATAATATTCTTTATTTCAGTCCGTGTATGCTTAATTTCTAGTTGGTTCTTTATCATAGCATCGAGGGTCTCATTAGTTTTCGTGACTCTCTCCTCAAGTTTATTGACAGCTTCTAGCACATTTTTGCAAGCCCTCAAAATTGCGATTTTTAGCTCTATATCCTCCATTTCTGTCATGTTTTTTTGTCTCCGCATTTTTTATGCTTTCTTGGTGCACCCCCTAGTGGTCTTTGTGCGCAGTCTTGTTCTAGTTGAGCCTTGATTGTTGTAGTTAATACTAGAGGGATTTGACCACCAGGCCGACTGGCTGTGAGAATCAGCTGTGTCTGCTGCAGTGGGAAAACTTCTGTCCTCTGGAGAGGCGCTAATCTAGCCTTTGCCTGAGGCTATCCGGCAAATGGCTCTGCGCAGGGCTTGGGCGGGGCGGGCTCAACAGGGCGGGCGGAGGGAGCCGTTATGGTGCCCTCAGTCCTGTTCCCAGAGGCTCTGCTTCTCAGAACCCCCGGAACCGCTGCAAACCTCGGAGGGAAAGCTGCCTTCCAACTGATGCCAGACACTCCCGCTTCTCCCGTTTGGGTCCGAGTCCCCAGCGATTCGCCCGTATCTGGAGCTCAGAGTCTGAGACTCCCCCCTGACCGAAAACGACAACCGCGCTCTCAGCCACCAGCCCGCTTTGCGCGCGCACCTCCGCACCTGAGTTTTTTCCACACTGCGCCTCCTCTGAGCCTCGGTGTGCTGTTATTTTTCCTTCTAGTTGAAGAGTCTCTCCTCAGCCAGCCTTCCTGTGGTTCTGGGTGATGTCCGTTCCGTCTTTTAGTTGTATTTTTGAAGTGGTTGTTTGCGGCAGCAGTCTCCGGTGTTTACCTATGCCGCCATCTTCAATATAATAATTTTTGATGGATTCTTTAGAGTTTTCTATGTACAATATCATGTCATCTGCGAATAATGACAGTTTTATGTTTTCTTTTCCAGTTTGGATACCTTTTATTTCTTCATCTTGTCTAATTGCTATGGCTAGCACTTCCAGAACTATGTTGAACGGGAGTGGTGAAAGTGGACATCACTGCATTCCTGTTGTTCTTAGGTGAAATGGTTTTAGTTTTTGCCCATTGAGTATGATGTTGGCTGTA
>NW_005363836.1:4932677-4936930 GCF_000412655.1 Myotis brandtii | reverse complement strand
GCTGGCTTCATAGAATGAGCTTGGAAGTGTTCCTTCCTCTTGAGTTTTTTGGAATAGTCTCAGGAGGATAGGTTTTAGTTCTTCCGTGAATGTTTGGTAAAACTCCCCTGTGAAGCCGTCTGGCCTCGGGCTTTTGTTTGCTGGAAGCTTTTTGATGACTGCTTCAATTTCCTCCATAGTGAAGAACATGGCTTCTTATCCTTTTGTTGAGACTACAGTTCCTGCTACAAGTAAGCAGTCACTTAAACCCTTTCCTTGGATGAAGTGGCAGGTCCTCATTTCTAGACACAAAATCATAAACACATTTGAAAAATAAAGTAAAATACGTATTTAATTATTCACAATTCTCCACTGGGTGTTGTTGAATATTAAAGCAAGGCTTAATTTTATGTCTCACCAAATTTCCATGCTTGTTGGAAAGTTATCTGACTTGCTAGCTCTACTAGTAAGTCCTAAAATACTTGTCTGCCCCACCTTAATTCTCCTTTTGCTCTCCCAGTCACATTAGATTCTCTGAAGGAGAATATATTAAAAGAATGAAATGAAATGTTTCAGATTTCTGCTTTTTATGATAAAAAATCAATGGTAGTTATATTGTCATTTTCTTTGAGAAACAGATTGCTTTCAAAGAAAAGAGTCTCTCAGGCTCGACTGGCTGCTTTATCTTGACATTCGCATTCAGCAGTCATGTGAAATCTGTACCCATGAATTGAATTAATTACCTGGACTATTTTCCTTAGCCTTTATAAATTATTTCTAGTAAGAATAATTACATTGTATGAGTTCAATACAAATGGTTACTCACAATAACAAATGTGTCACTGTCTATCATGAATGATTTTAGTGATTCTATTGTCATAATTTTGGTGATCAAGAGTCATATGATCTAATAGGGAAGGGGGGATAGGTGGTGAGGTGGGTGGAAAGAGATCAACCAAAGAACTTGTATGCATTTAGGCATATTCCATGGACACAGACAATAAGTTGGTGAAGGCCTGAGGTGGGGGGCGAGGGTTGTTAGAAGGGGTCAATGGGGGAAAAAGGGAGACATATACAATACTTTCAACAATAAAGATTTTTTAAAAAGTAAAAGAAAAATGGAGCTAAGAAGAGAAAAAACAACAACAGTCATGTGAACTTAAGAAGCTTTTACATGATTACCTAATTTTAATTATCTTCCTTTTTCTTTAAATAAGAGATATGAATTATATTCAGCTAGCTGCGCTATATGACAGTGAAGCATTGTGGCTTTTTCATTTAGCTGGCCCCTCAGTCTGTTTATTCCAGAGAAGCAATTAGAGCCCATGAGGGCCTCTGAAAAAGCGATGCCCTGTATTGATTTCAGGAAATAAAAATTTGCATAACAATACAAATTCTGCTAGCACATGGGGCAGGCTGAAGTCATCACTTTCCAGCTGTCATTACTATATGGAATCAGCTAAATCTTACCATTGCTCTGTGGTTTTAGTGTCTTTTCAACTGAACTATAAGGCAGCCAGGATTTACAGTCAGAATGTGTCAGCTTTCAGACAGATTTGACAATAGCGTTTCACTTACAATGCAATCTGCTTTTTCACTTGGTGAGCTGCAAATCACACCAAAATTGAAAGCCTCCCTAGATACTTTTAAACCAGTTTAGTCTATCTTTAATGTGAAAAGCGAATAATTATAGGACCAGTAAGAGTTTCTAATCCCTTTCAACCTGCCTCCTCTCCCCACTCATCTGTGGAATTTCTCTAAGACCACTAAAAAGGAATTTACTGCCCAGTGGCTCAACACAGGCTTTGGGGTCAGATTGCCTGCCTTCCAATTCCACGTCTACCTCTCGTTAACTGAGTGGGCTAGGGCAAATTTGCTGACCCTTCTGTGCCTCAACTTCCTCATCTGTAAATTGGAATGGTAATAATGATATACATCACAGAATTATTGGGGGCATTACATGCCCATATCTCTACCTCAGGGGTCCTCAAACTACGGCCCGCGGGCCACATGCAAATACAAATATTGTATTTGTTCCCGTTTTGTTTTTTTACTTCAAAATAAGATATGTGCAGTGTGCATAAGAATTTGTTCATAGTTTTTTTTTTTAACTATAGTCTGGCCCTCCAACTGTCTGAGGGACAGTGAACTGGCCCCCTGTTTCAAAAGGTTGAGGTCCCCTGCTTTCTCTCTATCTCTATCTCTATCTCTATCTATCATCTCTATCTATCTCTATATATCACTGCTATTGTTTGCACAGTCCAAGGGTCGTAAAATTCACCTTTTTCCATGTGGAATTGTGCAAAAGGGCATATCCGAGTAGAAAGCACTTAGCACAGTTCCTGCTACAAGTAAGCATTCATGTAATAATCATTTTTTGGGGGAAACGTTTAATCTTCCTTGTTTCTTGAAATTTTTTGGCTTTTTGAATGTCACTTTTCTCTCTCTTTTTCTATAACTGTTTCATTTTACCTCTTGCCCTTAATTGTGGTGTTTCCCAAAGCTCATGCACATTATGACAACCTGCTTTCCTCTCATTCCATCAGGTTTGCTCTGTTATGTACAGCTAGAATTAAGGTCTATGTATGAACTAAGATAGAAGTTAAAATTGAAATTCAGAATAAATCAAGTAGCCTATTGCTCTGTAAGTCTGATTGTGCATCGGAATTACTAGTATCTGATGGGACTTTAAAAAAATACACATTTCCAGATGCACCCCAGACCTACAGAAATGTCGTATTTGGTGTGGAGGTGGTGGAAACTTGTACCCCCCTCAAAAAAGTTCTGAGATATTTTAGTGTTCAGCTAGTTTGAGGAACTGAAACCTGGACCAGCAAGAATACCAGCACTATGTTCCACATCAGAGTGAAGAGCACCGGGCCAGAAGGTTGGTAGAAAGTGAAGCCCAAGCTCAGTGTCAGCCAGAAGCTGAGACGCGACACCTATCCATGTATGAGCCCCTCTGTGCCCCATGGCACCCTCTGCCTGTCTCTATCATGGCAGCCACATAGTACTGAAAGTATAGTCTTGTGTATATATTTGTTATTCCATTAGGAGCTTCGTGAAAGCAGACGTAGGCTCAAGAATTCTCCTTGAATCCCCACCGCCTGTTTATTGCAAGAATATGATAAATGTTGTTAAAATGAATTGTTGAAACTTAAGTTGAGCTATATAGGGTGAGTATATTTGTAGGACTCTTCAGCTGCCCGTAACCGATGTGAACTAGCAAAATAAATAAATAAATAAATAAATAAATAAATAAATAAATAAATAAGACTTCCGTGAAAGGATGTAGGTGTCTCATGAAGCTGATCCCTGGGCCTCAGGTAGGCACTGCAACAGGAAGCTAAGGTCCACCAGGACTTCCATCTTTGCATCTGTTTGCTTCAGTGATTTCTGAAAGCCAGCTTTCTCTGCTTTTTCTGACCTTCAAGCTTTATATTTTGCAGTTCTAATCTCCCACTGACTAACTCACTGCCCATTCTAATTCCAAATTCCTGGGATAGAGGGATAGAGTGGCCAGGAGTGAGTGGCCCAGCTTGAGTCTCCTGTCCAAACCAGACCCAGTCAGAGATTGCCAGGGCATGGGCACATGGGAGAAACGTGGCTGCTGGCGACTCACTCCTGTGGTTTAGAGAGGAGGTCAGTTCCCAGAGGAAGGGGGATTAGACACCCTGAAATGTATTTGTTGCTGGGAGGCGGGATCCGACAAGCAGTCAGAAAAAGAGAAGCTGACAATGTGTCAGAGAACTTGACAGTGGAGTATATATGGACTGTCTCAAACAGGAAACATTTGACACACTTCCCCCTGGAGTAGGAACCAATGTTGGCTTCATAGGGTGCAACAGCAGGACCTGTTGTGCTGCAGTGAGACTGGCTGGTATGGGTCCCAGGTGGATCATTTATCAACCGTGTGGCTGTAGACATGTTCCTTGGCCTCTCCATGCCTTGTTTTTACATATGTAACATGAGGCTAATAATAGTTTCCAATCTACCTATCTAATAAGATTATTGTGTCAAGTGAACAAAATAATGCATAAAAGCATTTAGTACAATGCTTAGCAGTTAATGCGGTGTTTCTAGTTTCTTGGAATATATTCCTAGAAGTGGCATCACTGGGTCAAATAAGAGTTCCATTTTTAGTTTTTTGAGGAAACTTCGTACTGTTCTCCACAGTGGCTGCACCAGTCTGCATTCCCACCAGCAGTGCATGAGGGTTCCTTTTTCTCCACATCCTCGCCAGCACTTGTCCTTTGTTGAGTTGTTGATGATAG
>NW_005363836.1:4931935-4932654 GCF_000412655.1 Myotis brandtii | reverse complement strand
TCCGACAAGCAGTCAGAAAAAGAGAAGCTGACAATGTGTCAGAGAACTTGACAGTGGAGTATATATGGACTGTCTCAAACAGGAAACATTTGACACACTTCCCCCTGGAGTAGGAACCAATGTTGGCTTCATAGGGTGCAACAGCAGGACCTGTTGTGCTGCAGTGAGACTGGCTGGTGTGGGTCCCAGGTGGATCATTTATCAACCGTGTGGCTGTAGACATGTTCCTTAGCCTCTCCATGCCTTGTTTTTACATATGTAACATGAGGCTAATAATAGTTTCCAATCTACCTATCTAATAAGATTATTGTGTCAAGTGAACAAAATAATGCATAAAAGCATTTAGTACAATGCTTAGCAGTTAATGCTAAAAACATGTTAAACGTTATTGTTATTATAACATTACTCTGCATACCTGACAGATCTGGTGTTCTTCTTTATGGAGCTCGTCACTTTTTCATGATATAAATTCATTGACTTTCAAATATTTATCTCAAGACTTGACCCAAGGGTTCAGTTTCTTAACTGCAGTTGAATGCTGGACTTTTCAATTGGATGTCATTTCAAACTTAAAAAGAGAAAAAATCTTGTTCCTACTTCTAGGAATCTGGAAACACCAATCAGAAAGAATATATGTACCCATATGTTCATAGCAGCACTATTTACAATAGCTAAGATCTGGAAATAGCTCAAGTGCCCATCAGTAGATGAGTGGATAA
>NW_005363836.1:4919620-4931775 GCF_000412655.1 Myotis brandtii | reverse complement strand
AATCAAATGAACAAAATAAACTGATGAACAAAACAGATCCAGAGACATAGAAGCATGGAACAGATTGACAAATCTCAGAGGGAAGGCAGGGGGTGAAGTGGGGTTAGGTGATGGGAAGATATTAACTGAAGAACTTATATGCATATATGCATAACTCATGGACACAGACGCTAGAATGATGGAGGCCTGGCGGAGGGGAGGCAGGCTGGGGGCGGGGGTCAATGGGGAAAAAAGGGAGAACATCTATAATACTTTCAGTGAGAAAGATACATTAAAAATTTAAAAAATTTAAAAAGAGAAAAATCAAGATATGCTCTTTTTCTTTTCTTTTTAAAAAAAATATATTTTATTGATTTTTTACAGAGAGGAAGGGAGAGGGAGAGTTAGAAACATCGATGGGAGAGAAACATTGATTAGCTGCCTCCTGCACACCCCCTACTGGGGATGTGCCCACAACCAAGGTACATGTCCTTGACCAGAATCAAACCTGGGACCCTTCAGTCTGTAGGCCGACGCTCTATCCACTGAGCCAAACCGGTCAGGGCCTCTTTTTCTTATAACAACTTTATAATTTCTTCCACCCTTTATTGTTCCCAACTGTTTTAATAGCATCAATCTTTCCTTAAACCAAGGAAATGGACCAGAAGTGGTTGAGAATCACAATTTCTAGGTCTTTAGTCCTTTCATTTGGAGTCATTTTTGACTGTGTCTTTTATTTTTTTAAGTTAAATTGGGATGACACTGATTAAGATGGTCATATAGGTTTCAGGTGTGGTTTAAACTGCACATCTTAACAGTCATCATGTTCTTTTTATCTTTTCATGTAATTATATGACTAATAATGAACATTGGGGGCTTAAGCACAGTCATTATTTTAAGCACTTTTGCAGCTATTAATTAATTTAATTTTCCTAACAACTTTATGACATAGGTACTGTTGTAAGCACTATTTACAAATATGGAAGTTGAGAATCACAATTTCTAGGTCTTTAGTCCTTTCATTTGGAGTCATTTTTGACTGTGTCTTTTATTTTTTTAAGTTAAATTGGGATGACACTGATTAAGATGGTCATATAGGTTTCAGGTGTGGTTTAAACTGCACATCTTAACAGTCATCATGTTCTTTTTATCTTTTCATGTAATTATATGACTAATAATGAACAATGGGGGCTTAAGCACCTGTCATTGTTTTAAGCACTTCTGCAGCTATTAATTCATTTAATTTTCCCAACAACTTTATGACATAGGTACTATTGTAAACACTATTTACAAATATGGAGACTGAAACTCAGAGAAGTCTGATAGTAAGTGACAGAGAACAGTCTGACTCCTGCGCCACTACTCCTGATCCCTAAGCCACCTGACCACGCTGTGATGAACCTTGAATCTCTCATTATATTACTTCCACCACCACTGGGCAGTGGCTCACCTTACTTGACCTCTGTTATTGCAGTAGACTCCTTGTTGGTCTCCTTGACTTTGCACTTTGTAATACAACTTGCATACTGCTGCTTGATTGCTCTTCCTTAAGCACTGCTTCTACCATGTCATCCCTTTGTTCAAATCCTCCTATGGCTCCCTCTGGCCTAAGATGTATAAAGCAATTTCCATCCCTGGTTTTAGGCTTGCTGTAGTCTGATCCCCACATTATCTATTCAGTGTTACCTCCCCCACTCCCCGCCATCCCATTATTCAGTACTCCATTCAGGCTGATCATTTCACCATCCTCACGAATGTAATATTCATTCCTAACTCTGTGACTTCCTTCATCTCTCCAGGGTTAAACTTTACCTGTCTCAAAATATTGTGGCTCTAGCAACCCTTCCTGACTAATCTCAACTGAAGACCATTCTTCCATAAAACTCTCTTAACACATTTTATGTATCCCTCTTATCATATCTTCCTTGTATTATAGTGATTTGTGGACTTTTCTTGTTTCTATCCCTGCTCACCAGTTTGTTAGCTTGCTGAAGACAGAAACTATGTTTCACTAAACCTTGTATCTCCTGCAGTGCCTCCTTTAATGCAGAGCACATAACAGGTGATCAATAAATAGTTATTGAATTTAACAGTTTCACCCTTTCACCCTCCCAGAATGTTTCTCCTTTCCCTTTTGTTTCATTCCAGTCACAGTCTCTCTCTCTCTCTCTCTCTCTCTCTCTCTCTCTCTCTCCCTCATTTCCAGAATGAAACCCTCTTAACTCCTCAAGTTCTTGATGAAACCTACTTTCTTAGAATTCTTGTAACACTTAAGGCCAATACCACAAAATTTAGTACTTTATTAATTATTTTATATGGCATAGTCACATTCATGTATTACAACATAGGGCCTGGTATATAAAGGTTTCAAAAAATATTTGTTGACTGAATCAATATATGGATCTTGCCCCCCAGTTGTAAGGTCTCCAAGATAGGGGCCATGCCTAGACCTCTGTGTGCTCTCATAGCTCTCAGAGTACACTAGGTGCTTTATGAATATTTGCTGACTGCAATTGGACTGGATTTCTCTTGCAAGTCTGTCCTTTCCCTCCTGTTGTTTAGCCATCAGCCTCTGATTACATTGAAGAGGCCTCTGAGTCCTCAGCCTAATTTCCCCATAGAGTATAGGCAAAGTTAGGGTGGGGGGTTGAGGAGGTCTTTCTTCAGTCCTGTTTTGAAATTCTATCCTTAATTCGGTACCAGGCCTTCACACAGGGACAAAGTCCTAGAGGAGGGGGCGGTAGTGTTTAGGGTGGGATGGATTGCAAATGTGTACCTTTGGCCAAAAATTATAGAAGTTATTACTGGGTTTGCCCATATAGTCCATGTGGAGGGGGAAAAAAGCTGTTCTCTGTGTACCTTGTAGTGTTTAAAGATGATTAAATCATGATGCAACAATGAATGACTAGGGCAGTGATGGAGATCCTTTTGAGCTCGGCATGTCAGCATTTTGAAAAACCCTAACTTAACTCTGGTGCCATGTCACATATAGAAATTTTTTGATATTTGCAACCATAGTAAAATAAAAATTTATATTTTTTATATTTATTTTATATACTTAAATGCCATTTAACAAAGAAAAATCAACCAAAAAAATGAGTTCGCGTGTCACCCAGATGGCATGAAATCTAGTGGTAGATATAAAAAAATCAATAAAAATGGCTATTTATGTATTACTAGAGGCCTGGTGCACGAAATTCGTGCACTTGGTGGTGGGGGTCCCTCAGCCTGGCCTGTGTCCTTTCACAGTCCAGGAGCCCTCAGGGGATGTCCGACTGCTGCAGAGGTGGGAGAGGCTCCTGCCACCGCGACTGCGCTCACCAGCCGTGAGCCCGACTTCTGGCTGAGCAGCGCTCTCCCTGTGGGAGTGCACTGACCACCTGGGGGCAGCTCCTGTGTTGAGCATCTGCCCCCTGGTGGTCAGTGTGCATCATAGTGATCAGTTATTCCTCCGTTCGGTTGATTTGCATATTAGCCTTTTATTATAAAGGATAATAATGATTTGTATTTGCCATACAGCTAACATGGCAGGGACAACAGTGACTAATATTCCAGTTTTTTTTTAATAATATATTTTATTGATTTTTTACAGAGAGGAAGGGAGAGGGATGGAGAGTTAGAAACATTGATCAGCTGCCTCCTGTACACCCCCTACTGGGGATGTGCCTGCAACCAAGGTCCATGCCCTTGACCGGAATCGCGCCTGGGACCCTTCAGTTCTCAGGCCGACACTCTATCCACTGAGCCAAACCGGTTAGGGCAAATATTCCAGTTTCTTGAAGCAAAGTCTAATCTACTGAAAGGACTGGGATAGGCAGACATGTCTATTTTACTGTGCACCTCACAAGTACTCAGCAATACTTGGCCATGGCAGGTGGTAAGATAGTTCTGCAGGCTGGAAGGGGTTCAGAACTACTCGGAATGCACTCTATAATGTTGCAACTCAGAAAAGTGAGAGGGTGTGTGTACAGCGTGTATAGAATATAGTCCTTAGCAACTCTTTTTTAGTCTTGCTTCTAGCTGGAAAGAGGAAAAAAGATTGACAGTTGTAACCAAGGCATAACTGAAGTCTCACTGGACAGAAGAATGAATTCAATACTGCACTGAGGAGTAGACTTGCCAAGATATAGATTTTTAAATTCATATTTTATGTGTATTTATTTTCCACTTCATTGGCTTATATGCTTAAAAAGGTATTTGTTTTAAATGCAGGTGATTCGAGAGCATTTGATCCAGATTTCAAGGGACCTATTGCCAAGAGGTAAGCAATTATTTTCCTAGAAGTACATTTTTTTAAATAAACACAGAAAAGCTTGTTTTTTAGTGCTATTTTTCAGTCAGTGGAGAATTATGTCTACTGTAAGGGGAAAATTTTAGGCTACAGGTCATCTTATTTAACCAGGATAAATCTTTCCATGAGCCATGAATATCCTCTGTTTGGCAGATGAGCTGCTTTAAGTTATTAGAGTGAAGAGTTTATAATTCGCAAAAAGAGAAGTAAAAAAAATGCTTTACAAGATTTAACCACTTTGTGGAGAAGCAAACACACTCGGGTAGTTGTTTTATGTACCTGTTTACTCTGTGATTCACAACTGCAGTGCAGAGTTGCTATGCCAACTTCTTGCACGCCAGGTATGTGTGCTTCTCAGTTTCCAAAAGCGGAGAGCTTTCTTAGAGACAACCATTCACCAATGCAGCATGCACGCTTTACGATATTTTAAAATCCTCTGGGGAAATATATACTTGTCTCAACTGGTGATTCTCCCCCAAAGTTGTGTGGCATTTAAAAATTATCTAATAACTCATAGGCCTTTTATTTTTATTTGTTATCTATCCTCTATTCCCAGGCTTCTTGCTAATCAAATAGGGGATTTGCAGGGTAGAATAGCTAAAAATGAAGAGAAAATTATGCTGTTGGTAGCTGGTTTGTGCTTGGCTTTGACATTGATTTCTGGCAGTTGTATGCCATAATAAACCGTGATGAGGAATAATGATCAGCTGCTTATTTGCGCTTGCCAACCATCACCGTGTACTAGTACATTAGCATTTACTGTTATGTCACTGTACTATCCCAGCTTTAAACAAATGGTTACTCAGTGTATTCTAATGCTCTAGAAACCCAGCTCATTTGTTTTGGGTCATTCATTTAAAGGTGCTCCTCTGCCTTCTTTAGAATAAGTATGTTCACATTGCCTCTCACATTCTCTTCATGGTAACACCATGAGTACATTTTGTTGCCTGGTGTACAAATAGTCTCATTCAATAAGGAAGCTACTCTTAGTGTATTTGCATTCATTTTACAATAACTAATTTGTGAGAATTGTATCTAGTGTATTGGTCTCAAGGGGCTTTCAGGGATAATCCAGATTCTTCAACAGTAATAATGACAACAACAATAATAATAGGAGGATGAGGAGAAAGAAGAAGAAGAAATGAGCTGCCACATTTGGGCAGATGGCATACAGATTACAGGTGCCTTTTCGAGCTGTAGAGAAGGAAGCAGAGCTAGGCCTGGCTGGCTTCATGTGTGGGCAAGGAGATGAGAGCTCTCTGTATTTCATTGTTTAGAATTTAATGAGGGAACCAGGTAATCCAGGCAAAGTCAAAACCACTGTGATAATCACTGTGAGGAAAATAATTTATTTTTACCTACAGCTTTTAGTGCTGCTAGGTGAAATGGTCAGTATGTAGCTATACCTCCCCTACTCTCCAATCCAGGAACAGGAAAGTATTGCTTAACTACAGGAAGTCACAGTGACCTTTGAGGCTGCAGGGTTCTATAGTGCCCTTTCTGGGAAAATAATTAGGGTGTTTAAGAAGCAAGTGAGGAACTCTAGTTTCTTCATATTAGCTCTAGCAGCAAGGCCAGCTTTAATAACACCTTCTGCTTCCATAATGTCACTTTCTTTCTAAGAGAGCCGAAGTCTTATCAGATATTCCGGCAGACCCTGACAGCGCCCCCTGCCTGCCATCCCCCATGTTCTGTACGCCTCTCTCAGTTCACAAGGACATTGTTTTGTGCGTTGTGATCACCCATCTGCAGTTGTTTCCAAAGAGGTGAAGGAATGATGATTGTGCCACCAGAGAGATGAACTCAGTTTCTCATTTTTCCTCATAGACTAAAAATTGGGAATATGGAAGCTATTGCCCCATAATGTTGACCCAAAAAAGTGATTTTGATAGTTTACGGTGTCTTCCCTGCCCCTTTTGGAAAGCCGTTATCCAGGGCCCATGATTTGTCTCCTGTTCTCAATAGGTTGGTTGATGTTGGATTGAGGTAGTGAGATTTGTGATTGTTTAAGGGAGTATTCAGCAGTACTATTCCTGGCAGTACATTAGAGGGCAAATTGA
The DNA here is from genome assembly GCF_000412655.1 of Myotis brandtii. Classification (NCBI taxonomy): domain Eukaryota; kingdom Metazoa; phylum Chordata; class Mammalia; order Chiroptera; family Vespertilionidae; genus Myotis; species Myotis brandtii. Next base: position 4,925,445 of record NW_005363836.1, on the reverse strand, counting down.
ATGCACCTGGAAACTAAGAAGTAAATCGCTTTTATAAGATGCTACATGAGAAGTTCCCGTTGTTACTTGAAACTCAGAAAAATTCCGTTTAATGGAGAATTAGTATCCCTTCTGTCAGATAAGAAGAATGGTATAATCCACTTTATTTCTGCATTTATATAGACTTGTAGAACACAAATGGATACATTTAATTTCAATGCCAGCAACTGCATTCGCCTTTGAGTCAAGAATTTCTTTTCAGGACTTTAGATTTCCATTTCTTTTTTTAATAACTCTATTGTATCCAGGTGTTTCAAGTCATTTCATTTAAGATCCTTCCTGGAAAGAGGCAGCATGTAGGTAGACAGGTAAATAGAACTGAAAGCCTTTCATGTTCCATAATTGCCTTTCCCCCGTTTCCTTATACACAACATAGATTGAGGTCATATGATTGTACTAATCAAATTGGTAGGTTTCATAAAGTTGAAAATATCTATTATTATAGAAGGTGGGAAATCTGTCTAAAATGTAATAAGATGCATTCATTTTTACCTGGAGCTTTGGGGGGAGGTGGTAAGTTCCCTACCATGAAGAGGTTCAAGGAGAGAGTGAGAGGCATTTATTAGGGATGTTGTAGAAGAGATGCATTCCTACAGAGGAGTTGGACTAAGTGACCTCTGAGTCCTTTTCCATCTTGAATTTCTATCACTCTGTGAACATACATGTACTATTAACCCAGAATATATACATTTTGCATTTCCCATAGACAGAACATTATTCTAGTCCTGGAGAGAGACTTAAGGGAACCTAAAAATTGACCACTGTTCTGATGGAGCATAATGATTTTTAGACACACGTTAGATACCTAAACTAATGGAACCAGAGTATTTTGAGGTAGCTGGAGTTGGGTAGCAATACCCTGGGTATTTCACATAATAGGAGGGTCTTGAACAATTTTTAGAAGTAGGATCATGTTGTCAAAGGTTGCATCTTTTATTTGTTGGCTTAAAGATAGGACAAGCATATACCAAGCAAAGCAAATTTGCTTAGCTAGATTTGAAAGCAGAGGTTAGATATAACATCTATCTGAAAGTAGAGGGGTCTGGGCATGTGTATGAAATATTGGAGATGAGATATTGGCAGGATTTTGTTTCAGTTATAATAGAGAAGGAAAAAAGTAGAGGAGTAGGCAGATTCCATATCATGCATTAGTTTATTCATTCATTCATAACTCTTATCTGTTAGGGACTTGGACATACAGAAATGAGTAAGACACCAACTGTGCCCTCAATAAATTTAAAATTTAAACCACTGACTTGACTAAAAAAATGAATGACTTTCTAAGTAGAGCTGCAACCATAATTCAGGACAGTAAAATGAATTGTTATTCCTCATTGGAAGGATCAAGAAATACTTCTTGAAGGTGTTATTTGAGTTGGACCTTGGAGGAGGAGAGTGCTTTTGGTAGAGAATGAGGAAGGGAATCACACTCTCTGAGGCATGTGTTCCGGATCAGATGCTCCAGAGGCTGAGATGGAGTTTGGGGTGCAAGCTCTTTGTGAGAGATCAACATCTGTGAGAAGAAGGGCAAGGAAGTGGGATTCTACAGAGGGAGATGTCAGTCTGCTACCAGACCACACAAAGCCTCAGTCCATGCTGCAGGGAGCCCTGGGGTGCGTAATGCCCCACCCAGGGGTCTGGAGTAACTGCAGTGGCCACACCTTTAGGAACCCCGGCTCAGTCCCTGGTTTGCCTGCGGTCCTGGAGGGCATGACCTGAGGTGAAGAGCCTGCAGTGGGTCCTGAAGATGCATATGGCTGGAGGCTGTCTGTGACCACACTCCATAGTGGGCAGGAGTCCTTCCTCAGAGGGGAACCTGATTGTGCATCTCTGTGTGAATCACAGCGTGTGAGTGCATGGCGTGCTCGCATGCCTCGGAAGGGCTGGAGCAGAGACCTTTGGGAGTGAAGCTGAATAGATCATTTGAGATTCTGGTTTGACAGGCATGATAAGCATGTGGAACTTCCTTTTTCCCTGTGGTGATTTGTCAAGGGAATTAAGTGAGGCTAATGATCATCTGCTGCTTTGCCTTCAGGAGAGAACTCCAGGTGGTGAACCTGGGACACAGAGCCTCTTAGCAGTACTAGTTGCCTAATGGTGGGGTGGGGGGAGGACTATACATTACATCGTGTCCAATTTTGTTTGGATCTCTTATTCTTGGCTAAAGGTGTCCTTGACGGTTCATTCAGCATAGACATCTGACCCTTCACCTTTACTGTGATTCCAACTACAACGTTTCTAAGGAACCCATATCTTCTCTTTTTGGAGAAGCTAATCCTTATCTTCATTACCATATGCCTGTATCAGAAAGACAGCTGTGTCAGAAGAATATACATATTGCCATATGTTCTTCATACTGTTGTGCTCTGGCAGTTTTGCTACTTAAAGGATTTGTTTTTTAATTGCTCTCAATCAATACTTAGATATAGCTCAAATGTGATTTTTTTTTGGTGGGGGAATGGGAAGAGAGACATTCCCCCAGAAGTAGTTTGTGTACAGATGGAATAGAAGACCAGTGAGCGGGCACAGCTAGGTGGCCAGCAGGGGTGGGAGCTGCAGGCAGCTCCCGAGGGCCTGGGCCCTGGGGTGCGGTGCTGAGGTGTGACTGGGCTGTAGAATGTGAGACGAGGACTCTGAGCCATGCTAGCAGCAGCAGCTCGTTCTTGGATTTCCAAGTCATTCGCAAACCAGCAGTGCGGAGGCAGGTTACCAAGTCTAGCTAGAACCGCAGAGGACTTGAGAGTACAGAGGGTATGACAGGAAGCAGAGGGCAAGGCCTGGAACGGTTGGCTTCACTTGCCAGCCTGCGACTTTAATTGCTGTCCCTAATGTAATGATTGCACAGGGTTTCCATGCCAAGGTTATTCTCCAGCTAGACCTGTGAGAAAAGCATAGTGAGGAAATATATTTTATCTGAGGATTGGTACTTAATTTAAATCTTTTCCACATTGTGTATTGGTTTTTTAAGTGCTTGGTTAGTTCAATAAGGGATTATTATGTAAATAGTGTGTGAGACAGTTACTTAAGCATGACTTGAGGTGCCTTGCTATTCTGACGGGAAGCTGTCACTCAGGCTCCCTTACTGGGTATGAGCTTGCCCAAATTCCATTTATAGTGTCTCCGAGAAAAGGAACCCAAATGGATAAAGTGACAGCAAACTTTACAGCTGTACTTTTAAAAGTCTGGACATGATAAAATTAGACTTAAAATATAAGCTTTCCAACACTTATATTGTCATTTTAATTTCAGTTACTTGTTGAAAATTTATCTGAGAGGCCATTGGGTTTCATGATTTTTAAGCATAGACTTTACTTTGCATGCTCTGAAATTGTGAATTCAGATTATTATGAAGTTATTTCAGACCGGAAGTCTTGTATTTATTTGGTGAAAGCCTCTAAGAACAGTTCCTTCATGCTGGCAAAGTTGTGGCCCTATGAATTATTACTTACCTTATGTTTTGGTAATTTGTTGTTTACTCTTCACAGGATACTTTCTGTCATAGTCAAAAAAGATAAAGCTTAAAATCCTTACTGAACATTAAAAGAAATGAAGTAATATTTGCTCAAAATTTAAAGTAAAAAAAAATTTCGCACCCAAATTGATAGTCTCCATGGGCTTTATTTTTAAGTATTTCCTTCCTTAAAACACTTCTTTGTAATGGACATTAATATTTCATAGGTCTCCCTTGCATAGAAGGGAAAGTCTTTCTCCTGTAATAAGTGGAGAAAGTTCTGTTATTTTACAGTTGTGCGTTTGATATTATATGTTTCTTCAGATTTGGGAAACCAAAATTACAACCACATAATCCATCTTCTCTATACTATACATTATCCATAATTTAACTTTCTCCTGTTCAATAAAAGAAGGAGTGACTTTCTATCTCTTCTTTCCTATCACACTGTCATTACCTTCCTCCCTAAAATTCTGGCTTTGGTGTTTGTGCATAATATTCATGTTGGGTTTATGAATTTATTCAATGTACTTGATTTCTGTAAGCTAGCTTATGATCATGTTGGTATGCTATTTATTTGACTCTGTGATCTATTTTGGGTTAGTAGACCATGTCCACTTCCCTAAACTTATAGATAGGCCATCTGTATCATTTACAATTCAATTGGGAAGTTAAACTAACATACATCAATTTTAGAAACTTCTGTGCTAAATTATGTAGGGGACTGTAAGAGCAATAGGATTTCCATTGACAGAAGAGGGAGCTGAATTAAGTGCTAAAAATCAGATTTAACATAGGATACAGCTTTTGAACTGAGCCAGAAAGATGGGTAAGATGAGTAAGAGGGGTAAGAAAAGGACCAAGTATTCTGAGTTTAAAATGCATTATGAATAAAGACAATGAATCTCCTTTTGGCACATGGAATACAGTCCTGAGCACAGGGCTTCATCTCTTGTAGGCTTCCTGCGGGGAGGGAAGGGGAGGGGAGAGAGTAGTTTGTGTTAGGAGCTGGGCCCAATTATTGATGAAACGACTTGCTTGACTGAGTGGTACCTCCTTTGAATTCGCCCAGTTCTTTCATTCCATTGATCATATTGAATAACTGCCTTGCTATTGAGTAGAAATAGTCTCGGCATCCTTAATGAGGAACCTGGTGTTTTCTCTCAATATCTCTAATTAACTTTTGTTGCCCAATGTGTCAAACTGGGAGAAGTCCTTTGGCCACAGTCTTATGGTGTGAGACTTAAATGTTAATTTTTCTGAAAATCAGAAGCCAGTATAACACATGCTGAATGGTTTTTGCACCTCTGGCAATGTTCAGAGTGAAATAAAATTATGTTATTTCCTAGTTGGAACATATATAGTAAGGGTTTTGTTTGAAGGAATCTATTCATTTATTTAATTCAGTAATACATTAGGTAAATGGTACAAAGAGCATGGAAAAGGCATAGAGTTCCTAATACTACAGTCCTGCCTCAGTGATAGCACATATTATCAATGCCTTATGTATCTTTTTAAGTAAATATATGCCTGTAAAAGTATATATTTGTATTATGGAATTTTAAACTTGAGACCTATGTAATTAAAAAAGTATATATACTTCTGTATATATATATATATGCATATACTTATACTAGAGGCCCAGTGCACGAATTTGTGCATGGGTAGGGTCCGGCTAGCCTGCCCCAATGGGGGTCCATCAGGCCAGGCCTGTGAGGGGAGAGGCTGTGGGTGGTTGGCCTGCTGGCCCGCCCCCGATTGGGGTATTGGGGGCTGATTGGGGGCAGGGCCAGCCAGGGGGAGGGGCCAATCAGGGCCCAGATTACGCTAGTTGTCTGCCACAGTGCTTGTCATAGACACTGATCATTCTGGTCGTTCTGGTTGTTCTGCGTTCTGCTTGCTGGGCTATTATATATATACTAGAGGCCTGGTGCACAAAAATTTGTGCACTTCGGGGGGGAGGGGGGTCCCCCAGCCGGGCCTGTGCCCTCTCGCAGTCTGGGACCCCTCAGGAGATAATGACCTGCTGGCTTAAGCCTGCTCCTGGGTGGCAGAGGGCAGGCCCAATCCCTAGGTGCAGCCCCTGGTCGGGCTCAGAGCAGGGCTGATTGGGGAGTTGGGGCGCCGCCCCCTGTCATGCACAGAGCAGGGCGGATCGGGAGGTTGCGATGCCACCCTCAGTCACCCTCAGGGTAGGGCCGATTGGGGGGTTGGGGCACCGCCCCCTGTCACACTCAAGGCAGGGTCGATGGGGAGGTTGCGGTGCCACCCCCTGTCACCCACAGAGCAGGGCCCATCAGGGGGTTGGGGAGCTCCCCCCTGTCAAACACAGAGC